>NC_083410.1:34604448-35204448 GCF_020745735.1 Hemiscyllium ocellatum | reverse complement strand
GAGAAATCTACAGAGAAAGTTTGACATCTGAAGATGACAACTAGATTTGAAAGTGATTTGCTGTAAATTTAAGGGGGAATTTCTAGGACCAGTATTGTAGAGTTGGAGGTAAAAAAAAAGGTTTAAGAGAAATGGGTTGTGAATAGTTGTTGTTTAATATTCTCTTTTGGACTTAAAGAATAAAATTGTTAATTTTTTTCGTTAAATATTTAAATCTGGGTTAGTTCTTTGTTTCTCAGCGTGAGGTGAGCTTTTCTGTGTGTTGGGTTTATGTCAGCAGAGGGGTTTACCCATGTCATAACTAGCCAGTCTCCCCTACATCAAAGACATCTCGGAAATGGCTACCAGACTACTCATACCTCATGGCATCATGGTAGCCCACAAACCCACCAACACACTCAAACAGCAGCTAATGAATTTGACCCTATACAGACACCAAGCAAAACTAATATCGTTTACAAAATGCCTTGCAAGAACTGTAACAAACACTACATTGGACAAACAGGCAGAAAACTAGCCATCTGGACACAAGATCAACTAGCCACAAAAAGACTTGACGTACACTCGCTAGTATTTTTACATACAGATGAGGAAGGACACCATTTCAACTGGGAACCCATCCATCCTAGGACAAGCCAAACAGAGAATTCCTAGAAACATGGCATTCCAACTGGAAGTCTATCAACAAACACACTGATTTGGATCTAATTTACCATCCCTCTGAGAAAAAGAACAGGAAATGACATCACCGGTCCAAGGAAACCTAAACACATAAATAGAAAGCGGGCCATGCCACCTGCGCTTCATCCGGAGGCTCACTGATGATGTTATCAAGTATGGTGACGAAACATCTGAAAACAAACCTTCCAGCTCAGTGAGCAAACCTACATCCAGAATATCTGGATGGATGTATGAATAGGAAGAGTTTAAAGGGGTAAGGACCAAATGCTGACAAATGAGACTAGATTAATTTAAGATATCTAATTGGATTGAACGATTTGAATCAAAAAGTCTGTTTCCTTATTGTACAGCTCCATGACTCTACATGTTAAGTACCAACTTTGCAAACACCCTAGGTACTTCTCAAATGCACTTCTAGCTACTTTTGCTCTTGCCATGATATGTGTATGTTGATCTTTCTACCGCTGTGCATTTGCTGATTCTTCTGTAAATCCACACTAGCTTTGTCAGACTCAACTTTCAACAGTCATTTAGTTACAACATCAGTGAATCAGTTCTGGCAGTTACAAATAACGTTGCATTATTTTTCAATATCTAAGAGAACAAGCAATCCCTCTAGATTTTTATGTTCAAGTCCATAACTCTCCACACACCAAATTCCTAAAATAATTTCCTTGGGCATTTTCTGATGCGTGCAGATGGTAAACAAGATATCTGACTTCCACTGTTGACTGCAAGGTATCACTAAGTTCTAAGTTTGAATAAATGATTCCCTTTAAAGATTGCTGGGTTGCATTGCCTTTGTTTATGTCTGTAGTAACATTTAAAATGTTAAACTTATGGTCTGTAATTTAATCCAGTCATAAACCTTTCCCTTTCCCTTTCCCTTAGAAATATCTCCAAAAACGTCTGATCAGAAGAAGTATTTCACCCACTAACTCAAATGTATCCCATTGATAGGGATGTTTTTTGATCAATGATTGGCATTTTCTTCCATTGTTAATTGACTCTGTAATAGATTCATAAATGTATATTAAGTTGTTAATCTATTATCCCAAGAAGGGAGAAGTTCTGTTCCATGTATTCTAACATAACACACAATAAAATAGAAAGCTAATTTGCAGATCTTGCTTAATCTTTAAGAAAGCTGCTCAGATTAGTACAAGCCCTTTCTCAGATGAGCTATCCGAAACTGAAGAAAGTGACAGCTCGAGAGGAAGTTCCAGGACTTCATTGACAGGATCAGACTCTCGCAAAGGCAGTAGTCCAAGCAGTCCACGGGCCATGAAACGAGGTGAGATTTCCTTTGGATTTGTATAAAGCAACACAGATAAATGAGAAAATGGGAATCTGTGTAAGCAAATGATAAAATAAGGCATTAATAAGAGCTTCCAAGATTAATTAATTTCTTCACTATGGATTAATTAATTGCTAACCTATGTTCTGATGTTAATACCCTTTTAAGTGGGTTAGTAATAAAATATTTATAATAGCATTGCCTTCATGTGCTCCATTTTTGCATAGTATCACATGACTTATTTCAAATAAGCACCATGAAATAGAAACAATGACAATTTAATGCAATGAAATACAAGGAAACCAGAGAATAACTTACCAGTATCAGGAATTGTGTTATCCTGGCCTATTCTCTTGGGGTTTCTATCCTGTTTTCCATTATGATGACTGCAACACATGCCTCACTATGTTCCCAAGCCTATCTGGCTTGTCTAGTACAAATCCAAAACTATTCTCCTGTCAAATTTTACAGTAGAGGAACTGCTGAAACTAGATATTTCCTATGCTGTTAGGCCCATTTAAATAGTGCTGGATGTCATTAGTTCACACTCAATATCTGAAACTTGGAGAAAAGCTAGTGATAGACCATCATAGAGAATCTTCACAGCATTTATACCAGCCAAATCAGGAACACTACCAATACCCATGTAGCAACAGGGTATGCTGTGGGGACAACAGAATATGTTGCTGGATATTGAAGGAGAACAGAGCTGTTTATCTGCGAATGAGTATACCTAAATGGCAGTATCAAAATATAAGTAAATAAAATTAAATCCCAGAGTCTGGTAATACTGAGGAGGCAGAGAGGCTGAAGATAGATTTAGACCAGTTAGCAGAGTGGGCAAAGAAATGGCAGATGAAATACAACATGGGAAAGTGTGACGCCATGCATTTTGGTAGGAGGAATAGAAGCATGGACTATTTTCTAAATGGGAAAAAAATTCAGAAATCTGAAGTGCAAAGGAGCTTGGGAGTCCTAGTCCAGGATTCTCTTAAGGTGAACTTGCAGGTTGAGTTGGTAGTTGGGAAGGTAAATGCAATGTTGGCATTTATTTTGAGATGACTAGAATTTAAATGCAGGGATGTACTTCTGAGACGTTATAAAGCTTTGTTTAGACCACATCTAGATTATTGTGAGCAATTTTGGGCCCTATACCTCAGGAAGGATGTACGGGCCCTGGAGCATGTTCAAAGGAGGTTCACAAGAATGGTCCCAGGAATAAAAAACTTAACATATGAGGAATGTTTGAGGACTCTGGGTTTATATTCAAAGTAATTTAGAAGGATGACGGGGGATCTAACTGAAACATATGGAATACTGAATGGTCTGGACAGAGTAGATATTAGAAAGATTGTTCCATTGATAGGAGAGACTGAGATCTGAGGGCACAGCCTTAAAGGGAAGACCCTTTAGAATGGAGATAAGGCGAATCTTCTTCAGTTAGAGAGTGATTGCCACAGAAGGCTGTAGAGGCCAGGTCATTGAGTACATTTAAGACAAAGCTAGTTAGGCTCCTGATTGTCAAACGGATCAAGAGTTACAGGGAGAAAGCAGGAGAATGGAATTAAGAAACTTATTAGCCATGATTGAAGGCAGAGATGGGCTGAATGGCCTAATTTCTGCTCCTATCTCTTATGGCCTTATGGATCTGGGCAATATGAACAGTTCTTTGCATCAAGATATTCAATATGTCAAGAGTTCAATATAAACTGATGCTTTTTAATAAGCTTTGGAATGTCGGAGATGGTAAGTTAGAAATACTCTTCACTTGCGCAGAAGAAAACTCTGGGACACGAGCACTATGCTTATACACCAATATTATATGAAAGTGAATTGGATAGTCTGCAGATTCTTCAGAATAATCTCAGTATTTAAAGGAATAAACTTTGAGGATAAATATTTTAAAGTTGAATCACATTAGCTTGAGTGTTGAAAGATTGAGAAGTGATCTGGTCAAGATATTGAAAAAAGATTTGATAAGGGCAGATACAGATAACTATTTCCTCCGCTGGCAATCCAGAACAAAAGGCACAGTCCTTAAATTAGAATGTGAGCTCTTTAGGGGAAAACTTAGGGAGCACCTCTCAACACAAAATCGTTCAAAACTAGATTTCTGAGTAACAAAGCTGTTGATGTTACACCAATTGAAAACCAAAAGATTGAAATCAACAAATGTTTGGTAGGTACGGCTCTCAAATATATTAATCAAATTTAGGATGGTGGAGTTGACTAACAGATCAGAAATGCTGAATCTGATCAGTTGAACAGGACTGTGGAGACAAATAATATCCTTTGCCCTACATTGTTTTGGAAATCACTAAACAGAATTCAATTTGAAGTGGGAATGTGGTAATAATGTCTAAGGAAACAACACCATTTACGAAATATATTATGAGATACACAATTGCATTATCTCATGGATGCACTGAAGACATCCTTCCTATAGAAATTTTAAAAAATAATTTCCTCAACAAATGTCTTTCTTAATTTTGTTTTTTTTTGCAGGGATATGTCTTAAATTAAAATACTGCCAGGATTAAAAATATTTCCAAATGCTCTTAAATATGGTCAACAGTCCTGAATTTGGAGACCTCTATAATCAGAGAATCATTCTCATTGTGGGAATACAAGGCATATGTATTCTATTGCATATTTTACTCAAGATCAGAATGCAGTGCAGTGTAGTGTGAATACAGTTGTCCTTGAATATGTAAAGCAATAAAGTTTGTGGATGTGCAGAGCTCTTGCTAACCCCGTTTCATAATTTAGACATTATGCACTCTTAACTTGGGCTTAAATTTTGCTGTTGGGTTGGGAGCAGAGAGTGAAGACAGTTTCTGGCTTTGCAAATGGACCTTGGAGAAAGTACTTCAGAAATTTGCAATTTGGTTCCAGAGGATCAAGGTTTTGTGGGAATTGTGATCAACAATCTGTGAAGGAATTCTGGGTTCCAGATGGAGAGGTGGATTTGACAAAAGGCTGACTTCCATGCTCCAGCACGAGTGTGAAAAAAAAACCAAAGGCAACACTCACCCCTAATTCTTCATAGTTCCAATAGCTAACCCCACCCTCCATGACTTTGTCCTTCTATCCTTCAAGCCAACTCACCAGCATCCACCAGGGGCAATCTTTAGAACCCATGCTGAGATTATAGAACAAATTCTGTGTGTTGATTGACTAGTGCACTTTTTCAAAAGCTCTCTCATTGATTTTTCTTTTGAGAAATCACTGTATTTAACTTTCTTTAACCCCTATAAAAAGAAACGTTCATTGTTGTACTTCCATCTTAGAATTTTGTAATTAATTATAGCTGTTAATCAACCTGTGAACTGACCAGCACCCAATGTGAATGTGACAAGTTATGAAATCAGTCATATAGCATGATTTCTAAATATTTACCAACAGATTTATGCCCACAGACAGACTGAAAAAAAGCACTGAATTGTTTTTAATAATGCAGACATTGCTTCAAATTCTTAAAGGCAGGTGATTTAAAAAGCATTGAAAGCTTGATGGCTCCAATGACAGATCCCCTTTACAATTCTAGTGAACTTCAGTTCCAAAGGATTTATCCACTTTTTACTTGGTCACATCTACTTTGAACAATCGTAAAAGGAACTTCTCCCAGAGATATCCTGACAGCATAGCCAAAAGAGTACCTCACCTTTCCAAAATGATACCATACCTCTGCATAGGACTCTGACGAGCTTATATTTTCTCCTACCGGTTATGTTTTTAGAAATCCTGACAGTCAAAATAAAATCTGACAAAACAGCTAAAGTTTAATGTGCAGAGTTATCTCTGGACCACAGATATGCACAGTTTAACCCACCAACCCTCACCAACCCCACCCCCGACCCACCTCTGCTGCTCTCCTGCAAAAATGGCAGGAGCTGGGTTCATCGGAAGGAGTTCCTGATTTTGGCCACTAGGGCCATTTTTATTAGGATGTGGATTCTCTCTGCCTGTGAAAGAGTAAAGGATTTTATCTTTTCATGTTACAACAAGCCTTCAGATTATTTTATTTTAATTAAGACACAACTAAAAGGGCACTTCCATTTGGGCAAAGTAAAATAACCCATATTCCCTAAACCCGAAGTAAAACATCGAGGTGTTGCATAGTCTAGGGATGTATCTTAAGTTCCAACAGTTGAGAACAACAAAATTCAATCTCAATGCACGTAAATAAGAGGAATTCATCAGCTCAAACCTTTTGAGCCTTGAGGGGGATATTCTTTCTTTCATTTTGTGTGGAAGATTGCTTTCTATAAGTATGCAGTTGTATGATATTAATGAACATATTCTATGAATATTTTGAGCAGGAGTATCGATGTCTTCTATGACTTCAGAAAGTGATTACGCTATTCCACCAGATGCATACTGTACAGACACAGAATGTTCTGAGCCAGAACAGAAACTTCCAAAAACATGTTCTTCCCATTCCATTGATAGTGGCAAAAATGTAAGTATTTATTCTTGTCAAGTATGAATCCTGCTCACTAGCAGATCAAAATAACAAAGCAATTATCATTCAGAGATCAAACGTTCTGTGGTTGATCCACTAGCTGTGCTTCAGTTATTTATCTTACCACAGACAATCCTTAAACATTGGGAGTATCACATCTAATCCCATTACTCCAGGCTTAGATATAAGGAAATCAATTAGTCTTCAATCTTGATCATTATCCAATGAGCATCATTTAAAGTTTTGTGTTTTCGATCACTGACCAGGAAGAAGATTTTAAAAATCACACGTCACCAGGTTATAATCCAATGGCATTATTTGAAAACACTAGGTTTCAGAGCACTAATACCTGATGAAGGAACAGCACTCCGAAAGCCAGTGTTTTCAAATAAACCGATTGGACTATAACTTGGTGCCATATAATTTTTGATCTTGTCCAACCCAGTCCAGCGCCACCACCTCCACATCATGTTGTCCAGGAACAAAATTAAATTCAGCTTAGGTGGCCAAAGTCAATAGCGTAAACACTACGAGGTGGGTTTGTTTACATCAACATCATAAACGATGCATGACTAGAATTGCCACAAGTTCCAGTGCTTCCTATTCCATCTTTCATTCCCTATGGTGCAAACTACAAGACTTGGTACTTTTCTTGCTGGTAGTGAAAAACATTATTATTTGACTCAAGTCCCCCTCTATATACTTACTGTTCAAAATGTTAGTTGGTTTCAATTTGAAAGTTGTTTTACCATGTATTGTTTATTTAATGTTCCTAATGTAAGAATACATCTTTTCCAAATCACCAGTAAAATGACTGGATTGAAATGCTGAGTTTGAATTTTGTCTGATGTGCTTAAAAATGAGTTCTGTTATTTTCTTCAAATGCATATTTTGAATAGTATGACCTCTTTCTCTGTCTGAAGGCAGATGTTTGGAGATTATCCATTGGTGCTTCACTTTATAGTTTTGATCTGAATTTTGTTACTACAATTTATGAACTCCTGATTGGAAATTTGACATCCACACAAATATACAAGATTGACCTGTTGAAGATGAGCAGAAATTCTCTTAAAATTGTCATCAACATCTCTGAAGAATATGCTGACTTCAAACTAAATAAATCTTTTTGCAAAGTGCAAGTAGTGATCCCAATTACCATCAATTAGTTTGCAGTTTCTCTTTTTGAGACAGATGCATCAAATGGATAAGAAAATATGTCCAACTAAAATTTGCTTCACTCCATATCCATTTATATTGTGACAAAATAAAATACAAAACATTTTTCCAATAATGCAAAAATAATGTGCACAATGATCCATTGTACAGGAACCTTTAGAAAAGTCTGGATATTTGTTAAAAATGGGAGGAAAAGTGAAAACATGGAAACGGCGATGGTTTGTCCTTAAAGGTGGTGAATTGCTGTACTACAAATCACCAGTAAGTAAGATAACTACTCTGTTATAAATTTATAAAGTAACTAGTTTAATGCTGTCCAGTAAAAGCATTACAAATAGGAGTCAGCATGTGGCCCTCAAGCCCTGTTCTGCCATTTCATATGATCGTAGCTGATTTTACAGACCAATTTCCCTTGCTGCCCTATTCCCATATGTCTTGATGTTGTAAATGAGCAAAGTTCCATCTCTGTCTTGAATGTAATCAGCAACATTCCACAGCACTCTCGAGTGGAAACTTCCAAAGATTTACAATCTTCTGAGTAGCTAGTTTGAATGCCATGCATCAAGTGGCCTCCTGGTGTGCTGTAAAACCCTGTAAGAAATTTATATGATTCATTGAGATTACCTCTGATTCTTCTAAGTCCCAGAAATGTTTCTAAACGTTTTTGATTTATGGCTGAAGTAATGGAATATTGTCCCTTGTGATATCATTCACTTTACCTGCATTATCTTCAGATTTAAAAATTCTGAATCCAAATTATTCTTTAAACAGTGATGTGCTGAACGATATGCTGGTTAATTTTTATATAAGATTGGGTCAGAATATACCAGTGTTACTTCTATAACCATAAGAGCATAAGATTTAGGAGTAGAATTCAGCCCATCGAGTCTGCTCCACTATTCGATCATGGCTGATATGTTTCTCAAGTCCATTTTCCTGCCTTCTCTCCATAGCCCTTAATCCCCTTACGTATCCAGAACCGATCTATCTCTGGCTTGAATACATTTAATAGCTTGGCCTCCATGGCCTTCTGCAGCAATGAGTTCCACAGATTCACCACCTTCTGGTTGCAGAAATTCCGCCTCATCTCTGGTGTAAAGAGTAATCCCTTCACTCTGAGGCAGTGCCCTTGGCTCCTAGTCTCTCCTACAAGTGGAAACATCTCCACTCCACTGTATCCAGGCCTCAGTATTGTGTAAGTTTCAATGAGACTCCCCCGCCCACCCCATCCTTTTCATTTCCCACCCATCTGTAGGGCGGTTCATGGTTAGCACTACTGCCTGTCAGCACCAGGGACCAGGGTTCAAGTCCAGCCTCGGATGACAGTGTCTGTGTGGAGTTTGCACATTCTCCTCTTGTCTATGTGAGTTTCCTCAGGGTGCTCCAGTTTCCTCCCACATTCCAAAGATGTGCATATTAGGTAGATTGACCATGCTAAATTGCCCCGCAGTATCCATGGATGTGTAGTCTACAGGAATTTGCTCTGGGAAATGCAGGCTTACAGGGATAGGGTAGGGATGTGTCTGGTGTGATGCATTTCAGAGGGTTGTTGCAGACTCGATGGGCCGAATCATCTGCTTTCACACTAAGGATTCTATGATTCTAAACTCCGTTGCGGACAGACCCAGAGTCCTCATTCTCTCCTCCTATGACATGCCCATTGCCTCTGGGATCATTCATATAAACCTCCTCTGCACCCCCCCTCCAAGTCTAGCACATCCTTCCCTTTGGGGCTCGAAACTGCTCACAATGTTCCAAATGCAGTCTGACCAGAGCTTTATGCAGCCTCTGCCATACATCCCTGGTCTTGTCTTCTAGTCATTTCAAAATGAATGCTAACATTGCATTTGCCTTCTTAACTGCCAACTGAACCTACACATTAACCTTAAGAGAATCCCGAACTCTCACCCCCAAGTCCCTTTGTGCATCAGATTTCGTTTCCTATTTAGAAAATAGTCTATGCCTCTATTCTTCAGCCCTTGTCCCATCAAGCATACCCAGTCAATAGAAGTTGTGGCAGGAATGACCACACACTACTCTGCTCTAGGCAATTCTTGGCTTGCAATAATTGAGAGACTCCATCAGGTCATGAGGATTTTCATGCAGAAAGGATGAGTGGGAAACTCAATAAAGCTTTCATCCATTCAGCCTAATCTGCATTTCAATCTAGAAAATATTAATAATCTTCAGACTACCCAGACTAACACCTGAAAATTTGTCTATATTGCATACACTAAAATCTGATTTCTCTTATCTCTAAATCCAGAGTGATGTCATCCGTAAACCACAAGGTCAGATTGAGCTCAATGTCTCAAATCACATTGTCAGGTGTGACGGGAAACAAACAATTCAGGTAGTATTTTTAGTCACATTTCTCTAATACAGTGCTCCTTTTAAACAACTTTGCAACATTAAGTCATTGAATTTGCAAATATCCCCTGACAACTACATGCTTGAAGATGTTTATACTCTATGTATTTCAGGGAAGTGAAAGCAATTTATTTTTTAAAGAAATGTTTTTGGAGGTTCCAAGCTTCAATGGTGTGTCTCTAGAATCTCCAGCTTTTATTAATGCAAACCATGCTATATTTGATTTTCAAGTTTGGGTTGATAATAGTTTAGTACGATTAGAACTTCCCAACATGCTACAAGCCTGCAACAATCTAAAAAGGCGCATGTACATAGAACTGTACAGCACAGGAACAATCCCTTTGGCCCATGATGTGCTGAACATGACGCCAGATTAAACTAATCCTATTTGCCTGCCCTTGTCCATAACCCTCCACACTTTGCATATTCATGTGCTTATCTAAAAGTCCCTTAAATGCCTCTATTGTATCTGCCTCCACCACCACCCCAGCAGGGTGTTCCAGACTCCTCCCACTCTGTGAAAAAAAAACTTGCCCCTCGCATCTCCTTTGAACTTTTCCTCTCTTACTTTAAATGCATGCCCTCTAGTATTAGACATTTCAACTCTGGGATTCTGACCATAGACTGTATCTATGTATCTCATAATTTTATAGACTTCTTTCAAGTCTTCCCTCAGCCTCTGCTACTCCAAAGAAAACAACCTGAGTTTTTCTAGCCTCACCTTACAGCTCATACCCTCTAATCCAGGCAGCATCCTGATAAATCTCTTCTGCACTGTCTCCAAAGCCTCCATATCCTTTCTGTATTGTAGCTACCAGAACTGAATGCAATACTCTAAATGTGGCCTAACCAAAGTCTTATAAAGCTGCAACATGACATCCTTGCTCTGATATGCAGTTCCCTAACCAATAAAGGCAAGCATGACATACGCCTTCTTTACCACCCTATCTACTTGCATGGTCAATGATGTACATTGGAGAATACAGTCTCTCCTAATGACAGAGTACCAATATTGTGTGATGTAGCACTTGAAGATGTGTGTGCAGCCCGTAACAAATTCAATTTTAGAGAATTTTCTCCTCTTTGAACTTGTGCAATTGGTACTGTTGGATAGTTCATGGAAAGGAAGAAGATGAGATTGATTGATTGCTCAGACAAGTAAAATATCTGTTGTATATTCCATATCTCTGAGGTAGCTGTCCTCAGTGGTATCCTAGAATTTACACTGCTATACCTGTGGCAAGGTTTGGTTATGGTTCAGCTTGATGTATTTGACACAACTCTGTAACAGCTTATTATATTAAATCAAAGCTCATTTGACAGAAGGAAATTTATGCATAAGTTCATCTGGTAAATTGAAGGTTAGAGATCTCTGCTTAGCGATACGATGGGTAGGTTACGTAGAAATGTACAAAGACCCCTTTCCTGTCTGTCATCCCTTTCTTCATTGTTTCCCACCCGCAACAGGCATAAATATGAGATTTTCCATGGGGAAATTTAGTCTTCCTCAACTGTTCCAATAGTGGGACAGAAAAGCGCACCACAGTAATTGACAGAAAAGTTTGTGAATAGTGGATGAGCAATAAGAAAATGCAAACTAAATGAAAAATGTATTTAAAATCTTGCTAAGATTTAGTGAAATATCCTGATGAATTACTGTCTGAATGCAACTTAATGCCTAGTAACCCTGGATTTCCATTTATTTAAGCAAATAGATAGTTCTGTTAGACATAGATGAAGACCAGGAAAATAAATAGACTTAATCATAGTATACAGATTAAACATCTTTTTTTAATTGGCAACTTCCTACCTCATTTATTCTTCTATCAGAAACCTAAGAGAAATGTGGAATGATGGTATTCCCCTTATATTCCTCTCATTATTCCATCATTTGTACCTACACATTGATTCTTATAAATGTTTCCTTTTAGTAACTAATATTATTGTGACAGTTACAGGAATATTCTATGATGAACTCCTCGAGTAAAAAGAAGTGACAGAGTGTTTGACTTTTACATCCATATATTTAATATTATTTATTGTAACTTTGTATTTTTGGGTTCTTAAAATAGTAACATGGGTATTTTGTGTGTCTGAAGTTAATATTCAATTTACAATTGTGTAGGCTGTGGTGATTTGTTTTAAAACCGTTTTTGAGGCCCGTCTTCAGAACTAATGAGGTTTTATGTTCATTGCAGGGCTTCATGACCAAACAAGATAAGCAGGCTTCAGGTTAGAAGTTAAGAAATACATTTTTAAGTTTAGGAAAACATTCAAAGCTTAGAGAGATAATCTTTATTAGTTTGACTTCTGAGGAGTTCTTTGAAGACACTTCTATAGACCAGTTTTCCTGAGAAAGGAAGGATGTAGTGCAACTAGATTTTCTTAAAGTAAAGAATTAGTGATAGTCCCAGACCAGAAGTTGGGATAAAATCCTAAAAAGGTTTCTTGAAATTCAGAGGTATAATAGTTCCAGGAAGAAGCAGTTCTAGTCTATAAGTTAAAATCATAGTTAACTTTGACAAAGTGCTGAAGACAGGGACTCTGATGCATGTACTGTCGGAGTGGTATTTGAAGATACAAGGTGTAGTTTTGGGTACTATACAAAAGCTGTTGTTTTTGTTTTCAATTTATAAAGGAGTGTTTTGCAATTGATGGGATTATACTTTCTACTGTGTATTTAAAAATCTTTAAATTTGTATCATAAATAAATAGTTGTATTGATGGTGCAAAATTTGCAGAATTATGTGCTTATTTCTGACTGAGAGATCACTTTATTCAAACCAGACCAAACAAAATGACATCCAGCAAACTAGGTTTCAATCTGGGATCTGACATACCCAGTAATTACATCAGCTGGGTTCATCACAATATTTGTTTTAAAACAAGTTGGCTTTTGAATTTGGGAGTAAAACATTCCCCAAAAGATTGGCCATGTTGATTACAACTGTTATTTTTGCATGCTTTTAGAAGTTAGTGTGTTCATTTGACTGTTAGTGCAAAGATTCAGTGTAATGGCATGTTTATTGTATTTTCTATCCAAGCTCATTACAGAAAAGAAGACATACTACCTGACTGCAGATTCTCCAAATATTCTTGAGGAATGGATTAGGGTTTTGCAGAATGTGTTACGTGTCCAAGCTGCCAGCCCTCTTTTCACACAGCCAGATGTCAAGCCATCAATTGAAGGTTTACTAACCAAGGTACTGATTCTTTAATTATATATACAATAATTGATGGCCAACTTGAATGACAGGAATGTGCATTCACCAATTTGGGACTGAAATATATTAATTCGAAGTTTGTTGTTTGTGATAAACAGCTTATGTTCTAAACTTTTGATTTGGACAAATATTACCATATTATCTAAATATCTAATTCTCATGTATTTAGGTAGCTGTAAATGTAGACACACAGGTGACTAACTAATCCAGCATTGATTGAGACAATTCATTTTCAAAACTATGTATTTCAGTTATGATGAGCTTAAAATGTTAATCTAAAGAAATCAATCCTTAAATTACCTACAACAGAAGGTTTTGTTTCTGCTGAAAACTGTAAAAGGTATTGTTTAGGTATGAAGATATCTCAATTTAGAGGATCTGTTGATGTCTCAAGGGCAGCACTTACAAAGGTGTCATATAGTGCTGAGGTTTATTATTCAATAGTTTAAATCATCAATAATTTAAGATAGTGTTGAATGTAAAAGTTAAGTCACAGAAAACCTAGCTATTGATTTAATTCATAAACAGTAACCTTGTCATATTTATTTTTTGACAAAAAATGTTGTTCTAGGTTGTGGTAATCCTGCTCATTGAAATGTCAAGTGAATGTTGCCAGTTATTTAATTAAGACCAAAAATATTCAACCTACAGCAGAATAAAAGACATATCAAAAACTTGGCCAAGGCGCAGTTACGGTTTGTTTTGGTGATTTGTTCTGAAATAACAGCCTGGCTGCATATTTTCTCACCTGAATAGTGGCACACCAATCAATTAAAGAAGATGAAAATATAAGTTTAGGAGGAGCTTTTTGTTTTTATTTCTTGCTGTTAATGCAATGCATAATATCAGATACCAGGCTATTGTGTCTTAAACTGAATCTAACAATTGCCTTGCAGGTAAAGCATGGTTACTCCAAGAGAGTCTGGTGTGCACTTGTTGGAAAAATTCTTTATTATTTCCGTAATCACGAAAATAAGGTAAACCAGCACCTTTAAAGTGATTATGTCTTTTCCAAACTCCATATTTTGTTCACTGATACACAACCTGCTTACTCTCCAGACTTGAAATCTGTTTTGCTCAACATACTGAGGACTAAAGATTTGACAAACTCTTTGACAGGTTGCATGTGGAAGATGCTGTTGTAATTTTCATGCTCTTAATCGGCCCAGACAATCTTTTCTTTCATTTCAATTCTTCATCTGCTTTTCCTGAACAGCTGAGGTCATAAATTTGTCATATGATACAAACTCAGCATCTTCACAACATAACCCAATTTACCTTTTGACTTTTTTTTCAGTGATTTCTTTTTTGCTTTTTGCTTTTGCTCGTGTCTCCTTTATTCCTGCATCTTTTTCATTTGTTCCCTTGCTCTGTCATTTCCTTTTGTGTCTCTTGAGTCTGTTTTGTGTTTTGGCACTTCATTCATCATATGTTTACAGATTCTCTTACAAATCAAAGATGCCCTTTTGACAAGCACTGAAGGCATAGCAACTTATTTCAAAACTCTCATTAACAGTCCCTGGAACCACACTATATGAGTAATCTTCCCTAGTCATACATTCATGTCCATATCTCCTACATTATTTGTTATTGAATTCTGTTTCCTGGAATGTATGCCCTCCAGAATGAAGGTCAATCTTTTCTTACCAAAGCTAACTCAAATGCTCTTCCATTCTGTTTTGCTACCACCTGGCCTGCCCTTAAAAGACCCCAACAAGCACACTTCTTTTGCTGTTTTTAGAATTGCACTCTCAAATCCCATTACTTTTCCCCTGAATGTCCATCTCCCAGACCTCGAGCTGGTCTATTACATTGGACTGAATTTGAGGTGGTCTTGAGGGTGAAGGTAAAGTCTATAAATCTGCTAGATCAACTGCTGCCAGATTGTCCGTTTATAACTTGAATTGAAGTGGAATCTGGGTGGTAAGCCAATCTGTTCCAAGAAGGCAGGTTGGAAGTTAAAGGACTGCCATTTAGCTCATTGTCTGCAGTTTTTTTTTAAGTTTATCTATTGACTGGGTTTCCTGAACCTCATGGAACCTATCAGCTTCACTGTAATAAGGACGTAGTGGATTGAGAAGTTAAGTGCCTTCAACCCAACTCCTGGATCCAGGTGCTTGCTTGGGAAATTTACCCATCCCTTAACCATCACCAGCTTTTTTACCCCCATTTTGCCATACCTCTGATGCCAACACAATCCCTCCAAATGAAAGGCTATCAGGAATAGGCAAGAAGGTGGAGTTGAAGTTAAGACCAGATGAGCAATGATTTTATTCAATAACAGAACTGGTTCAGAAGGCTGAGTGGCTGACTGTTGCTTATAATTATATGCTTGAATGTGTCATCAGCAATTCACTTGCCTCAGATATGTTTTGTGATTCCATGCACATGTTGCTGGATCTTGACCAACAAATAAACCAAAAAGCAATATCTTCCAATGATGTTCCAAAAGTAAGTAGTTTCCTTGGCTAACTGTACTGACCAATATCCATGTTTACTGTTCAGATTAGAGAAGAATTTGGCTCCTGTGAACTTCCTCCTGTGTTGAAATCTTGAATGGGCATGCTCTTAGGGGGAGGCTTAGAGCTGTCTAATTTAGATAAACTATGATGTTGCTTCCTTGTTAACTCCACCTATTTGTGATGATCCATATGGCAAATAATACCATTTTTTTCCATGCAATCCAGGTCATGTTTAAGTATTTTTTTGGACATGAAACTGCATCTTCTGTGAAGGTTAATCAGTGGAAACGCATCTTCTCTGAATTGCAAGGCAACATTGCTTTTGAAATGTCCTAAGGCATTGGACCTGTCTGCTCACAGCTGTGGTAAATCTTGGACTGTCACAATGTGAACATTCTTGGCCTTTTCTGCTTGTATGGGTACCCCTGTGATCTGGAGGATAGTCGCAATATTGAGAGCTAAACGTGCTGGTAGTCCTGACTCTGCTGGTCTATTTCTGTCTGAGACAAAATGGTTGTGGTTGCTGTGCTGAATTGCCATAGCTGTGTTGCATTGTTAGTTGGATGGTGAAGTTACAATGATCCCATTACATGTCCTTCAGAATTCAGACTGGTAGGATATTTATAATAACTCTCGTCAATCTTCATTTTAGTGTATCTTTGCCAGTTTTATTTGGCTAAGTGAAGTTGATTGAGGCAAAAGATTTTAATGGTGAGCTTTGTGACTTTTTTGTGTGTATCATGTCTGCAGCTTTTTATTGAGTGACAAAAAGCAATCATTGTTAATGTTTGCCTGTTATTTTGTGTTAATGTAAATTCCGATTTCCTCATGTTTGTGGCACTGAGTTTAATAGAGTGGTTATGATTAGTGAGGATATTGAGAAGTCTTTCAGTTCTGCTTCTGTGAATAAAAATCTCCCAAATGTCAACACAAATACAGAAGTTATTGGTACAATGTAACTGTATCAACTAGTGAAGGAATTAGTGAAAACCAAAAGGTAGCCCCTACAAACCAAGAAGTAGCCTTTGAGGAAATCTCAAGTACTTCCCATGGGGCCCATACCCCTTCAAACTCATTTCACACACACCCTTACTACTAAGAGAAGCAGCCTTTCATCCCATCAATTTACTAGCCCCATGTCCATTCTCTGTATTAAAGGTGGTTTTAAAAATATTTGTAATGCACTGTACTACAGTGCCTTTATTCAGTCTGTAACACATTTTGTTTATTTTCAAGTTCCCATTAGGTCAGATAAACTTGGTGGAAGCAAGAGTCGAAGAAGTAGACCGATCGTGTGATTCAGATGAAGACTATGAGACGAGCAGTTGTAGCCTTCTGTCCACACATTACACAATTTCTATATATCCCAAAGAGCAGGGGCCAACCTATCTCCTCATTGGCTCCAAACATGAAAAGGTAAACTTAGAGTTGTTTAATAAGCATACCACCTCTTTTATATTAATCTATGGACACTTAGATTTGTAATTAATGTTCTTCAGTATTATACAGTGACTTCATGCAGGACTTGCATTTATGATGTGTGGTTACAACGTTGAGAAGTCCCAAACAGGTTTACAGCCAATTCCCTCTTGTGAATGTCGACATGGAAGCCAATTTATGCACAGCAAGATCCCACAAAGTGATTTGAGAAAACAAAATTCAAAGTATCGGTTTCAGCTGTTGTTTGAGTAATAATTGTTAGCTGGAAAACCAGGAGAATTGCCCTGCCCTTCATTGAATAGTCTCAGGGAATCTTTTCAACCAAACTCTGAGAGACCAGACAGGACTTCAGTTTATAGTTCCAGCCAAAAACAATGCAGCACACCTTCAGTATTGTAATTAATTACCAGTCAAGTTCCTGTTCCCATCTCTGAAGGGGAACCTGAAGCCAAGACTGTCCCAATCCAACACAATAATGATATTGCTAAGACATAGTTGATACCTCAATAAAATGAACATGAAGAAGGAGATATGCAGTTTGATTACTCATTAGCAGTGATCATTTTTCCATCAGTTGTTATCAAGTGCTGGAGTATAGTCACTGTAGATTTTTGGTTAAAAATCAGACCAGTTTGAAAATCACAGAATTAGTTATCTAACTGGGGCTTGAATGAAGCACTGGTGTTTTAATATGTTTTGTTTCTTCATAGGATACCTGGTTGTATCAACTAATTATAGCTGCAGGCAGCACTAATGTAAATGTGGGAACTGAATTTGAACAACTCGTTGGCAACCTGTTTAATGCAGACAGTGATACCTGTAAGTAATATTTCGGGCACAGAGGGAGGTTATGTTAACCAAAATAAAAGGTTGTGTCTGGAATCAGATGAGGGTTTTAACTCCCTTAAAATCGGATTCCTGGCCTAAACCCACCCCTAACCCATCCACTTCATCTTTAATAAAGGCTGGAAGAGTTGATGGGAAACCAACCATGAAAGTAGTTAATGTGTAAACAAAATATGATAACAAGGCTATGAACTCATAGTCATTCAACTTTTCACCATTAATTGTTTCGGCTCTGTCTCTGGACCCTCAGGAAATGTGGCAGTTATATCCCAGCAATGACTTGTCAGATTCAGAAGATGAGTGCATTTAAGTGTACATCCTCACATCCTTCTCCCTGTAAAGACTCCATTCCATTCTACCAGATTCTCCATTTCCATCGTATATGTTCTGTGATGTTGCCTTCCGCAGGAAGACCTCGGAAATGTCCTCGCCCTCGCAGTCTTCAAACATGTCTGACCTTTTCCTGCACTTCTGCCCTCATCTCTTCTCTTCCTTCCCACACATTGATAGGGTCCCCCAGTTCTCACTTTCCACCCCATCAGCATTCACACCCAAAGGATTATAAGCTGCCATTTCCACCACCTCCAGCAAGATGCCACCACCAGAAACATTGTGCTCCCCTCCCTTATCAGCATTCTACAGACCCCTCTGAGACACCTGGTCCATTTTGCCTCTACTCTCTGCATCACCTATATCTTCCCTTGCAATCACAGAAACTGTAACACTTGTCCATTTACTTCCTCCATCCTCACTATGCAAGATCCAGACACACCTTTGAGGTGAAATAATGATTTACTTGCACTTCATTCAGTCTAGTTTACAATGTGGTCTCCTCTACACCAGGGACACGAAACTGTGACTGATTTGCAGAATGCCTACATTATGACCTCAATAATATCTGAGCTTCCAATTGCCTGCAGCTTCAACACATGGCAGGAGGATTTCCTGGCCAACATTTCTGTCTTAGGCCTGTTGCAGTGCCCCACTGAAGCTTAATGCAAACTGGAAGAACACCATCTCATTTTCCACTTGGGGACTCTGCAGCATTCAGGACTTAATATTGAGTTCAATAATTTTAGAGTCTGAGCATCTTCTTCCATATACTTTACCCAGCCCTTATTGCCACTTGCATTGCTTTCATCACAGCCACCGTTTTTCACCTACTAATGGTCCCCATTGTCAGCTTTTCTCCTTCCTTGATTATCTACCTCCTTGTCCCCCTTACTGTCTTTCTTGCCCTGTGGACTCCATCTGCGCCTATCCTCTCACTTCTTCAACCCCCACCCCACCACCCCTCTCTCCACCATATATAACACCTTTATCTAGCTATTACTAGATCTGAACCCCAATCATCGACTCTTTTTTTTCCACAGATACTGCAAGACCTGCTGACTTTTTTCAGCAATTTCTATTTTGTCCCACAAGGAACATTACGATAATGACCAGATAATTTTTTTAAATTTCCTGTTGAGAAATAAATCATGGGGACAGTGGGGATAACTTACTGTTCCTCTTCAAAATAGTGCCAAGGGTTCTATTAGAATAAGCACCCTGGTAAATGGAGCCTTGGTTTAACATCTCATCTGAAAGACAGCACCTCTAACAGTGAAGTACTGCATTAGTATTGCACTGGAGTGTCATGTTGATTTTTTTTATGCCCAAGTCCTAGATTGGGACTTGAATCTGTAACCAATTTAGAAGCAAATATGCCACTATCTGAGCCACAGCTGATGCGGATGAATTAAGCAAGATCCCAATTTCTAGCCTCTGCATCATTTATAAAAACTAAATTAGTTTTATTAAACAGTTTTATCTGCAGTCTCAGGGTTGAGTTCTGGCAAGTAATGAAAATTCTTAGGCTTGTATGTTTACTACTTATTTCATCATCTTGATTGTTGTTAACCTGTAATCAGATGTGGAACTAAATTGACTTAATTTCTCAATTTTAAATGACTGTAGTAATTGTTATTATGCTCTTCCTAGAGATCCATAAATTTTAAAATGAGATTTGTACTTCCAGTTGATTGCTGAAATTGGCTGGGTGCTGGCAGGTGGGACTAGATTGGATTGGGATATCTGGCTGGCATGGACGTGTTGAATCGAAGGGTCTGTTTCTGTGCTGTACATCTCTATGACTCTGTCTCTATCTGGTAGCAGTTGTTTAAAAATTCAAATAGCCTCTTCTCTTTCTCAATCTAAGTCTCTCTTTGATCTATAATAATCAAATCAATGTCAATCCAATTAAATTAATGTCAGACAGAATGGCAAGAAAGTCAAGCCACTAGTGTTATTGTTGCCGGACTGTTAATCCAGAGACTCAGATTCGAATTCTGCAGATGGTGGAATTTGCATTCAATAAATATCTAGAATTAAGAGTCTAATGTTGACCACGAATCCAGTGTCAATTGTCAGAAAACCTCATCTGGTTCACTAATGTCCTTTAGAGAAGGAAACTGCCATCCTTACCTCATCTGGCCTATGTGTTACTCCAGACCCACAGCAATGTGGTTAACTCTTAACTGCCATCTGGACAATTAGGGATGGGCAATAAATGCTGACCTGGCCAGCAATGACCTCATCCCATAAATGAATAAAAAAAAGTCGTCTTTATTTATCCTAAACGTAAAGCAACAGTACCAAAATTAAACTCTCAAATTTAACACTGTAATGATTCAAACATGAATAATGTGACTTTTTATTTAATTTATTAATTTTTACGATCAATTTATTCAATTTTTTACTTTAATTCTGCTCTTTGACAGATTCCCAGTTGTGGTCACACCCTACCCTGTGTTATAGTAAAGATGGAATAGCGTCTCCTCTTACCACACTACCATCGGCAGCTTTACAGACTGAAGCGCTCAAATTGTTTAAGGTAACAGTGATTCACATTAATTAGTACGCACTACAATTTGCTGCCAAAGTAATGGCAAGACTATATGCACTTGCTTTACATGTGCTAAAATAACTTCACCTTAAAGTAGTCACATGCTTGAAGGCAAAAATCCAAGAATTGACATGCATGGATCAGTTAGTAGCTTCATAAAACGTCATCCCGCTGTCAGATTCATCATTGAAATACATTATTTATGTCAAGTTGCTAGACTTGTGTAACAGAAACAAACTGAACTCAGCATGGAATGTTCATCCATTTCTGTCTAATAACTCTTTTAATAAAATGATAGTAATAATTACTGATTATCAATGTCTCTGGAACTGAAAATTATAATTACAACTGTGGAGTCCATTGCTTTATGCTGAAAATATTGGTGATTTTAAAAACTTTCTCTTTAAAGGAAAATCTAATAAACAGAAGACACGTCGCACATAATTAGATTCATTGCTAGGGCAATCATAGGCCAATGTATTTCACCAGTGTATGGGCTTATATATATTGAATATATTTAGTGGATTGGGTTGCATTGTTTTTGCAATATTCACCAGGCTAATATTTTCATGTTGATTGATGGTAACATAAAATGCAATAGTAATATTTTGAATTTCATTGTGATTCATAGAATCTGATGTTAAAAATTGCATTGTGTTTGGTTATGTACCACTGAACAAATATTAAACTTCTCTTTTGGCATGTTTTCACCCAATTGTCATGAATACATTTTCTGATACAGCATTGGGGAAATATAAATGAACTGGTGAATTGGAACTCAATTTTTGCATTGGGAGAGGTATTATGAAAGTACTTGCCGTCATAAATGCTACTGAAGACAATATTTTGTTAAATGCAGAAGACATTTGGCCTAATGTTAAAAATCACAACACTAGGTTGTAGTCCAACAGGTTTATTTGGAAGCACTTGCTTTCGATTGCTGCTCCTTCATCAGGTGGTTGTCAGATGTAACATAATTGTTGGGATTACATCTGAAGCAAAGAATCATCACTGACCCTGCAAAAACTTGGATATTGAAACTTTGAACATTTATATTAAATTATACTTGAGGGCAGAGAGAGATTGGAGTCCCATTTTTACTATCCTTTTTGTGAAAAGTATTTCTTAATGGTTTGTTAATAGTTCTTTGAATTATGTGTCCAGTTCCCCAAAGTGAATAAATCAGTACCATCTATCAATTCTTCGGGTCAATAATTAGATAGTTCTACCAAACTGTGATCCCATGACTATCAAAATATATATAGCTTGCTGAAGTGTAAGTTTTTAAACTTCCAATTAGTCATGTGACCTCACCCAAAATTCAAAATGGTCCCTCCACATTTCAATAATGTGGTTCAATGTTCTTTGTCTTACAAAATATAGGAAGCATTTTCATACTATGTCAAGGTGTATTTTGCCACATCTCACACCAGCTGATCTTGTGCTTCCCAACATAATTTAGTGCCAATTTGTGGGCAGTTTTATTTGCTGATGACCTGCATTCAACATGAGTTTGATTTCAGACTAACCAGAGACTATAATCTTCAGAAAGAAGAGATTCCTATTTTTTATCACCAATAGCATAAAGTAGTTAACTATCATCATAAAATGAAATATTTGTTTTATTCTACAGACTTCTCAGTTATTCATCAATGTTGCTATTGATGCCCCTGCAATTGATTATCATGTATCACTGGCTCAGAGTGTTTTACAAGTGTGTCTCACACATAAAGAGTTGCAAAATGAAATCTATTGTCAAATAATCAAGCAAACAAGAAAGCGACAAACCCAGAACCAATCTGCATGTATACAGGTATTGTGTATGTGAAGAATTTTCAAAATAGAAATTGCATTGTTTGTTAGTAAATAAACAAATGTGCTGCTTAGATGAGAATGCTGAGCTACTCAAGATTGTCAGTTATGACTTATTCCTACATTCTAAGCTCAGTTTCTCATTATATCTGGTCGGTAGTGCTTCACAGAAGTGCACATCTTGTGAAACAAATAATTGTGAGAGCAAGGTTGGATTTTTAATGAAAATTAAGAAAACTGTTTCAGCAAACATCAAAATGTTATATTCCTGTTGTTCCCATACTTAACTGCTATCTTATCTTCCACCATAGTTTGAATATTATTTCCTTTAAATGGAAGGACCTTGAACTTTAGATATTTATCACCTGGTTAATTACTGCGATTTTGGAGACATCCTGAAGTGAAATCTAACAGGAAACTGAAATGACAGATTGGAAGGATGGTTCAAATGTTTCTAATTGTATAGATTTCTACTAGGTAGATTAATTGTTGATTTCTACAAATTTTTAAAAATACAATTAATGATGTGAGCAATTTGTGGAGCAATGAAATATTGATATGTTCTTTAAGTCATAGAGATGTACAGCATGGAAACAGACCTTTCAGTCCAACTCGTCCATGCCGACCAGATATTCCAACCTAATCTAGTCCCATTTGCCAGCACCTGGCCATATCCCTCCAAACCCTTCCTATTCATATACTCATCCAGGTGTCTTATATATGTTGCAATTGTACTAGTCTCCATCACTTCCTCTAGCTCATTCCATACACGCAACACCCTCTGCGTGAAAAAATTGCCCCTTAGGTCCCTTTTATATTAGATTAGATTCCCAACGGTGTGGAAATAGGCCCTTTGGCCCAACAAGTCCACACCGACCCTCCGAAGAGCAACCCACCCAGACTCATTCCCCTACACCTAACATTATGGACAGTTTAGCATGGCCAATTCACCTAACCTGCACATCTTGGACTGTGGGAGGAAACCAGAGCACCCAGAGGAAACTCACGCAGACACGGGGAGAATGTGCAAACTCCACACAGACAGTTGCCCGAGGTGGGAATTGAACTTGGGTCCCTGGCGCTGTGAGGCAGCAGTGCTAACCACTGAACCACCCGCCCTATCTGTCCCCTCTCACCCTAAACTTATGCCGTCTAGTTCTAGACTTCACCACTCCAGGGAAAAGACCTTGTCCATTTATGTTATCCATGCCCCTCATGATTTTATAAACTTCTATGAGGTCACCCCTCAGCCTTTGACACTTCATGGAAAACAGACCCAGCCTATTCAGCCTCTCCGTATAGCTCAAATCCTCCAACCCTGGCAACATCCTTGTAAGTCTTTTCTGAACCCTTTCAAGTTTCACAAAATCTTTCGGATAAGGAGGAGACCAGAATTGCATGTAATATTCCAAAAGTGGCCTAATCAATGTCCTGTACAGCCGCAACATGACTTCCCAACTCCTATACTCAATATTCTGACCAGTAAAGGAAAGCATACCAAACGCTGCCTTCACTATTTTATCTACCTGTGGCTCTACTTTCAAGGAGCTATGAACCTGCACTTCAAGATTTCTTTGTTCAGCAACACTCCCTAGGACCTTACCATTAAGTGTATAAGTCCTCCTAAGATTTGCTTTCCTAAAATGCAGCATCTTGCATTTATCTTAATTAAACTCCATCAGCCACTCCTCAGCCCATTGGCCCATCTGATCAAGATCCCTTTGTAATCTTAGGTAACCTTCTTCAATGTCCACTACACCTCCAGATTTGGTGTCATCTGCAAATTTACTAACCATAGCTCCCACGTTGATATCCAAATCCTTTATATAAATGACAGAAAATAGCGGACACAGCACCGATCCTTGTGGCACTCCACTGGTCACAGGTCTCCACTCTGAAAAACAACCCTCCACGACCATCCTCTGTCTTCTACCTTTGAGCCCGTTCTGTATCCAAATGGTTTGTTCTCCCTGTATTCCATGAGCTCTAATCTTGCTAACCAATCTCCCATGGGGATACCTTACTGAAGTCCACACAGATCAAGTCCACCACTCTGCCCTCATCAATTCTTTGTTACTTTTTCAAAAAACTCAATAAAGTTTGTGAGATATGATTTCCCATGCACAAAGTCATGCTGATTATCCCTAATCAGTCCTTGCCTTTCCAAATACATGTAAATCCTGTCCCTTAGGATTCCCTCCAACAACTTGCCCACCACTGACGTCAGGCTCACTGGTCTATAATTCCCTGGCTTGTCCTTACCGCTTACCTTAAATAATGGTACCATGTTCCCCAACCTCCAATCTTCTGGCACCTCACCCATGTGGCTATCAATGATACAAACATCTCAGCAAGGAGCTTAGCAATCATTCCCTAACTTCCCACAGAGTTCTATGGTATACCTGATCAAGTCCTGGGGATTTATCCATCTTCCTGCGTTTCAAGACATCCCAGCACTACCTACTCTGTAATATGGACATTTTTCAAGATGCCACCATCTATTTCTCCACATTCTATATCTTCCACTTCCTTCTCCACAGTAAAAACTGATGCAAAATACTCATTTAGTATATTCCCCCATCTCCTGTGGCTCCACACAAAGGCTGCCTAGCTCATTTTTGAGGGGCCCTATTTGCTCCGTAGTTAACTCTTTTGTCCTTAATGTATTTGTAAAAACCCTTTGGATTCTCCTTAACCCTATTTGCCAAAACTATCTCATGTCCTTTTTGCCCTCCTTATTCCCCTCTGAAGTATACTCCTCCTGCCTTTAGTCTTCTAAAATTCACTCTAACTCTCCTGTCTATACTTGACATATATATGCTTCCTTCTTTTTCTTAACCAAACCATCAAATTCTCTAGTCATCCAGCATTCCCTACACCTCCCAGCCTTTCCTTTCACCCAACAGGAATATACTGTCTCTGGATTCTCGTTATACCATTTCTGAAGATTCCCATTTTCCAGCCTTCCCTTTACCTGAGAACATGTGCACCCAATCAGCTTTTGAATATTCTTGCCTAATACCGTCAAAATTGACCTTTCTCCAATTTAGAACTTCAACTTTTAGACCTGGTCTATTCTTTACCAACATTATTTTAAAACTAATAGAATTATGGTCACTGGCCCCAAAGCGCTCCCCTACAGACACCTCAGTCACCTGCCCTGCCTTATTTCCCAAGAGTAGATCAAGTTTTGCACCTTCTCTAGTAGGTACATCCACATATTGAATCAGAAAACTTTCTTGTACACTCTTAACAAATTCTTCCCCATCTATAAACACTATGGCAGTCCCGATCTATGTTTGGAAAGTTAGAATCCCTGACCATAATCACTCTGATTTTTACAGATTACTGAAATCACCTTACAAATTTGTTTCTCAATTTCTCTCTGACTATTATGGGGTCTGTAATACAATCCCAATGAGGTGATCATCCCTTCCTTATTTCTCAGTTCTACCCAATTAACGTCCCTGGATGTATTTCCAGGAATGCCCTCCTCAGTAAAGCTGTGATGCTATCCCTTATCAAAAATGCCAACCACTCCTCTCTTGCCTTCCTTTCTTGAGAAATGCACACTAATTCATATATAAAATGCAACTTATTTACTTTAAACAATATAACAGATAGCACAAGTTTCTATAAATATATGAACCGAGAAAGAGTGGCTAAGGTAAACATTGGCCCTTTACCGGATGAGAAGAGCGATTTAGTAATGGGATATGAGGAAATGGCTGATACATTGAACAGGTATTTTGTGTCACAGTGGAAGACATGAATAACATGCCAGATACTGACATGGTGACGAAGATAGTTGAGGACCTAGAAACAATCATTGTCATGAAAGAGGTAGTATTTGACAAGCTAATGGAGCTAAAGGTAAACAAGTCTCCCGCCCCTGATGAAATGCATCCCAGGGTACGAAAAGAGATGTTAGGGGAAATGGCAAATTCACTTGTGGAAATTTTCTAAAATTTGCTGAACTCTGAAGCAGTTCTAGCAGATTAGAAAACAGCAAGTGTGATGCCAGTGTTTAAAAACACTGGAATTCTATAAAGATATTATGAGCAATGTGGACATCGGGGACCCAGCGGATGTGGTGTATCTAGGTTTCCAAACGTCATTCGACAAGGTGTCACACAAAAGGCTGCTGCATAAGATAAAGATGCATGGCATTACAGGTAATACATTAGCATGGATAGAGAATTTGTTAACTAAAAGGAAGCAAACAGGGGGAATAAATGAGTGTTTTTCTGGTTGGTGATCAGTGACTAGTGGTGTGCCTCAAAGATCAGTGCTAGGAACTGTAATTATTCACAATTATACAAAGATGATTCAGAGTTGGGGACCATGTGTAGTGTGTTAAAGTTTGCAGATGACACATAAGCTGGGTGATAGGGCAATGTGTGCAGAGGGACATTGTTACTTTAAGTGAGTGGGCCTGGCAGATGTAGTACAATACTTATAAATATGAAGTCATCCATTTTGGTAGTAATAACAGAGAAAAGGACTGACTTGAATGGTAAAAAAAAATTACAGTATGCTGCTGTGCAGTGGGACCTGGGTGTCCTTGTGCATGAATCACAAAAGTGATTACAAAGGCAAATGTAATTTTGTCCTGCATTGCTAAAGGGGTTGAGTTTTAAAACAGGGAAGTTATACTGCAACTGTATAGGGTGCTGGTGAGGCCACACCTGGAGTACTGCTTGCAGATTTGGTCTCATTACTTGAGAAAGGATGTACTGGCACTAGAGGGGTGCAGAGGAGATTCACTAGATTGATTCCGGAGTTGAGGGGGTTGGCTTCTGAGGAGAGACTGTGTAGACTGGGATTATATTCATTGCAATTTAGAAGAATGAGAGGGGATCTTATAGAAACATGTAAAATTATGAAGAGAATATATAAGATAGGAGAGAGGATGTTTCCACTGGCAGGTGAAACTAAAACAAGAGGGCATAGCCTCAAAATTAGGACTGAATTGAGATGGAACTTCTTCACGCAAAAGGTTGTGTATCTATGGAATTCCCTGCCCAGTGAAGTAGTTAAGGCTTCCTCAGTAATGTTTTTAAAGCTAAGGTAGATACTTTTTTGAACAGTAAAAGAACTTAGGGTTGTGGAGAGAGGGCAGGTAAGTGAAGCTGAGGCCATGAGAAGATCAGCCATGATCATATTGAATGGCAGAGCGGACTGTAAGGGTGAGATGGACAACTCCTGTTCCCACTTATTATGTAATGCACAAAGACTGGGTGGTGCATTGGATTATCATCTTGTTATTTTGTGTCTATACCTTGAGTTCAAATCTAACCAAGATGATGCATCTAAAGTCTCTTCACTATATTATCTACACTATTCTCAGTGATTTAAATCTCAAGAGGATGCTGCTTGATGAGAACACTGAATCAAATTTATTAGCATGAAAGATTAAACAAAAGCAAAGTCAACTGATTCGATCTTAATTTCAATATTTCACTTAACATTAAGTCGCAAATACCAAGCAACGGAAGTTCAAAATGTGTAGTAATTTTGAGGAAAAAAATGGAACAACTTTACTGAAGACTGAGTGCTTCTGAGGAATTTCATCAGCCAGAGGGTAGTGAATCTGTGGAACTCACTGGCACAGAAGGCTGTGGAGGCCAAGTGATTGAGTGTATTTAAAACAGAGATAAATATGTTCTTGATTAGTAAGGCGAACAAAGTTTATGGGGTGAAGGCTGTAGAATGGGGTTGAGAAACATATCAGCCATGATCAAATGACAGAGCAAGTTCGACGGTTGAATGGCTTAATTCTGCTCCAATATTTTCTGGTCTTCTGATCATTTTACCAATTCCATGTACAGTAGGTTTAATCAGAGAAATGGTTTTAATAGTTTTTAATATTTTTTCCCAAAAATATCTCTTAAAATTAACTTTTATACCTTTTAGGGATTGCAGTTCTTGGCTCTGTGTGTTGGTCTTTTCCTTCCTCAGCATCCTTTCCTTTGGTTGCTCAAACATCACCTGCAGCAAAATGCAGAACCTAGGTATGTAAGAAGTTATAAAATAAAGATGGTCAATACTTTCAGTATAAGTAATGGTGGTACGGTAAAAGGCACTTTATATCAATTGCAATGTGAGACAATGACAGATGCAAGCTTAAATGTACAGATCCAAAAGTTATTGTTTGAGCTGTGCTGCTCCCCTGCTAGCATTATGAAAATGCATTCACACACAGAAAATGCTGGAGAACAAAATATGGAACTGCATATGCAGGAAATATGAAACAAAAACAAATTGCTGGAGAACTTCAGCAGGTCTGGAAGTATCTGTGGAGGGAAAACAGAGTTTTGAGGAAGACTCATTAAACCTGAAAAGTTGATCTTGCATTGACTCCACGGCTGCTGCCAGAAATGTTGGAGAACTACAGGCAAGTCTGGAAGCATCTGTGGAGAGAATATGCAGCTCTGAAGAAGAGTCACTGGACCTGAAATGTTGACTCTGCATTTGCTCCAGATATCGCCAGAAATGCTGAAGGAAATCAGCAGAACTGAAGAAAAGACAGACTGGATTTAAAATGTTAATTCTGTTTCTCTCTTCAAAGATACAGACAGACTTTGAGTTTCTTCAGTATTTTCTGTGTTTGTTTCATATTTCCAGCAACTGCACTGTTATTTTTATGAAAATGTATCTTTGCATCTACATTGAAATGAATTGATTGATGTGAGATTCCTGTATTTGCATATTTCATACAAATAAAACTCATCATAAGTATTTGAGCTGCATGCTTTATCAGTCTCAGGTTGTTAATGATGTGCTGTATGAATGACTGAATCGAACTTGCATGGGAACTGAAAATGAACAATTATAAATGAGGTATCTCAATCCTTCAGGTTTAATTGTCATAGATTTTAAGAATGAAACAGATTGAATTTCAAAAACAACTTTTCATTTCAGTCACTTTTTCAGCATTTTCTGAAGTCTAAATGGTGATTGTCAATTACTGTCTGAATTATCCTGTTCATCCACTCACTGCACCATTACCTTATATCATAGAAATGCCTGTAATGGCAAGAAATTTAAATTGATTTCTGAATATCTTGCTGATTTTTGTTATTGAACTGTACAGTTTCACATTGTAACACAGACAAAATAACAACACCTAACTGTATTCACATTCCAGGACGGAAATAGGAAAGTATGCCATATACTGCCAACGGTCAATGGAGAGAACACAGAAAAATGGCGATCGTATATCAAAACCTTCCAGGATGGAAATCCTATCAATTCTCTTGAGAAATCCTTATCATCATTCCTTACCTTTCAGCATTCCTGTCCATTTCATGAATGGCACATACCAAGTAGGCATCTTGCTCAATTTAAAAAAGTGACTTCTATTGGATGTGAATTGCTGCAAGGCATCCTGATAACAGGATAAAGGCATGCAATATAATGTAAAGTTATTCTTTATTATTTAAGCAGTAGTAAAAGTTATGGTCCTGAATATTGTATTGTAAATTTAATAAAAATTAATTGTTGAGTCTTGAAAATGTGCTTTTCTGCATGGCAATACTGAAGAAACCTTAGAGCTGATTACTTCAAATGTTTGGAAGTCAGAAAGTTCTTATCAAAGTTGAAACTTGTTGCTCCAATGGAATTCCAGTCAAGCTGAGGGCAATGAATTAGCTAATGGTAACAAAATGAAATATAACAATGGAACTCCACTATCCTCAAAATGATTGCTGAATGGTTTAGAAAAATGTGATTGATGTTTAAAGCACTGATTATATTTTAATTTGTTTTAATAACTTAGTATGTTAATTATCTTTTCAGTTGCATGAGTCTTCCTCCAAACATAAGCAAACTGAGCCATTTTGAAGCTTCATTAACTTTAAAATTTTTGTGTCTGAATACATAGGTTGTGGGATTTGATGCATCAACCACAGTGGAAGAATTTCTTCACACTCTGAATCAAGACATTGGCATGAGGAAACCAACGCAGTCTGGATTCTTTCTTTTCACAGATGATCCCTCAGGAAATGACCAAGAACACTGTCCTCAAGGAAGCATAAAGGTGTAAATGTGTGGCATAAAGAAATAATCATACTGACTTACCATTAGTTGAAGGACTTAATTTATTGGAGTTATGAATCTGTGGATGCTAAATACGTGCAACCAGGAACTGGAATTACGTAGTCAATTGACAAGGGCATCAGACACTATTTTTAATAGTGACCCTTCTGTAGTCCTAAATATTGTATTCTAAATTAATACATGGTCAGCCTGGAGAAGTCCCTTTTTATTGTCAGCACTTTTTACAGAGCTGAAAGGAAAAGCCAATATTTGCACAAGAAGGAATAGGTAATTGAAAGAACAGGAAAAGTAAATATTAAAACCTACTAACTGCTTTCACAAAGAGGCAGCTGATGGGTTTTATAAATTAATAAGAACATTAGAAAAAAGTCATGAATAGCAAAAAGCTATTTGATTTCAACCAGTCAAACTTGGCATCTCTTGACATCATTTGTTCTACCACTTTAACTGGTAATTCATTCAAACATTAACATTACACTCATTCACTGTAAAATGCTCTGGGATTCTTGGTTTATACTGAACAATGCACAACTTTGATATACAAGGAAAGCGTATCATTGCAACTGTTACCTCAGTAACAGATTTGTCAACATATTCACACAGCTGTCAAAATGGGCTTTTGACTAAAGTATCTAAAACTATCACAGCAATCTTTGCATTAAACATTCATGAAACAAAATTATAATATCAAATCTACTGCAGAGTGAATGTTGAGTATATGCTCCTGAGATACTTACACTTATTAACAGCATATATTCATATACATAACATATGAAATGATACACCATTGCTGACCTGATCCAGGCTTTGTGCTTTCTCTATGTTCTAACGTCCCTAAGCATATTTATGTCTTTAGGTAGATATCCCTTAGTTTGAAAGTGGCCCAAATTTCCTAGTATGTGCACCCTGATATGGAAATGCCACTGGTCACACCACTTATGCAGGGTCAGGTTACTCGAGCAGTAGCATATTTTCCATCATGTGCGCAAGTATCCACACTTGGAGAGTGTGGATGAAGTCTGTTCTGTGAGATAGCACCTTAAAGCTATGCCTATGCCATCCATTTTTCACCGCTAAGCTCTATCTCCTACTGGCCACTACTGACAGAAAAGCATTCTCACTCATACCAATGACATTAGTGAAGATCTGACTTGTAGTTCTGTGTGATTTGAGTCTGGCAAAGCTAGAAAAAATTATTCATCTAATGGAATACCAGGCTTGTATAGAATCCCAACAGTGTGGGAACAAGCCATTTGGCCCAACAAGTACACACCACCCCTCTGACGAACATCCCACCCAAACCCAGCCCCTGTACTGTCTCCCTGCATTTTCCATGGCTAATCCATCTCACTGGACACTATGGGCAATTTAGCATGGCCACTCGAACTAGTCTGCACATTTTTTGAATTGTGGGAGGAAACCTCACACAGATGCAGGGAGAATGCGCAAACTCCACACAGTCGCTCGAAGCTGGAATCAAACCTAGGTCTCTGGTGCTGTGAGGCAGCAGTGCTAACCACTGAGCTACTGTGTCACCCCACCACAGCAGCTTGAAAATATTGGCACCATCAACACTTATTAACATCTATGACTGTGGATGTGTTCTTTATTCATTTGTGGGATTGCTGCCTTGGCTAGCATTTATTGTCCACCTCTAGTTGCTTTTCACAAGTTGGTGGCAATGGATTTGGAGGGATTTGCTGAAGTTGTGCAATGATCCAAAATGGTCACAAATTACATATTGCTAGTGTTCATAATATATCATGGCTCTGCCCTCTCACATAATTGACTCACAACTTATTTTCAGAATTTCCACTGGTATAAACTTCTTATTTTTAAAGGTCCTTCCAAGAATCATGTGAGTTACTTAACTGGTGTTTTAATCATTCAGTTCAAGAACCTATTGTACTTTGCAGAGGATCTTGATCAAAGGATGCGATGGCCTAGTGGTATTATCACTGGACTGCTGATCCAGATAATGTCAAGGGACATGGGTTTCAATCCCACCTTGGTGGAATTTGCTAATGATATTAAGAGTCTAATGATGACCATGAATTCATTGCCGATTGTCGGGAAAAATCCATCCGGTTCATTAATTGTCTGTGGGGAAGGAAACTACTGTCCTTATCTGATTTAGGTAATTAAGAATGGGCAATAAATGCTGCCTGTCCAGTGATGCCCTCATTCTGTGAATGAATAAAAAAAAAATGGGCCAACGGGCCGAGGAGTTGCAGATGGAGTTTAATTTAGACAAATGTGAGGTGCTGCATTTTAGAAAGGGAAATCCGGGCAGGACTTATACACTTAATGGTAAAGTCCTGGGGAGTGTTGCTGAATAAAGAGACCTTGGAATGCAGTGTTATACTTCCTTGAATGTGGAGTCACAGGTAGTTAAGATAGTGAAGAAGGTGTTTGGTTTGCTTGTCTTTATTGATCAGTGTATTGAGAATAGGAGTTAGGAGTCAGGTTTTGGCTGTACAGGACATTGGTTAGGCCACTATTGGAATACTGCATGCAATTCTGATCTCCCTCCTATTGGAAGGATGTTGTAAAACTTAAAAGGGTTCAGAAAAGATTGGCAAGAATTAAAGCAGAATACTGCAGTCCTGAAGAGATATTGAACTAGATTCAGAATGTTAACTCTGTTTCTGTCTCTGCAGATACTGTCAGACTTAAGATTCTCCAGTACTGTTTTTATAACAAATGAGTCTATTTGTATTGATGAGTTTAATTTAAAACTTGTTTAAATTAATTTATGTAAAAATTTAAAATTTATATTGCCTAGTTGAAGATGATGATTTTAAATTGCAATTTAAATTGATTATTGTTCAACTCAAGAGTTTTCAGGGAAGTTTCCGTATCTTTATTTTGAAATCCCTGTAAGCTTTGTGACCAAAATAACTACAAATGCTGCATTTAGCAATTTACATTCTTGGTTCAAATTTATTTTGCCATTATAGAACCTTCTGCAATATTATGCAACATGAATCTAATGTTACTTAGTAGTACATTGTTACTAACTTGATAGAAAATCATTTCAATAATTTTTGTTTCTTCATTCAGATTTGTGATATAATATGCAAATGGGAGCAGGCTTCCAAGGAACAGCATCCTGGCAAATTTGAGGGAACTAGGACTGTCCGGCTCACCTATAAAAATAGGTAATGTTTGAGGCAGATTCAGTTAGCATAACATTCTTCTTCATCTTCACCATCTTCCTTGCAAAGGTTCTACAATACAATCATTTTTCTTTATATTATTCTTCATTGATCATTTCATTATATTCTAATGGAAAATTAGGAAAGATTTTGCAATTGACTTGTGCATTTATTTTAATATTGTCATAAAAATTCTCATCTAACAGAAAGAGTTCTGATTAGAATTGAACATGTGCAAAGTGGGAACTGAGCAGTTTGTGAACTTGTTGATTTCCCACTCAGTGCATTGTTTAAAATCCCAAATCTGTTTGCTAACTGCTTATAAATGCTCTTTTATATTGCAGGATAGCTTCATTTAAACAACTAGCTCATGTAAATAAAGATATATGTTGTATTTGTGTTGTGCTTTTCATGAGCTTAAGACACTCCAATAGCATCACGCAGATGCTGCTGCTTCTCAGACGAATATAAGGGGTTGCATGGCACTATTCTGAAGAAGAGATGGTTGTTCTCTCTAGTATCTTTGTCAGTATCTCCATCCTTCAACCAACATTCCTAAAAACAAGGTGTGGGGAACCTTGATATGTGCAAATGGGCTGTCCCCATCTTTAGCCTTAACAATATGGGGGTGGCTCAGTGGTTAGCACTGCAGCCTCACAGTGCCAGGGACCCAGGTTCGATTCCAGCCTCGGACTACTGTCTGTGTGGAGTTTGCACATTCTCCCAGTGTCTGTGTGGGTTTCCTCCGGATGCTCCAGTTTTCTCCCATGATCTAAAGATGTGCAGATTAGGTGGATTGGTCATACTAAATTGCATTAGTCAGGAGAAATGTAGAGAAATAAGGAAACGGGTCAGGGTGGGTTACTCTTCGGAGAGTCAATGTGGACTTGCTGAGCCGAAGGGCCTGTTTCCACACTGTAGGGATTCCAAGTTCTAAGCACATTCAGAGAACATAGTGATTGCACTTCAAACTTCAGAGTCACAGAGTCATACAGCATGGAAACAGACCCTTCGGTCCAACTCCTCTATGCTGACCAGATATGCCAACCCAATCTAGTCCCACCTGCCAGCACCCGGCCCATATCCCTCCAAACCCTTCTTATTCATATACCCATCCAGATGCCTTTTAAGTTTTGCAATTTTATTAGCCTCCACCACTTCCTCTGGCAGCTCATTCCATACACGTACCACCCTCTGCATGAAAAGGTTGCCCCTTAGTTCTCTTTTAAATCTTTGCCCTCTCACCTTAAACCTATGTCCTTGAGTTCTGGACTCCTCCACCCTGGGGGGAAAGACTTTGTTTATTTATCCTATCCATGCCCCTCATAATTTTATAAATCTCTATAAGGTCACCCCTCAGCCTCCAACACTCCAGGGAAAACAACCCCAGCCTATTCAACCTCTCCCTATAGTTCAAATCTGCCGACCCTGGCAACATCCTTGTAAATCTTTTATGAACCCTTTCAAGTTTCACAACATCCTTCTAATAGGAAGGAGACCAGAATTGCACGCAATATTCCAAAAGTGGTGTGACCAATGTCCTGTACAGCTGCAACATGACCTCTCCACTTCTGTACTCAATACTCTGACCAATAAAGGAAAGCATATCAAATGCCTTTCTACCTGCAACTCTACTTTCAAGGAGATTTGAATCTGCATTCCAAGGTCTCTTTGTTCAGCAACACTCCCTAGGACCTTACCACTGAGTGTATAAGTCATGCTGAGATTTGCTTTCCCAAAATGCAGCACCTCGTGTTTATCTAAATTAAACTCCATCTGCCACTCCTCAGCCCATTGGCCCATCTGATCAAGATCCCATTGTAATCTGAGATTACCGACTTCACTGTCCACTACACTCCAATTTTGGTGTCATTTGCAAACTTACTAACTATACCCCTTATGCTCACATCCAAATCATTTCTATAAATGACAAAAAGTAGAGGACCCAGTACTGATCCTTGCTGCACACAGTGGTCACAAGCCTCCAGTCTGAAAAGCAATCCTCCACCACCACCCTCTGTCTTCTAACTTCAAGCCAGTTCTGTATTCAAATGGCTAGTTTTTCCCGTATTCCATGAGATCTAACCTTGCTAACCAGTCTCCCATGGGGAACCTTGTCGAATGCCTTACTGAAGTCCATATAGGTCACGTCAACTGCTCTTCCCTCATCAATCCTCTTTATTACTTCAAAATACTCAATCAAGTCAGTGAGACATGATCTCAAATGCACAAAGCCATGTTGACTATCCCTAATCAGTCCTTGCCTTTGCAGGTTTTGAGAGGATTTGTAGCTCAGTTGAGATTCTGGATGTAGGTTTGCTCGCTAATCTGGAAGGTTCATTTCCAGACGTTTCATCACCCTACTAGGTAACATCTTCAGTGGACCTCCAAGCAAAGCACTGCCTTATATTTATATGTTTGGATTTCTTTGGGTTGGTGATGTCATTTCCTGTTATTCTTCTCAGGGGGTGGTAGATGTGGTCTAACTTGAAGTATTTGTTGATAGAGTTCCAGTTGGAATGCCACGCTTCGAGGAATTCTCGTGCATGTCTCTGTTTGGCTTGTCCTAGAATGGATGTGGTGTCAAAGTGGTGTCCTTCCTCATGTGTATGTAAGGATACTAGTGAGAGAGGGTCATGTCATTTTCTGTCTAGTTGATGTAGCCATGAACTTTGTAAGGAATTTTAATCTTGGGTTTCAGATGGATTTTTCACCCTTGATCTTAAATCTTTAACAAAGCATTCTCAGCAATTAAGGATTTTTGAACGTAAACTGATCCAAATTATATTAACATTTTGATTAGATTACTTAGTGTGGAAACAGGCCCTTCAGTCCAACAAGTCCACACCGACCCGCCGAAGCGCAACCCACCCAGACCCATTCCCCCACATTTACTCCTTCACCTAACACTACGGGCAATTTAGCATGGCCAATTCACCTAACCTGCACATTTTTGGATTGTGGGAGGAAACTGGAGCACCCGGAGGAAACTCACACAGACACTGGGAGAATGTGCAAACTCCACACACATAGTCGCCTGAGGTGGAAATTGAACCCGGTCTCTGGCGCTGTGAGGCAACAGTGCTAACCACTGAGCCACTGTGCCATCACTACCAATTTTCCATTTAGATACTAAAATCTTGTCAGTGAACGAATTAACCACTTCTTGTCAAAATAATTAATCAGGAAAGTCAGGCAAGTAGCATTTCTTTGTTTCAGTCTAAATTTGTTAATAAATAGCACCTTAATCATAAAAAAAATTCAAGGTACATGAGAATACTTGATTAGTAAGCATAATTAATATTCATTCCCCAGCTCTTATGGCAACTATGGCTTAGTGTTAACAACATGTCATGGCTCTGTCGCTCTCACATAATTGAATCACAACTTAATTTCAGAATTTCCATTATTACTACCTTTTACTCTTAAAGGACCCAGCCTGGAAGAAAGTGTCCCAGGGTGACCGGGTTCCCCTAAGAGGTTCCCCAGAATGAAAGTGAAGATTGCTGATTAAAGCTGTCCCTGTGCACCTGCACTACAGAACAGAAAAGAATAAAACCAAAAAATCCCTCTTACTCCTCACCACTCATAACTCTTCTCCCACATAATCCTAATGTCATCCAATCCTAGGCATGGCCCCATGATGGCCTGGAGTAATCAGATCCAAATGGTGGAGTAAGCTCAAAGGACATCTTTTCCAGCTCCTAATTCATAGGTTCTTTGAAAGCTTTGACAATTCCAAAGAGGTTTGTACATTTTTAGATTGACATTTGACATAATTTTGCAATCCCAAAAGATACCTGACAATCACACAAATGCACTGAATGCCCCACGAAGGGCTTTGGATACCCTGATATGACCTGGGGCAACACCTGAAGGGGCATTACCTCTCCAAAGAGATTCCTCAGCTACCTAAAGTAAGTTCACTGGAACAAACCTACTCTGACCGGTTTTGCTTTTTGTGCTCTGTATTCCATACAGCAGGAATACCAAACTCCAACGAATGACAGCTGGCCATTTAAATGATCAGCTCTGTCTAGGGTATGCACGCAGATGAAGTTTGAGACATCCACAAACTTGCCCACACAGAAATCTGAAATGTCCACATGTCAGGACAAAGTTCTGACTCTGGGTTTTTCAAATTTTCAGCTATTCATTGGGATGACAGTCTGGACCAAAGTCTGCAAGGTTTGTTTAAGACAGATTCTGTATAAAGCTAATAATGTAATAGCTTTTCAAAACATTACTCTATAGTGTTTTAGTTTTCCAGTTATTAATTTCTACTGATAATTTAAGAATTTTAGCTGAGATTTCCAGATTTTAATTTTCATTTTTGCATCTTGGTACACTATGGATGAAGGTGTTGCCTTTCTTTAGATTATTGGGACTGTCTAGTATCAATTTGACAGTCTCATTCTGATGAGCATTCTCATATCTGTTGAGCATTCTCATATCTGTTTTCTCCTGTTAGTGCTAACATTTTAAAAATCTTTTCTCAGGAACTTAACTTGCATGCAAGAGACACACTGCGTGATTTGCTTCTCTCTGGCTAGTTGAGTTCTTCAAACTCTCAGAGCTTCTATAACATTCCCTACATCAGCAAATACCTTTCTTTCCCTCTTCTCTGAGTGGTCTCTCTTCAAACATTTCTGTCAGAAATATAATTTTGACCTTTCTATTTAAAACATTTATTTTGTTCATAGTCACCAATCAGAATGATCTACTTCACAAAATAATTCTCTTATTTAGGGAAATACCTTATTTAAATGCCAAATCATTATAAAAAGACAGGGAGACAAGCCTGCCATTGACACTGGCTTCCACTTGGGGAGGCTGTTTAAAAACACAGTGCCATAGAACTAAAACTGCACAATGTTCAAGAAAAGCCAGATTTTCAAACCAGAACATTTCCTGTATCAGTTAGAAATTCCACCTAGTCCATATAGGGAGTGTATTTTTTTCCAATTCAATTATGGAGCCATTCTTCCCTTCCCTTCTCTTCTACTGTCCAACCAGTCTCTTAGCCTAAAATTAGCATTAGTTTGTAAGTAATAATAAAATAGGTACTGTTAGGAAATTTTTCATTTTAAGTTTATAATCTACAGGTCATTCTCCTGTAACGTGCATTTCATTAACGTGAATTTGCTATAACAATTTGAGTTGGGGATACTGTTTCTAAAGTGTGAACTTAGAAAATGTAATTACATCATCAACACATTAAGTACAGTTTCTAAAGCTCGATTTTTCTATAATGCTGGTTGCACAAGAATGCAACCATTGCATTATAGAAAACCTACCTGTACTTGGAAGTCTACACGTTATAGTAAGTACCTTGGTGGTTGAGAAAAAAAGAAAGGTTAGTGGTTTGGCTGGGAGTCGTCTTCAACATTGGCAGAGACTTTGATTCAAAATGACAGAATTTCACTCTTTTCCCGTTCACAGGCTCTACTTCTCTTCTCAAGCTCGTGGAGAGACGGACAGAGAAAAACTATTGCTGATGTACCAAACAAATGTTGAAATTGTAAATGGACACTTTCCTGTAAACAAAGAACTTGCATTAGAAATGGCAGCACTACTAGCTCAGGTAAGAGTGTAATTAACCTATTAACCGATTCCAGTTTCAACAATTTATCACTTTTTAATTCTATGAAAAGAAAATATACATTAGTTTGTTTCATGAGATGTGTTTAGATTTGTAAAATACCATTATGCTGAAATAGTTTTCTAAGTATTTGATGCTGCTTTTTACTTTACATTGTTTTTTTTAAATCATGCTACAGTGTAGCACACTTCATGCTGTACTATAGAGAGATTTCTAACATTCCAAAATATCATGGAATATTAGATTCCTGCCATTCGTGATACTACTGATTTCAACATTTTCTCAAAAAAACTTGTGAAGATCAGAGGGCAACATCACAACAATTTAACATTCCACATATGTGACTTTTGGCATACTAACAATGCTGTGTAGTAACCTAACAGTTCCTACTCTCAAAGCTCATAAGCCCCAGATTGGAAACTGGAATTTTGAATTCTGAAGCTGCTTGCTTTCAATCACAGGAATACAATTTTAATACTTTTTCTTTAATATATGTTATTTTAACATCAATGGCACCATTTACATACACAATTGATAGGATTTTTTGTCATATCTGACAGCCAGTCTAATTTCCCACCAAAACCAGTATTGTTAAAATCCTGGTTTTCTTTTTCCTACTAATTCTAAAAACATACTTTATATTTCAGATAAAAGCTTGGAATATAAGACCCTCTGTCCCTTTCCCCTTAACTTCTTTATTTAAGCCAGTGACATTGGTTGCAGTTATGCTATCCACAGCTCTACAAAACCTCATAAATAACTCTTTTTTTTTCTCTGTGTAATTCTCGAGAATAAATGCTAAGAGCTATTGTGCTGTGTTTGATCGTTCCTACACCCAAATTGCTTCCAGCAAGAGTTAATGAACAGCAATTAGGAGCAGCATCCTGGTCAATTGTTTTAATACCTGGTTAGGGCTGCTAAAACCTGAGGAAGTACCCAAGTTGCTGCCTAAAGCTAGTGGAGCACAAAGCAGTAATTATACCATTGATCATTCTGATAATATGACAGTAAGCTTTAAACCACTGCATATTGAAAGGATGTAACTTAGATTGGCATTTTAGGTGGATATTTGTTTTCGAGTAAAGCTTGCAATTGGTTGATTTTTTGCCAGTTTGTGGATCTTTGTTAACATTATAGCTTTGTTCAGCACGGATATTTAGGATGTGAAATCCAAATTAAAATGAGAAGTTTGTCACTTAAGCTTGTAGTTATTGTAATCATTTTAAAAAGCCTTAGGGCAAGATGGCAAAACAGCAGTCAATTGTGTGTTTTTCATTAGGTGGAGTTTGGAGACTTTGAACGACCATTCTCAAGTCCAGCCAGTCAGGTCTCAGTGCAATCCAAATCAAACCAAACTCTGAAGCAAGTAATAGAGAAATTCTATCCAAAAAGATACAAACAAGGCTGTACAGATGAACAAATTAAGTATGTATGAAGCCCATTCAATATAAACACTATGACTGCCAGTTTTTTGTGATGTTACCATTCTTTTCAGTAAATATTCGAATGATTAATTAGATAGCTCTTTATTATTGTTGTAAAGCTCAATAGGTTTATTTGAGATTTACTTGTATTGAGTGCTGAAATAAAGTCACCAGTTTTTCACAAATGGGATTTTAAAACATAGTTCATGGAAGTAAAACTAAAATAAAAAGTGAAAAAAAAATTTGCACAAATACATTCAGTAGAAAGTATTGTGCCTCCATATTACCATGTGTCTACTTTAGACAGCTATGTCAGCGACTTTCAACTAAATGGATGGCTCTTCGAGGACGTGCTACTGCTGACTGTGTGCGCATTTACTTTACTGTAGCCAGGAAATGGCCGTTTTTTGGAGCAAAACTGTTTACAACAAAGGTAGGATCCTGTTTTCTCCTATCTAGACTTGTTCCCCAAATGTGAATTTTCTTTTAACATTATGCTGTATTAAGTGTTTCACAGAAATATCAGACGTTTTCTTGGCCCATTGAATTAAAGCACCAGCTAAGACCTTGTATATAATTCCACTTTGTTCCTTCCTTCCTTCCTTCCATTTGTTCATTCTTTCTAAGATGGAATATTTCCAATTTCCCCATTTGTGGGGAAACACTAAGCAGAAGAAGGCGCTTCTTCATCAAAGAGCAGTGAATATGGAGGCATTCCTACTGAATGTTCATAAATCTGCCAATAAATGGCTGACACAGGCAGAAGCAAGGGAACAAAGGGCCATCAGACTGCCCTGATTGATAATGATGGGAAAAGATGAAAATGCAGAATACATAATCTTTATCAGCTCAGAATGTTACTGGGGAAGATATTCACTATTCCCTTAAAGGAATAAAATCACAAGCAAAAGCTTAATGAAAAATGATGTTGCTGCATATAGGAATATTCATCTATATGGTGATGATGGTCAAAAATCAATAGGAATTTCAGAATAGTTAAGTCCCGGAATTTTATTGAAAACAATTACAATGTAGTATATGTGATCAAAAATAAGGGCTACATCAGTGTTAGTGCTATTGAATTTTCTAGCATATTAAGAGACTATTCTTTTCAGTAGCAATTATGTTGGAAATTTATCTTTTCCCTTATAAACACTGACAATTTGGATATGACAGTGAGCCATTGTGTCAAATTGTCAGTTCAACTAATTTCAATTTGTGTTCTTTTGTTACCAACACATTTTATATGGAGATGTGATTGTGTTTATTTATGTTCTCTAGCCTGTTGCTCCACCACTATCTGACACTGCACCCGTTTGGTTAGCTGTGAATGAGAATGGAATCAGCACTTTGGAATACAATTCTATGGTAAGAATAAAAACTTTTAAACATTACACCATAATGTTTGCTCCTTTTATTTAATTGTAAAATAGTACTATCCTGTTTAACCTAAGCAAGGCTTTCTGCTGTTGTAAAGGAAATATGGCTTTAGAAATGACCTCTGATATACACTGACTAGGAGGGTTCAGAGATTACTTCAAGCTTTATCAATAAAAAGTGAAACTATGGAACAACAAACAATGAAAACTGATTAGTTGGAGCAAACAGAATATTAGAAAAGTCTGCAGAAGTTTATTACAGCTATAAGCAAGGAAGTGTTACTTTACTGTCAGCTGCTCTTTCAACTAAACAAAACCAAGTTTATACAATAAGAGAAAACGCAATGTAGAGTCATAGGGTCTGCAGCATAGAAAAAGATCCTTTGGCTCATTGAAATATGTATAGTTGTTTGACATTTGATTTGCATCAGTTACTCTGCCACTGAAATTTAAAGCTCTAACTATTGTGGAATTTTGAGATGTAACAACACACGCAGTATTTGTATAAAATCAAATAATTCAGGAGCAAGGCCCACCTAGGGAAAGTCCAGAGCTTTGCTGTCCCGGAATCTATTCTCCTACCCAGTTATATTTGCATCACTCTCTTCCTGAACTCTCCATGCTGCCTTCCCCTGATGCTCAGACTTTCTCTCTCTTCCAGAAATGACAAAGTAATTGACGAGTGTTGTTGAGATGAGGTTAGGCAGGGAAAATCTGCAGGATCTAAAACTCATGTTTATGGCAGGCATGCTGCCTCATACTTCCCACTAAAAGTTGAAATTACCCCATAGAGATTTACCTGTATGAATAAGATTATCATCAGTAGTCATTAAGGTACAAGCAACACCAGGAATTAAGAAGTATTAATATAATTTTTGTATTTGTTGCTCCTAAGTAGTATATTCGATTTTCTCATTCCATAGCGCTTGATAACAACATATGCGTACAAGAATATCATGACCTTTGGAGGCTGTTGTGATGATTTTATGCTTGTAGTTGGAAAAATAGCAGATGGTGGATGTACTAAAAGCAAACAAACACAAAAGCTCCTGTTTTCCATGGCTAAACAAAAGGTCTGTATGATTATATTTTAAATCTATATTGGACAATTGAATATATAAAAATATTCACATTTACATAGGACCACTAACATAGTGAGATGCCTCAAAATCCTTGAAATACTTTTGATGCAGGTCTGGGTATAAGGGAAATTAGGAGATGTACATTGGGTACAGTTCAATTGGTGGAATATAAGGCAACTTTTGTAGGTGAGGTGAGACATACCAAGCCGATAAGAGTGTAGGAGGATTACAATACTCAACTGATCATCGCAGCCAGGACCTGTAGTATCTTACCTCAGTGTTTCCGAGCCAATCAGCAAGGGACATGTGTAGATTCTGTCAAATGGTGGTATTCTACTTAAAGGGAATAGAAGCAAAATATTGTGGATGCTAGTGTTCTGAAATAAAATTATAAGTATTGGAGAAACTCGGCAGATCTTGCAACATCTGTGGAAAAGGTAACGGAGATACAGTTCCAAGTTCACTATAAATCATTGTAAAGTCAAAACATTAAGTCTTCTACACAGATGCTGCCAGAACTGCTGAGTTTGTCCAGTATTTTGTATTTTTATTACTACTGAAAGGAACTATGGTATCGATTAAAATGGCTGAACTGGACAATTCCTGAGGGTACAATGACTGCTCTGGTGGTGAGGTGCCCCTTCCAAAGAACAAGACAAAGAGATCAGCCTCTCAAACCACACCAACATGTATGAAAGTCACTAAGGAAATTAGCAGCAAGTGTCAACAGCAATCCTGATTAGTGTTGAACCTAGCTCTCCATGACAACTACCAACCTGTCCATCGAGGTGGCCCTACACTTGCATGTCTGAGGCTGCAAGGTCCCAACCAAATTGCTGCAGTCCTGCAGAATTTGTTTCAGGTTGCCCTGTGCCCCAGCAAATGTGTTTGCTGGTCCTTTATGTATTTCATAGAATCCCTACATTGTGGAAACAGGCCATTCAGCCCATTGAATCCATACCAACACTCCGAAGAGCATTCTACCCAAACCCACCTCCCTACTTTATCCCTGTATCCTGCTTTTCCCATGGTTAATCCGTCTATCCTGCATATCCCTGGACACTTTGGCCAATTTAGCATGACCAATCCACCTGACCTACACATCTTTGGACTGTGGGAGGAAATGGAGCACCCGGGGTTGTCTAAGATAGCAGAAACAACATACTGGCAGTTACCCTGACAGTGAAAATCATTCACCTTCTAGATGATTTCCGTACATCCGGACTTTGAAAACCACACTACCCCATGTAGCAACTTTGGACCAGGTGGCAAGACCTGGGGTTGTGGCCTTCAGTGCCAGTCCTAGTAGAAGAGGAGATGCCTACTCCGTACAAAACCAACCACCAGAATCTTCAGGTCCTTGTCTGCAAAGCAGGGGTGCCAATTTCACCTTGTCTGCGATGAATGCCATGCAGGGCTGTGCCAGACTGCCAGAGCTTGACCAGCTGCACAACAGCCTTTAAAATATGGCGCTGGCATACTTCCAGCTACAGCAAGTGAGAGATTCAGGCTAGCATCGCACAAGATGGTTGCCATAGGGACGTGCCACTCACTTAATGAAACAAGTTTGGAATGATCGCACAAGCAAACCTGGCAATGGAAAACCCTCCATAAAACAAAATGAAACTGACTCTTAGTCAAAATTATGGAAAGATTCAGTCCATAGTTACAGATCAATGACTTTTCATCAGAACTGGGAAAAGTCAAAGGTACAACAGCTTTCAAGGAAGTGCAAGGATGGGAGAACCACTAAAAGGAAAATCCTTGTTCAGATGTAAGTGAAGAGAGACTAAATGACAAAGGTTTATGTCAAAAGGCCAAAGAGAGTTGTAATGGAAAATAAGGAGAAAGAGGGTTGGATTTATGCTTTTCCACAGGCAGATTTGAAGACGAGAGCACCTACACACAAACAGGTTGACTTATTTTCGCCTGCTTCGAACCTGTCTGAGAGGGTTGGGGGGTGAGGGTGGCTATTCCTTCCATGGGTCTATTGACTACTCAAAGACTAAAAACTATGCTTAGGTGCATGGGCTGGTGATTGGCAAGGGACAATCTCCTTTATAAGCCTGATGGGCCCATTGGAAAATTTCCTCCCTCCACTTGTTACCAATCCTTCCCCTTAACCTTATCCCAGGTCTTTTGAACACAGTATCTGGCCCATACTCCACCCTACTCATGCCTTTTATCCCCACTCACCTCCTTGCTGTAATCTTTAATCTCAGAATTACCTGTCAGTTTGGGTTCCTCAGCATTTGGAACTACTTGCAGTTCCAAGAGTCGCTCCTAGTTTCATTACTAGAACTACAGTCCTGCGGAAATGCCTCTCAATAAAGGGAAAGAAGTCTCACCTTAAAGTAGTTGCTAAGGAGCAGCCATCAGGATCATGAGCGGGCTGCCCCTCAACCTTTTATGGTGCCTCTTCAAATCCAATCCTAGATGTGTGCACAGGAATTGTAAATGGAAAAATTATGATTGTCTGCCAAAAGCAAAATAAAGAATTTAAAACAATACATGAGAAAGAAGCCAAGACCATTCAAGGAAAAGGAAACAAAACAGGGCAGTGTTGCCTCTGGAGGGTGTAAAGTGTTCAGTCAAAGACCACTAAGACCATGGACAGAAAAGTCAAGAGTAGAAGCGAGATGAAGAGCTGATGCTTAATTGTTCAATGTTCCCCTATATATATATATAGGCTATGAAAATGTTTGTTTTCTTTGCTGTGCCCCCAGAGCACAGAAGGAAAAATCCAGCCACATATTTGTTATGTGGTGATTTGTTTTTATTCTTTGCACTCTTTAAAACGACATTAGATATACTGGAAATGCTGTACCTCTCTTTTGCTACGTATTAATGCCTAGAAGGACATAGCTGAACAGTACTCCTTTACATTAAAAGAAAATTCTGTGATGAACTTGGACTGATAAGTTTTTCTTTACAGATTCTAGAGATCACTTTGCTGACAGCCAGTTATATTAATGGTTTCCATCATCAGAAAGGGACAGTTCACCACATGTCACTTCCATCTTCACTTTCTGTTCACACGGGAGGACACAAATTAAAGAACATGGGAAGTCAGCCATTACTTTCATATTCCAGGCCAACGAAAGAACCAACATTGTTATAATAGTTTAAGTGTTGAAATATTTGCTACACAATGTTAAAATGTGTCCTTACCTGTGCCGAGAAAAACAATTTGAGGTTTGTGTGCAACTCACCAAACATGCATATCTGAAATTTTAAATCAATTTCAGTTAGTTCCCATTGTGTCATGCAGGATAACAGAAGTAGTTCTAGCAAATGAATAGCAAAACATTTATAGGGGTTATGTCAAATAACTGGGATTCAAGTTCTCCTGGTCAAAGGACTTCCAACTACAGAGGAACTTCGATTATCCGGCATTCAATTATCCGAATTTTGGATTATCCAGCAAGATCGCATGGTCCTGATGCTTGGGTATCAGGCATTCAATTATCCAAACTTTCAATTAGCTGACAAAACACTTCCCGCTCATGTCATTCGGGTAATTGAGATTCCTCTGTACTGAGAGCCACATACTTTTGGTTGTGACCTCTAAAACAGTTCATGCTCTCATTGAAAACAAACAATAGGCTTGCTCTGTCTGAACATATGGTTTTAATTTTAATCAAATGTCTATTATTTCCTTTGTTTTGTAGCAGAACTATCATTGTAATTTGATAGGTCATTTAATCAATTGTGGTACAAATTCCTCATAAGCAATTTTTCCTTATCATTTACTTGTGATAATTTTTCAAGTACTGTAACACATTTTTACATTTCTACATTTTCATCCCAAACCATAAACCCTACCTCTATTTAACAATTTTATTGGTATTGGTGAATAATTATGTAATTTTTATAACGTACATCACCAACCACTAACCTTCCTGTCCTGAACACAAATTATCATGCAACAAGACTGAGCCTATGTTTAAAGCACAGGGATTGTAGGTTTTCTAAGGCATGAGATACTACAGATGAGAAAGATAATTCACTTAGTTTATCCTATACAGCCCTATAATTCTATCTCTACAGAATCCAAATATTTCTTAAATTATTCCAGAATTTATGCTTCTACTAAGCTACCTAGAATTTCTCTTTGAGTTGTTCATCATTGTGAAGAAGAACCATCTGACATCAATAATTTTTTTAAATGTAATCATAATATCACAGCTTGAAGTTTTCCAAAGAGGTACATTTTTATACCAATACAAAGTTCTCTCTAAGGAGGCCACTTGGTCCTTTTTTAATTCTAAAAGGCTTATCTGTCCAGCATTTCCACCCCAAATAAATACTCCAAACCAGATTCCTAAATAAAATTGTATCATATTGCACTTCATTGTATCAATTCATTCATCCTTGTACATTCCTTTTTCTTTCCCTCTGCATTCTGGGCATCCTTGCCTGTCATCAGTCTTCAAAACAGCGTTGTCCATGGCTGGTGGAAAACTGCTGATTTTCAGTTGAGAAGACTACAGCTGGTCTTAGAATACAGCCTTGAGCAGCTCCCAAACATTACTGTAGACTCTATCTTGGCATGGGTCGTGACAGTCCATAAATGCTGGCTAGCTGATGGGCAACAATAAAAGGATTTGCAGAGTGGTAGTGGTGGGAAAACACATGCTACTTTCGCAAGACAAGATAACAACAGAGTAATCAGAGGATAAATTACTGTAAAACCCTGTCCACAGCTTAAGATGGCAAAAAACTGAATTGCAATCTGATCTTTTACTGAGATGTTGGTACTGCAGTGGAAGCTGCACACCACCAATCAGAATCTACTATATGTTTGGGCAAATTGATTTATCTAATATTCCCATGTTGGAAAAAATAACCTTCGTACTCTGCAAAGCTCTTTGTTGAACAAATGCTGGACTTCTCTATGCTCCTTGACATTAACACTTTCTGACAGGATTCTTAATGCATATCTCTTTGTTGAGGTCAGAAAACAATGGCATGATGCTCGGCAGTAAGGTCATTGTCCTAGAGGACAGAGGAGGAAGATTTGGAGAGTTGGTGTTCAGCCTTTGCAAGGCAGAGTTTAATTCACCAGACAACAACTGCAATCTTCTTGAAAGCAAGTTTCAGTAGATCAGGATTTGATTTGAGAGAAAAAAATGCAGCAATATCTGAGGAATCAGGTTAGGGTGGGTGATGACAGCAGGCAAATTGAAACAACCAATGTGTTTTGAAAAATAAATAAAAATGTGTAATGTGTGTTGTGATTCACTTGCTAATTATTGAAAATTCAATTAACTTCGGAAAAGAGATAGCAAAGCTTTTAAGAAAAGAAACAAATCACATTTTGTTGATGAACAAACTTGGCTTGAAAGAAGAAGGGTAAAAATCTTCGACACAGTCCATCTTCCGCAACTACACTGGCACCACCCCCCACCTTTTCCTCCGCTACATCGATGACTGTATCGGCGCTGCCTCGTGCTCCCACGAGGAGGTTGAACTGTTCATCAACTTTACTAACACCTTCCATCCCGACCTGAAATTCACCTGGACTGTCTCAGACTCCTCCCTCCCCTTCCTAGACCTTTCCATTTCTATCTCGGGCGACCGACTCAACACAGACATCTATTATAAACCGACTGACTCCCACAGCTACCTGGACTACACCTCCTCCCACCCTGCCCCCTGTAAAAACGCCATCCCATATTCCCAATTCCTTCGTCTCCGCCGCATCTGCTCCCAGGAGGACCAATTCCAACACCACACAGCCCAGATGGCCTCCTTCTTCAAGGACCGCAGATTCCCCCCAGACGTGATCGACGATGCCCTCCACCGCATCTCCTCCACTTCCCGCTCCTCCGCCCTTGAGCCCCGCTCCTCCAACCGCCACCAAGACAGAACCCCACTGGTTCTCACCTACCACCCCACCAACCTGCGCATACAACGTATCATCCGCCGCCATTTCCGCCACCTCCAAACGGACCCCACCACCAAGGATATATTTCCCTCCCCTCCCCTATCAGCGTTCCGCAAGGACCACTCCCTTCGTGACTCCCTTGTCAGATCCACACCCCCCACCAACCCAACCTCCACCCCCGGCACCTTCCCCTGCAACCGCAGGAAATGTAAAACTTGCGCCCACACCTCCACACTCACTTCCCTCCAAGGCCCCAAGGGATCCTTCCATATCCGCCACAAGTTCACCTGTACCTCCACATACATCATCTATTGCATCCGCTGCACCCGATGTGGCCTCCTCTATATTGGTGAGACAGGCTGCTTACTTGCGGAACGCTTCAGAGAACACCTCTGGGCCGCCCGAACCAACCAACCCAATCACCCCGTGGCTCAACACTTTAACTCTCCCTCCCACTCCACCGAGGACATGCAGGTCCTTGGACTCCTCCACCGGCAGAACACAACTACACGACGGCTGGAGGAGGAGCGCCTCATCTTCCGCCTGGGAACCCTCCAACCACAAGGTATGAATTCAGATTTCTCCAGCTTCCTCATTTCCCCTCCCCCCACCTCGTCTCAGTCGGTTCCCTCAACTCAGCACCGCCCTCCTAATCTGCAATCCTCTTCCTGACCTCTCCGCCCCCACCCCACTCCGGCCTATCACCCTCACCTTGACCTCCTTCCACCTATCCCACCTCCATCGCCCCTCCCCCTAGTCCCTCCTCCCTACCTTTTATCTCAGACTGCTTGGCTCTCTCTCTCTTATTCCTGATGAAGGGCTTATGCTCGAAACGTCGAATTCTCTATTCCTGAGATGCTGCCTAACCTGCTGTGCTTTGACCAGCAACACATTTGCAGCAGTTGAAAGAAGAAGGGCCTATGTCTGAAGGTTGCCTAGCAACACTAGTCTTGATTTGTTTTTCCCAAGACACTTGGTCAGTAGAAAGAAGAGTTTTCCAAATCTTGCAGTAAGTGTTTTTTTTTATTTCTTGACTAAAAAAGTGCACGATCAGCAGAATAGGTCTCTCTGAAATAATTGTAGGTACCTGAGAATATTCCCAAGTATCAGTATCTATGAATATCATTTAGAGGCCATTTCGCAGCTCAACTACAGGTTATAGACTCAAAATTGGGAGTTCCAATGATGGTCAGTGTCATGGAAATTGAGAGTTAAGGTAAATTGAGGTAAGAATGAGGCCATGTTCTTTGGGAACTGGGCTAAGTAATCCTTTATCCCCTTCACCATCAGGCCAGGTGACCTGAAGGTGCTGGGAACACTGTTTGGAGGAGTGAGGTCATGCACAAAAACTTGGGAGGAGTGAATTGCCAAGGTGAGGCAGAAACTGGGCTTTTCAGAGCACTGCTGGCTCTCCAATGTGGATAAGAACATGGTCATCAGGTGTGAGGTACTCTGTTGTTGTACGTGGCATAGGTCTGGCCCATTCTCAGAACGTGCACTGTTACAGTCACCAAAGCCATCTTCCATTTCATCTGGAGGTCTAAGATGAATCATGTCCTCAGGGACACCATGTACAAAGCGCTGTTTTGGGGGGGGGGGGGGCAGAATGTACCGAACACCATCCTCATCCTGATGACTCCCTTTGTGTGTAGCTGCATCAAGAAGTGCGTAACACAAGTACTAAGCATCACAACGTACTGAGGATCTACCTGTCTCTGGTGTTGCATAGGATGGGTCTGGCCTTGATGCCACATAACACTCCAACTATTTGGACCATTCCATATCACCTGTCCTTCATGGGGACATTTATAAAGAAAAGCACCTTTGAGCACAAGTCCATCAGGAAGTGGTCAGCATGCAACACCCTTGAGACCCTGTGGGAAAATGAGAGGGTGGATCCTGTCAGGCTGTTACCTGAGCAGACTTCAAAGTCATTTGGTAGAATGCCTCATTATCATAACTTTCCAACAAGCACCAAGACCTTGCTTGGCTGATGGTGAGGGCATTACCTGTGAGATCCTTTATTTATGCCCAGACTCTGCACCACCACACACTGCCCTTGAAGCGGTTGGTGAAGAGACTGTCAAACATCAGATGGAATGTGCCTTTGCAAAGAAAGCCTCGAGAAAGATCAGTGGTTTTTGTCCTGAGCAACTCTCTGTGATGCAGAGTCCATTCCACAGTTCGTTCCCATTAAACATCCTGCGCTGGGGTCACACTGACCCACACATTGTCCATTAAACACTGCTCCACAGTCAGTTCCCCAAAATGCATACCAAACCAAACATCATCTGCAGCTAGAGGACCATCAACTCAGTGAAAGGCACTCTTTTGTCTGTCCAAAACTTGTTGGTCTTCCAGAGCAAGGAGTGGACCTCAACCAAGTGTTGCAGATTGGCATATTCCAGGGTCCAGGACTACATGTTGAGGGATGCACTAAAGCTTGGGGCAGCAGCCACCAAGGTGTATTTGGAAAGATGACTGTCTTAAGGTCTTTCTGCCGAAGTTGGTCTGTTCAGTTATCAGACCTTCGCCCTGAGCCTCAAAAGTATGTAAATACAGTCTTGTACACGTAAGAAAATATCTTTTGGTTTGCTTGTTGTTTAGAGTCAATGTCCAATATTTGTTTATCTTCATAGGCTACAGTACAGTACAGAACCGGACTGCTTCAGTGACTATGTATATAAGATTTTTATGAATAAAGTATATTTTTTAAAAATACAACAACATTCAGGCAAGGATCCAAAAAACTTGGATTTTGTGCTTTCTCCTTTTTATTTGCCACGTCAGAAAGTTTTCATTTATGACTCACAGCAATTGCTCCACGAAGCACGGACTATCTTTAAATAATTCTAGCCATTCGCCCCCTGCTGCTTTGTCTCGCAATGAACAGCATGGTCAGCGTTAGCTGGCTGCAGAGACCATGAAAGCAAACAGATAACACGTCACACTGTTTTCATTTCCGGGGCCATCCAATGTAGTCCTCATTCTTTATAAAGTGTTTTTTTTATTGTTGTTTCCCCTAGGTATCGTTCAGAATAATTATTGTAAGTTACTACTTATGGACTGTACTTTTGAATCAACCCAAATTGCTACACTTCAGCTACATTTGTCAGCATACATAGTGTTCATGCATGTTTTCTGAATATTATTTCTTGTGACACGTCAGGCTGGTGAGGACTGAGCAAGCCTCTTGATTAGATTTTTATTTTGAAAGACTTAGTTAGGAACAATGACCAACAAAACGCTGGTCGAGGACGTTGTCCATGTTTGTGATCTTTTTACAGTGAGTGTACATGTAAAATGAACAGTAATGAATAGAAATACAATTTTATCGTGCCAAAAGACATGATTGTTCGTATTATGAAAATATATCGTATTTAAATATGTTTTTAAAAGTGAAAAAATAAATATGCCGCACCTTTATCGGAAAATGGGCTTTCTTTTGGAAACCATTACTTACATAAATTCACAGAATTACTCAAGTTACCGAACATAAATAAATTGAAAGGTGGGAATCGAAGCACGCACGTTTTCCGACAAGATTCAGCTTTATCACGATCGTATGAGCTGTTTTGGACCATGTTTTCAAAGGCATTTTGCCAGTTGCATATTTTTCTTTCTCGTGAAGTGTATTCCAGGATAGATTACATAACGGCAGCCAATCTGTTTTCTGGTATGTTATAATAATGTTTCTCGGATAAATATATTTAAGATGCTGAGAAGAGTTTATAATTGTGTGACCAGACCTCTTCATTTCAGGGAAGAAAATTCATTAAAGTTTTTTTAACCTACAAGTTCAGATCAAACTCTTCCACCTTAACAGTCACACATTTCTATTAGTTTTCTTGCAATGCATTGTTATCTTAAATAGGGATTCCTCTTTTTTGATAATGAATCATTGGCATTGAGGAATTTTGATATTATGGAACTTCAAACATTTGAGACATGTTCTGTAAGGAGATTGTATATTATGTGACGGCTGATGTATCATGTTGTTTAATGCACATAAAATGTTAATGTTCGCTGTATCATAGTAAGTCAAGGTTCACTTGGAATATTGCAAGATAAGCTTCTGTAACAATGTAGTTATTACTTGTTCACAAGCTTGTTTATATATATCTTTGTCAATTTTTAAAAATTAGCAAAATGATCTACACTTTTTTAATGTTTGTTACATGGATAATTGTAATAACTAAGTAAGTGTGAGATGATCTGGTATACATCTCCACACTGTTGTATTGTTTTAATATGTGACATGTCATTAAAACTACTTTTCGTCTTTTTCCTATTTAATACACAGCTAATATTCAATTATTTATTTTGCTATAAGAATGAGAATACAAACTGATCATTTCACTGAGTTATCTAACATTTAATAAATAATGCACTGCTACATTTAAAATGGTTGGCACTTGTCTTTAATATGCTGTTAATACGTGCATAGAGATAGTATAGCAGTCTTGTATGTCACACAGTATATTAAAATGTCATACACCATGTTCATCAGCATTTTTGGTAAAGATATATGGAATCATAATTTGTAAATTTGCTAAGTTATACACCTATTAGGATTTTCAACAATAGTTTAACTGATGATCAATCTGACACCATTCTCCACATCATTGGTTTCAAACATGTACCTTTCCAATTTCCAATCTGTTGATTACTTAATTTGAAAGTAACAACTTCTAATGATTTTTTGCCTGTAACTCTTAAAGCTCTTGAAGTATTACCAAATGAAAACACTAGTTAAGACATAAATTAAGATGTGATGTTAATATGCAAGCAACTGGATAACTCCTGTTTCAAAAAAGGTCTGTGGTACTATGGACCACACAATAAACAAGATTACTTTTGAAACTGATTCAGTATATTCAATCAAAATATAACTCATTTCAAAAATAAAAGTAATTGCAAAAGTTAAAGATGTTGAACGACTCCAAGTAGAATAATTAGGGACTTGCTAAAGATTAAGCCTAATCTGCTACCGAGAACAAAGGATTTGTATTTGGGGAGCAGAGGTGAGGGGTTTGTCTGTTTAGTGGAGAAAAGGTTGTGCCAAATAAACTGAATGGAAGACACGAGCTGCAGGTAGGTATCTGGCAATTATAAGTAGAGAAGAATTAATGAGTAGGACTGACTGAATATGTTAATCCCTGACCGAGAAGATGTTGGGTACTCATTAGAGTGAATGAAAAGTAACAATAAGTGGGGGAAAAAGCAAAGGCAAGATTAGGAGAATTATTGTTCACCAAGTAATTATAGTTTGGGAAATAATGCCTGAAAGGATGCTGACAGCATATTAAAGAAAACACTTCAAAAGTAATTGTATTAAACTTATAAAGGAAAACTATGATAAAGGGACCAGAGATTTGAACTAATTGGATATTCTTTCAAAGAGCTATCAGTCACACAGTGGATCAAATGGCCTCCTTCCGTGTCGATGATACTATAGGGTAAGCAGAGTGAAGCTAATGAACAGGGATTGCAATTAATAGTTCCAGGTCATTGGGTTAGAGGCAAGAGAATAGATAGTGAGCCCTCCAACTACCCTGTTAACTTATTTGCATAGGCTAACATAGAGCAGAGGTGAAAATAGCAAGGTTTTACATGCATAACAGTCTTTGTATATGATTTGGACATGCTGATATCTATGTATATATTGCTCAAGTCAACCTTCATCATGAATTAACCATCATCAGGGAGGAGTTTTCCAAGTTTGGGAATAATCTTGAGGTTTGCTAGCTGAGCTGGATTACTCAAGTGAACATTATTGAAGTGAGGATCTATCATGCTGTAATTATAAAAAGATCTTGCAAAAGTTTTCTTTCAGATTAAGTGAAGGGAATTAGTTATTGATACAAATAGAATAAAGGTAGTTACCATAGTCTTACCAGACCATCAGGCTACTTTCCCATTACAGAGAAGTGGCTGGTAGTAGTTTAACTTGAGGGATCTCCACACTTCAGTGAGGGAAAAGGTTAAGAAAGACAGTCCATCATGATAACTTCAGCCAGCATGGGAATTGAGCACATGCTATATCAGTCTGTATTACAAACCAGCCTGAGCTAACTGAACCCCCTAAAAGTAGAATATAAGTTGGACAAAGGAGGAGATAACATTAGGTGGTGGAACCCCTAGTAAGGTAGATTATACCATGATATGTGAAAGATACAGCTTTTTCAAACAAACTAATTTTTTTCAGCCCCTGATTATGTTGATAGTATTGACCAAGTATATATGAACATTGCAACCCAAAAATCGTTGCAATTGGTTATTTGTTTTAAAGATCATTACAACTACTGAATTTTCCTTCTTGACTTTCAATTGATTTATTTTAGTAACTGATTAAGCTTATTTCTTAAATCTGGACTCTGGTCTGATTTTGGCTCATTTCTTGTTGATAAATGACAGACTTGAATCTCAATTTCTGATACAGATAGGGGAGAGAGGTAAATTGAACAATTTTATTTTTCTCTCTGTCTGTAGGCAAGGATCTTTTTATTTCTTTTGAAACTGGCTGTCGTGTGTTTCCCGAAATCCTGTTCTTGAAGTCCAATTTTTAAACAGACACACAACAAACTTCCTCTGGGTTAAATTAGAAGTATGATTTATTCATGCAGTCAAACTCAAGGAATGGTTGTCGCAACACCTACACAAGCATAGAAGGAAGAGAAAGGAAAGGAAAGAGCTTACAATGAAGAAAAATGTTTTAAAATATAAACTTACAGAAAAACATTAATTGATTTTCAAACTACAGCAAGATTGTGTCCAGTGAAGGATCTGTCTTGCACAAACATTTAAACAGATTTAGCTAGCTGAGGCAGAAGTTAGCAAAATTAACAATGACACAGCAATATGAGGTTGGTGTATGAATACTTAATTCACTTTTCAGTTGAGGATAAGGTCTAAGAACTTTCAAAGGAGGCTTACCTGGGCTGGAACATTTGCAGCAAGAATGAGTTTTGATGACCTATGTTAGCAGTCTTGTTCTGTTGTATTTGTTGATTGCAAAATCCATACAATGCAGTGCTATGAGATTCCAGGAGGATGGTGCCTAAGCTTTGGCCAAATATTTGCTGATTGAAACTTTACAGAATTATAGTCATAGCATCATACAGCATGGAAACAAACTCTTTGGTCCAACTATTCCATACTGACCATGTTCCCAAACTAAACTAGTCCCAGCTGCCTGCACTTGGCCCATATCCCTCCAAACTTTTCCTATTCATGTACCTATCCAAGTGTCGTTTCAACATTGTAACTATACCTGCATCCACCACTTTCTCTGGCAGTTCATTCCATCCACAAACCACTATCACCTTAAAACTATGCCCCCTAGTTTTAAACTCTCCCACCTTAGGGAAAAGACCTTCGCTATTCACCTTATTTATGCCCCTCGTGATTTTACAAACCACTATAAGGTCACCCCTAAACCTCCTACACTCCGGTGAAAGAAGTCCTAGCCTATTTGTATAACTCAAACCCTCCATTCCCAGCAACAACAGTAAAACTTACATCATGCACTTTTAGCAGCCATTTTTTAGACCAGAAAAGCCCACTTCAAAAACTGAAAAAGTATAGATTTTAAAATATTTCACGATCTCTTTCAAATCTTATCGACCTCATGCGTTTAATAATTTCTTAAGATTAATATTGATCAAGGCATGCTGTAAGCTGTATTACATCCAGTTCCGCTGCATGAAATTTGAGTTCAATAAATCAAAATTGCAATAGAAAATGGAATAAAAACCCATTATTGTCCATCTAGTAAACACTTATACAGTGTGCACACAAAATTTATGATTTTTATTTAGGAAGGCGTCCAAAACTAGCAGCTATAAATATAAGACAGTCAGCAATAAGTACAATAGAGAATTCAAGAGAAACCTCTATCCTCAGAGAGTAATAACAACATGAAATTTGATGTCAAATGGAATGAGTGAGGCAATTAACATAAACTCATTGAAGGAGAACCTATATAAGAAGATGAGAGAGAAAGGGATAGAAGAATAAGTTGACATGGTGAGATTAAATTAATTGGGAGGAAGCCCATGTGCAGTAAAAACAATGGCACCAACCTGAGATAAAAACAGAAAATGCTGGAAATACACAACAGTTCAGTAGCATGCCTAGAAACAGAAACAGAGCCAACATTCAAACAAATAATCTATCCTAAGGCTCAGGAGCAGACATAGGCCATTTGGCCCACAGAGTCTGTTCTCCCACGGCTGATCTGATAAAACTTTACTGCTTTTCCACGTAATGATTGCTCTACTGATTATAAATCTATCCATTTCACACTTGAATATATTTAACACCACAACCTCTACAGCCCTTTGTCATAAATAATTCCACAGATTCACTGTCTTCTGAAAAAAAATTCCACCACATCTCTCTCTTAAATTGTGATCCCTAATACTGATAATATGCCCTCTGGTCCTAGACTCTTGGGGAAACCAGCTCTTGGTATCAACCCTATCAAGGCCATTAAAAAACATTATAGGTTTCAATAAGGTCACTTCTCATTTTTCTAAACTTTAATGTGTTGGCCTCTCCTCATAAGAAGATCCCTCCATACCCAGGATCAACCTAATGAACCTCTGAATTGTCTCAAATGGCAGTGTACCTTTCCTTAGGGCACCAGAACTGTTCACAGTACTTCATATGAGGTCTCACTATGTCTTATATAGATTTAGGAAAACGTCCCTATTTTTATACTCTGTTCCCACATTAGATTTATCTTCCTTATCACTTGCTAGCTATTTGTGATTCATGCAGGAGGACTCCCAAATCCCTCTATGCTGGAGCTTTCAGAAGTAGACAAGCAGGAGGCTGGAAGAACACAACGAGCCAGGTAAGCATCAGGAGGTAGAGAAGTCAACATTTGGGGTATAACCCTTCTTCAGAAGCCATTCTCCAGTTACATAACATTCAATTCCTCTAATCTTCCTGCAAAGTGCATAAGCTCACATTTTCCCACATTACATTCCATCTGCCAAGTTTTTTTGCCCACTCACTTAATCCAACTACATTTCCTTGCAAACTCTCTATCATCCTCACTACTTGCCTTCACAGCTGTTTTGTGTCATCTGCAAATTGACAGATGTACATTAATTTCACTCCAACTCATTAACATATATTGTAAATAATGATAGCCCCAGTACTGATCTCTGTGGCATTCCACTAGTTAAATGTTTCTGCCTTGAAAATGCCCCTTATCCCAACTCTGTCTTCTTGTAAAAACTGAAATAACTGTAGATGCTGTAGATCAGAAACAAAAACAGAAATTGCTTGAAAAGCTCAGCAGGTCAGGCAGCATCTGTGCAGGAAAATCAGAGTTAAGGTCCTGTGATCCTTCCTTCGAATACTATCTTCTTGTAGTTAGTTATTCCTCTATCAAATGAAACCAAAAGAGAAAATGCTGAAAATACATAGCTCACTAATCAGTATCTATTCAGAGAACAAATTCAGTCACAACCTTTTACAGGACAGAAGACAGCTACATATCTGCCAACTATCAGGAAAGAGGCAGGGCTGAATTTTAACAAAAATTGATGAAGTGTCAATTTCAGCGAATTTAAGAAGAATTTTTCTACATAAGCTCTTACAAGTTATCTCATACAAGTCTCTACTGCTCATTTCATATGTATGCATGCCTTTAATGGTACCATGCTCATGATGATCTGTATTCTCAAACAGAAGAAGGCCCAGAAGAATAACCCATGTCCTCAATGGATTATTGTCTCTCCCCCTTAGATTTTAAATTTCCACATAACAATATTGTCACTTTTGCATCCTATGAGACAGCCTCCAAACCCCATAACTAAACTCCCTATCTTTCCTACCATAGTTGTGACCATTGATAACCCACTTTGACTTTCAGGGAGTAAACCCCCAAGGACTGACCTTGTCCCACGCCCTTACCAGGGACAGCACGAGCTAATGAGTCTTGTCAGATGTGTCTGCAGCTCTTTGATTGATTTATCACTAATCCCTGACTGATTGCAGTGGACCTGAAAATGTGTTGCTGGTTAAAGCACAGCAGGTTAGGCAGCATCCAAGGAACAGGAAATTCGACGTTTCGGGCCAGAGCCCTTCATCAGGAATGCAGTGAACCTACAAGACTGAGCTGTGGCCCCCTCTCTGGACTGTCATGATACAAGAGCCCTTTACCCAAATGACCCCAAGTGGCTGACTGCCCTTGTTGAAGCCCCAGGACTGAGAGTGGACACTGTCCTTGGCTGACTGTGGTGGAAACTCCTAACTGACAACAATTTCCCTTGACATAACTGAGACTACTCCCATTAAAATTTAAAACATTTCCATTTGGTTGAAGCATATTCAGTATGATTGCTGTGTCAGTTGGTGACACATACTGTAGATATGATATTGACATAGAACGGTGCCACATAGCAACATTATTATCCCCTTGACTGATCACTGCTGACAACCATGACAAGCTGGCTGACTTTGCATCTGCATTAAAAGCCATGCCAACAGGAGAAATGCTGAGAACCTGTAAGTTCTGAATGAGGTAGCTAAATGGAAAAAGGCAAGAAAATAAAGGCAAATCAAAGATGGTGTGAACATGCAACATGCAAAGGGAATGAATGCTTAGAAAGCAAGCAAAGAACCCTGACACGCACCTTGTTTCAATTGATGCCTCTTCCTGTGTACAAAGTAGCCTGACAGCAGCAATACACGAAAGGTATCAAGGTCCTCCACTATTGAAGTGGAATACTATTATAAATTGGATTTGTGTTATAATCGAGTAAAAAATGAGGTCTGCAGATGCTGGAGATCACAGCTGCAAATGTGTTGCTGGTCAAAGCACAGCAGGTTAGGCAGCATCTCAGGAATAGAGAATTCGACGTTTCGAGCATAAGCCCTTCATCAGGAATAAGAGAGAGAGAGCCAAGCCGGCTGAGATAAAAGGTAGGGAGGAGGGACTAGGGGGAGGGGCGATGGAGGTGGGATAGGTGGAAGGAGGTCAAGGTGAGGGTGATAGGCCGGAGTGGGGTGGGGGCGGAGAGGTCAGGAAGAGGATTGCAGGTTAGGAGGGCGGTGCTGAGTTGAGGGAACCGACTGAGACAAGGTGGGGGGAGGGGAAATGAGGAAGCTGGAGAAATCTGAATTCATACCTTGTGGTTGGAGGGTTCCCAGGCGGAAGATGAGGCGCTCCTCCTCCAGCCGTCGTGTAGTTGTGTTCTGCCAGTGGAGGAGTCCAAGGACCTGCATGTCCTCGGTGGAGTGGGAGGGGGAGTTAAAGTGTTGAGCCACGGGGTGATTGGGTTGGTTGGTTCGGGCGGCCCAGAGGTGTTCTCTGAAGCGTTCCGCAAGTAAGCGGCCTGTCTCACCAATATAGAGGAGGCCACATCGGGTGCAGCGGATGCAATAGATGATGTGTGTGGAGGTACAGGTGAACTTGTGGCGGATATGGAAGGATCCCTTGGGGCCTTGGAGGGAAGTGAGTGTGGAGGTGTGGGCGCAAGTTTTACATTTCCTGCGGTTGCAGGGGAAGGTGCCGGGGGTGGAGGTTGGGTTGGTGGGGGGTGTGGATCTGACAAGGGAGTCACGAAGGGAGTGGTCCTTGCGGAACGCTGATAGGGGAGGGGAGGGAAATATATCCTTGGTGGTGGGGTCCGTTTGGAGGTGGCGGAAATGGCGGCGGATGATACGTTGTATGCGCAGGTTGGTGGGGTGGTAGGTGAGAACCAGTGGGGTTCTGTCTTGGTGGCGGTTGGAGGAGCGGGGCTCAAGGGCGGAGGAGCGGGAAGTGGAGGAGATGCGGTGGAGGGCATCGTCGATCACGTCTGGGGGGAATCTGCGGTCCTTGAAGAAGGAGGCCATCTGGGTTGTGCGGTGTTGGATCCTTGAAGAAGGAGGCCATCTGGGTTGTGCGGTGTTGGATCCTTGAAGAAGGAGGCCATCTGGGTTGTGCGGTGTTGGATCCTTGAAGAAGGAGGCCATCTGGGTTGTGCGGTGTTGGATCCTTGAAGAAGGAGGCCATCTGGGTTGTGCGGTGTTGGATCCTTGAAGAAGGAGGCCATCTGGGTTGTGCGGTGTTGGATCCTTGAAGAAGGAGGCCATCTGGGTTGTGCGGTGTTGGATCCTTGAAGAAGGAGGCCATCTGGGTTGTGCGGTGTTGGATCCTTGAAGAAGGAGGCCATCTGGGTTGTGCGGTGTTGGATCCTTGAAGAAGGAGGCCATCTGGGTTGTGCGGTGTTGGATCCTTGAAGAAGGAGGCCATCTGGGTTGTGCGGTGTTGGATCCTTGAAGAAGGAGGCCATCTGGGTTGTGCGGTGTTCCAACACCGCACAACCCAGATGGCCTCCTTCTTCAAGGACCGCAGATTCCCCCCAGACGTGATCGACGATGCCCTCCACCGCATCTCCTCCACTTCCCGCTCCTCCGCCCTTGAGCCCCGCTCCTCCAACCGCCACCAAGACAGAACCCCACTGGTTCTCACCTACCACCCCACCAACCTGCGCATACAACGTATTATCCGCCGCCATTTCCGCCACCTCCAAACGGACCCCACCACCAAGGATATATTTCCCTCCCCTCCCCTATCAGCGTTCCGCAAGGACCACTCCCTTCGTGACTCCCTTGTCAGATCCACACCCCCCACCAACCCAACCTCCACCCCCGGCACCTTCCCCTGCAACCGCAGGAAATGTAAAACTTGCGCCCACACCTCCACACTCACTTCCCTCCAAGGCCCCAAGGGATCCTTCCATATCCGCCACAAGTTCACCTGTACCTCCACACACATCATCTATTGCATCCGCTGCACCCGATGTGGCCTCCTCTATATTGGTGAGACAGGCCGCTTACTTGCGGAACGCTTCAGAGAACACCTCTGGGCCGCCCGAACCAACCAACCCAATCACCCCGTGGCTCAACACTTTAACTCCCCCTCCCACTCCACCGAGGACATGCAGGTCCTTGGACTCCTCCACCGGCAGAACACAACTACACGACGGCTGGAGGAGGAGCGCCTCATCTTCCGCCTGGGAACCCTCCAACCACAAGGTATGAATTCAGATTTCTCCAGCTTCCTCATTTCCCCTCCCCCCACCTTGTCTCAGTCGGTTCCCTCAACTCAGCACCGCCCTCCTAACCTGCAATCCTCTTCCTGACCTCTCCGCCCCCACCCCACTCCGGCCTATCACCCTCACCTTGACCTCCTTCCACCTATCCCACCTCCATCGCCCCTCCCCCTAGTCCCTCCTCCCTACCTTTTATCTCAGCCGGCTTGGCTCTCTCTCTCTTATTCCTGATGAAGGGCTTATGCTCGAAACGTCGAATTCTCTATTCCTGAGATGCTGCCTAACCTGCTGTGCTTTGACCAGCAACACATTTGCGTTTGTGTTATAATCATATGGTGAGGCTAGTGTGTGTCTGATGCCAATCTTCATGGAAAGAGTGGATAGGGCTTGAGGCTTGTCTCTCCTGAGTTGGCAGATATGTAGATGTCTTCCGTACCATAAAATATTGTAACTGAATCATTTATCTATCAATCATTCATCTATTCTCTGAATGGATACTGATTAGTGAACTAAGTATTTTCACTACTCACGGAGGGTACGCTAAAGTATTGGAAACTTCTGATCAAATGAAGGCCTTGAGGAGCAAGTTGAAAATTTTAACTTTAACTTTCGGGAATAATCACTATTTAGAGTTTCCACTACATGAGAGAACAATAAACCGTGTATAGGCAAAAACAGGTAATGATGAGATATTAATGCATGTATAGGGGGGTCTCATCGTTCACTATTCAAACAGGTGGAAAATTGGAACTTTTTCCCCTTATTGTTGAAAATCTTTTTCTCAATTTTACCATATTTTCCCAATTGACTCATCACTGCTCACATCATTCAACAGCTGGGAGAAGTTTTCTCTATCACAGCTGCTCAGTGTTGCCTTACAAAACTCCATTCCACCCTCCTGTGACTGTGTGAGGTTTGCACATTCTCCCCATATCTGCGTGGGCTTATATGACCGCTCCATTTTCCTCCCATAGCCCAAATATAGGTCAGGTGGATTGGCCACGGTAAATTGTCCATAGTCATAGATAAAGTCATAGAGATGTACAGCATGGAAACAGACCCTTCGGTCCAACTTGTCCATACCAACCAGATATCCCAACCCAATTTAGTCCCACCTGCCAGCACCTGGCCCATATCCCTCCAAACCCTTCCTATTCATATACCCATCCAAATGCCTCTTAAATGTTAAAATTGTACCAGCCTCCAACACATCCTCTGGCAGCTTATTCTATATACATACCACCCTCTGCATGAAAAAGTTGCCCCTTAGGTCTCTTTTATATCTTTCCCCTCTCACCCTAAACCTATGCCCTCTCGTTCTGGATTCCCCAACCCCAGGGAAAAGACTTTGTCTATTTACCCCATCCATGCCCCTCATAATTTTGTAAGCCTCAATAAGGTCACCCCTCAGCCTCCGATGCTCCAGGGAAAACAGCCCCAGCCTGTTCAGCCTCTCCCTATAGCTCAAATCCTCCAACCCTGGCAACATCCTTGTAAATCTTTTCTGAACCCTTTCAAGTTTCACAACATCCTTCCGACAGGAAGGAGACCAGAATTGCACGCAATATTCCAACAGTGGCCTAACCAATGTCCTGTACAGCCGCAACATGACCTCCCAACTCCTGTACGCAATACTCTGACCAAACAAAAGAAAGCATACCAAACGCCTTCTTCACTATCCTATCTACCTGCGACTCCACTTTCAAGGAGCTATGAACCTGCACTCCAAGATATCTTCTTTCAGCAACACTCCCTCGGACCTGACCATTAAGTGTATAAGTCCTGCTAAGATTTGCTTTCCCAAAATGCAGCACCTTGCATTTATCTGAATTAAACTCCATCTGCCACTTCTCAGCACATTGGCCCATCTGGTCCAGATCCTGTTGTAATCTGAGGTAACCCTCTTCGCTGTTCACTACACCTCCAGTTTTGGTGTCATCTGCAAACTTACAACAGTACCTCTTATATTCACATCTAAATCATTTATGTAAATAAAAGTAGAGGACCCAGCACCGATCCTTGTGGCACTCCACTGGTCACAGGCCTCCAGTCTGAAAAACAACCCTCCACCACCACCTCAGTCTTCTACCTTTGAGCTAGTTTTGATTCCAAATGGCTAGTTCTCCCTTTATTCCATGAGATCTAACCTTGCTAATCAGTCTCCCATGGGAAACCTTGTTGAACACCTTACAGAAGTCCATAAAAATCACATCTACTGCTCTGCCCTCATCAATCTTCTTTGTTACTTCTTCAAAAAACTCAATCAAGTTTGTGAGACATGATTTCCCATGCACAAAGCCATGTTGACTATCCCAAATCAGTCTTTGCCTTTCCAAATACATGCACATCCTGTCCCTCAGGATTCCCTCCAACAACTTTCCCACCACTGAGGTCAGGCTTACCGGTCTATAGTTTCCTGGCTTGTCTTTAACGCCTTTCTTAAACAGTGGCACCACGTTTGCCATCATCCAGTCTTCCGGCACCTCACCTGTGACTATCGATGATACAAATATCTCAGCTACAGGCCCAGCAATCACTTCTCTAGCTTCCCACAGACTTCTCGGGTACACCTGATCAGGTCCTGGGAATTTATCCATCTTTAACCATAGTGTCCAGGGAGGTGAGGTTAGGTGGGTTAGCTGAGGGAGATGCAGGGCTACAGGGATAGGGCAGGAGGGTGGGTCTGGGTGGGATGCTCTTCAGAAGGTTGGTGCAGACTTGATGGGCCGAATGGCCTCCTTCCACACATTTTTAAAAGTTCTATCATGAGTTCTGAGCCTCATGATCTCATGCTGGAGTTTTCAAATCTTTTGTTTTAGCTTAGAATTGTTAAGACCATGTTATTTCATCTTCTGTGTTGCTGATTGTGGACTAAAATGAGAATAGGATTGTCCTAAAGCCATGACAGGAATTGCTGTGATTTTAGAAACAAGTTACGGAAATTCATTATCTATTATGTTAACATTGTTGCTTTGTTCGGGGATGGGTACTAGTGATGTTGTAGACCCAAATGCGTTTGTGGTATGTTGTACACTTTTGAGAATTCAGCATGCATTTCCTCCTAACAGCGTTTTTTTTCTCCCTCTATCACAGTTAAGCCTTTGGAGAAGGTTGAGAAAGAAAGTGAAACTCTTGAGCTGTACAGCCAGTATCTTAAGAATGATGTGTGAGGCGGGAAAACTGGCACGGGTTAGTGGTTAGTTCAGGATGATTTGCATTAACAGCACTCGCCACCTCAGTCAGGGAATGGGTACAAGATTCAGCACACACACGTGGCGGACACAGGGAAAGCCGACACGTGACCGCGCCGCCAATCAACACATAGGTGGGTGGGGCATCGCGAGGTCAAAGGTTTACCCCTCTCTCGCGGACGTGGTTGTCAGTGAGTCGCGCGCGAAGGTAGGTTCAAAATAACGGCTGTCGCGCGCATTAGCGAGGCAGAAGAAAGCCTGAGTAGAGGAGATTGATCACAGTTGTCGCGAATTCCGCAGCGGGCGCCGATTTGTTCACCGGTGGAAGTTGTTACCTGTTTGAACGGGGAGGGAAGAGTTCGTTTGACGGGAGAGGCGAGCCGAAGCGGTCACGGTCGAGTGATGCTTTTTCATTTCCAATTTTTTAACATAATTGCCCTAATCTTGGCAAATTTCCTGCACTGTCCGTCCGTTTTCTGTGTGAGACACGGCGGCGGGATGATTGATGGGTGCGACTGCCAGTCAGAGCTTGGACGTCACAAAGAGTTCGGAATGACCGTTTGGGCCAATCAGAGTTAGGGGTGCGAGCGGCTCCCCAGCTGGCTGCCTGTCTGTCTCCAGTATCTGAGTGAAAGGGAGAAGGGGGTGAGGTCTGGGAGTCCAAGGTGATAGGGTTTCTGCACTACCCTTCGCCTTGTGCCTGATACTGAATTGTTTTCCTTCAGAACCTGAAACCTCACTCCCACCAAGACATCTTTCCTTCTGATAGCCCTGAGCCAGCGGATGTCTTTGTCCAACGTTAAGAGCAGTGTTAACTAGTGATCGACGTGCAAGGTTGGGGGTGTTGCTGCTGTGAAGGAGGTGTGAGAGTATGTGGAATAACTTTTGGAGTTGGGTTCAAGCTTACGTTCCTGTGACTGGGTTGCTACGTCCTCTAATTGGGTTGTACACCAGACAACAGTTGAAAATAGGATCAACCAGCTAGACTAAGTCATACGAATCCGGTTTTTATAAGCTGAGAAAGAAGATTTGGCTTGGAATGATCTTTAGGCCAAAATGTGCTGTATATTTATGTTTTAGTGCCTATTACAGATATGGCCAAAGCAGAACCAGTTCTAGGGACTGGAATATATTCATTTTGTAGCTGGCAAGTTCCTTGCAGGATATGTCAAGAGCTGTGATGCCACCATTCATCACCAAGCACCTTGATAGCACTTTTCCAACTGAGCGCTCTCTGGCTGGAAAGAATCAAATGTATGTCATAGTCATAGAGATGGATGGTACGGAAACAAACCCTTCAGTCCAACTCGTCCATGTCGACCAGATATCGCAACCCAATCTAGTCCCACGTGACAGCACCTGGCCCGTATCCCTCCAAATCCTTCCTATTCATATACCCATCGAGATGCCTTTTAAATATTGCAATTGTACTAGCATCCTCCACTTCCTCTGGCAGCTCATTCCACACATGTATCACCCACTGCATGAAAACGTTGCCTCTTAGGTCTCTTTTTATATCTTTGCCCTCTCACCCTAAACCTATGCCCTTGAGTTCTGGTTTCCCCCAACCCTGGGAAAAGATTTTGTCAATATACCCTATCCATGCCCTTCATGATTTTATAAAAGTCTATAAAGTTACCCCTCAGCCTCTGAAACTCCAGGGAAAACAGCCCCAGCCTATTCAATCTCTCCCGATAGCTCAAATCCTCCTACCCTGGCAACATCCTTGTAAATATTTTCTGAACCCATTCAAGTTTCACAATATCCTTCCAATAAGAAGGAGACCAGAATTGCACACAATATTCCAAAAGTGGCCTAACCAATGTCCTGTACAGCTGCAACATGACCTCCCAGCTCCTGTACTCAATACTTTGACCAATCAAGGAAAGTATAACAAACGCCTTCTTCACTATTTACCTGCGACTCTACTTTCAAAGAGCTATGAGCCTGCACTCCAAGGTCTTTTTGTTCAGCAACACTCCCTCAGACCTTACCATTAAGTGTATAAGTCCTGCTAAGATTTGCTTTCCCAAAATGCAGCACCTCACATTTATCTAAATTAAACTCTCATCTGTCACTCCTCTACCATTGGTCCATCTGATCAAGATCCTGTTGTAATCTGAGGTAACCTTCTTCACTGTCCACTACACCTCTCATTTTGGTGTCGTCTGTGTTAGGCCTTTTTGAATTTGGGAGTTTTGTGTTTGGCATGAATTACATTGCTTGCAAATACAGCATTCACGTTTGATACAGCACTACCTTTCAGCATTACAAACAAATAATGGATATTTGCTACAAAATCAATCGTAAAGAGTCATGCAGCTAACCACTTTAAGATTGTCGTTCTGGCCCACATTATAGTGCATTTTGCATCTGCTAGGAGCTACGTATTATTAGTACACTGAGTCATGTTCTTTGTATTCAGATAATGTATGAACACTGAATTGTATCAATGCAAAAAAGTACGTGGCAGCCATTCTATGGTTCATTGGTGCAAGGAATGCCTTGAAGAACTAAAATTCACCTGTCTTGTTTAAAATTTAAAGAAAGTTTGGCAGTTAACTGTCAATCATTAACTGGTACATTTTAAATAGCAACGTCTCTAACAGTCAGAGTCCACTTGCCAACTAATCAATACTCTTCTCTCATGCAATGTAAATATTGGTATTTCTTGCAATTTGTCATGATGAGTGCAAGGCAAAAACCTTTGGCAATTTTTTATTTCATCAATGCTCAAGTTTTGTGCTGTAAAACAACTCTCTACAAAGATATAACACTTGTCTGAGTGCTCAATTCTATAATACATTGTGAAAATCTGATGTTAATGTTTTAGGAATCTAACCTGTTGTGTCTTAGGAATTATAATTTTTGAATGCAAGTAAAATGGCTAACAAAGCTAAGGCAATTAGCAATCATAAAGTTGCAACCTTGCCTTAAGATATTAGAGCTAGAAAGAGTAGGATCATAAACAACAAGGGACTTGCTCGTAGCTTTGCAATTATGCCAAAGTCTGGGAATCATTGTTCTGTATTTGTTGAAGATCTGTTGGTTACCCAAAATCATGGAAAACTTTAGAGTTAAAAGGTACTTAAACTACATTTTGGCTTGGAAATAGGCATTGTGAATTAGGCTGCAATGGCAATCGTGATTTAGGGTGCAGCCTTAATTGGAAGGTTTTCGTTTTTAATTTCTGTTTGCTGACAGAAACGGGCAGCTTGATTTAGATTTCACGAGGTAAAACATCTGGAAGACGTGCTCTAGCTTGCAGCTAACAGAAGAAATCTACAATGATTTTCCACCTTGCGGAAGAAAGTGGTCAGTTTGAATATTGAGCTTGGAAACAACAGGTGTGCAGAAGGAGAAGAAGCAGTCTGTATGTCTAAAGCTGAGGCAAGGAGCTGAAAAGTTCCACTTCTCTTAAGGACCTGATGAGTGTGAAGACTGGTTAGCCAAAAATTAATGGAAGGATTGCAATATAATTTCTACTTGGAGGAATTGCTGGAAAACTAAGGAGAATTAAGAATGGCACTGCCACTTAACAGCTCCAGGGATCTGGGTTCAGTTCCAGCCTTGGACAAGTTTGCACAATCCGGGTGGGGTGTTCTTTTGAAGGTTGATACAAACTCAGTAGGCCAAATGGTCTCGATCTGCCCTATAGGGATTCTGTGAATTAAAGCAAATTCCAGAAGGCTGTGGCTGAATTTTTGGATGGTCCTAGAAAAAGTGAATATTCTCCAGATTCATGGGAACTGAGTTTACAGCATAAGCCTTCTCAAATAAACTTAAGTATTACGTTTATTGATGCTTGTTTTAATTTCTTAGTATGTACAATTATAGCTTTTTATGAGAAAAACAATTTTGTGGTGCAGTTCTGTCATATAATTGCTGTGCATTCAGTTACTTTAAACATTTATCAGTCTGTAATAAGATTGTGCAAAGTTACTTGGTTAATCATCATTAGTTAATGATTGTCCTCTTTGAGGAAGGAAGCAGAATGACTGATACTGGAACACGTTCTTTGATTGTCCTGACAATTGAGTACGTAAATAGTTAGGTCTGCACTGTCCCAGAATGGTAGTCATGAATGATTAGTCAGCACAATTTGTTGAAACTTGAGTTTTGATTTTGTTAACCTGTAACTAAGCGTACTGGTCCTAAGCTAGGCATTACTGTATGTTCCATATAGCCTCCACCTCTGTCTCCTACTTAAATGCGCTTCAAAACATTTCTTTGTGAGCCAACTTGATCATGTATCCTAATATCTCCCTTTTGTGATATGGTGTCAAATTTTGTTAGCAGACCTGCGACTGACCTTGATATGTTTTACCCTGTTAAACAAATTGTGTTTATATAGAGCTTTTAATGTAGAATTAGTAGTAAATAGATATTGAATCCAATCAGTATACTGTGGGTGAAAAATAATGTATTAGAGGTAATTACATTAGTAGGAGAAAACGATTGTCTCTCTAACAAAATAAAGCAATACCCTGTTTAACTTGCATCTGACGAACTGAATTTAAGAGTGCTTTATAAAGTTATCTCTTAACCAAAACAGAATTTTCATCCTGTTGGGAAGTGTTAAAACTTCAAAATGAAAGTTAGCTGCATCCAGGTTAAAACTATTATCCAGGATAAACTATTGCAGCATATCAAAATATTTATTGCTTTGTATAAAGTTAAGACTTTCAAATGTGAAGTGCCAAATGTGAAATAAGTTAATGATATATCATTGTTATATAGGATCCACGCCATGTTGTACATGAATAGAATTATGAGGAACTGTTTCATAGGCTTTCTATGTCTTGTCCTATGGAGACGGCAGCATCTGCATTCAACTCTTGCTCAAGGTCATCTGCCACCTGATTTTGAAGTCACTGAGGGCCATCGACCAAACATTCGTTTGGATAAGAATCTTGTTCAAGATAAAGAGTATGTAACTCACAGTTTATTTGCATACAGTGAAAACAATCATTTATACTGAACATTAATTCATTTTCAATTTCATTTGCTAAGGTGTACAGAAGTGTTACAATTACCAAAATGTTTTAATTTGGAAGTTGACGCTTTTTTCCCCCCCTCATTTACATTTGCACATGACTTGTGGCTAGTTGTTTGTTTTCCACATGAAATGTTTTGAGTTGGTGCTTTGAGGTTCTGACTCCTTTTCTGTCTGTTACTTACTTGCACTCTGTCTCTTGCTATTTATTCATAAAACAATTTTATCAACTCCTCTCAGTCCTCAATAGTTTAATTTAGAAGTTATTATCTGGGAGATATTATGCACAATCATGAATAGAACCCTGAGAATTGGATGAGAATTAATGCAAAAGTTTGCACTAATTCTACACTGGCTCCTGGAGCACAATGGGGTCTCAATATGTTGTTTTACTATACCACTATTTTAAAAGTAGTGGTTCAATAAGCGCTTGTAAGAAATGAGCAGGTAAACTTTGATGTTGCAAAGACTAAAATGGAAGAATAGCACTACTTGGAATTCAGGATGAAGTAATTTTAAGCATGCGCAGCGTTACAGTGAGACTCTGTACATTTGTCATGAATAGATTTCCAAACTTTAATTGTATCTGAGAATTGTTCTGAATGCTTTGTTTTGTGATATTACTGATATTAGGAATAATTTGAATTTTTTCAAAATATCCTACGGCAAGTATGCAGATCTGGGTAAACAAATTCCATTTGTGGCAACAAACACACAAAGCTGTTGAAACATAACAGGTCTGGCAGCATCTGTGGAGAGAGATGGGGTTAACATTGAGTCCAATATGACTCTCTCCTTCTGAGGAGATGATAAAATTAGCATTCATAGCACAGGAAAAGGAGAAAACCATTTTATCAAACCACTACCTATATTAACTTGTTCAGAATTTCCTAGAGCTTTGCCTGCTAATTAAGTAGCCCCACATCTAGAACAGGTAAAATCCAGCACTCATTGTAATGAGATGGGAATAATTCTTTAAAATTCTCTCTCATTTTGGTGATGATTATGGTCATTCGATGCTCCAGCCTAACAACTCCTTCAAGATATTTGATACGTGAACCACCCGCAAAATTTCTCCAGTAATCTTTTAGAGTAAACTGAAGATGCAACCAAGTTTCCAATCTATGTAGCACCCTTCTGAACAATTTGAAGTACTTGAGATTTTGGCTCCATGTCAATAGCAAAGGCATAACTATATGTTTCAGGCCTGCAAATATATTGTTTTCCTTGATGCCTCAAAGAGATGTAGCCTAACCAGAGGTCTGGTTACGGAAAGGGAATATTAGAGGGGAGTAAAGGGCGAGTAAAAGAAAACTGCATTGTAAGTAATTGATATGCTTTCATTGATACCGCAGTCACATTATGGAGCACTTAGATGGTGTGATAGACAAACCAGAATCTGAGATGACGCCACAAGAACTTCAACTTCATTACTTCAAAATGCACGATTATGATGGAAATAATCTTCTTGATGGACTGGAATTAATATCAGCCATCACACACGTACACAAAGAGGTAAATACTGTGTCACTGGGAACACTAATCTTCCGTCTCTTAGTAACCAATTTTATTTTCATTTTTTTATGGGTTGGCAATTAAATTTAAGATCTGATTCTGTTTGACTCGGTCGTTCACCAAAAGTGAAAGTTATTACTAGATTCTTTTGAAGTATCTTAATTTTTTGAATGCAGATTGCATCTTAGGGTCAATGCACATTATAGAAGTAAATTTAATTTTCTTGTCTGTCAGCAATGCATATCAACTTTATACACCAATTTGTTAGGTTTCCAATGCTTTACAGAACCAATTTGAGGCTGAAGACCGTACTACTCCAATTCTGTTGCGAGCTGAACCTGTTTGCATATGTCAAGAATTCCATTTACCTGAATATTTAAAGTCAGGTGTACTTTCCCTAATTATCAAAGGTGCAATGTTACATTGAACACCTTTTTATAGGCCACTGACTGAGATGAAGTATATTCCACCCAGTACAATGGTCTCATAAAGGTAGAGACAGAGCTCATTGCTTAGCTATTTTGTGCTGTCAGGATTTAAAGATGTGGAATTGCTGGTATTGGACTGGGGTGGACTAAGTTAAAAATCACACAACACTGGATTATAGTCCAACAGGTTTATTTGGAAGCACTAGCTTTCAGAACACTGCTCCTTCATCAAGTAACTAGTGGGCAGGATCATAAGACACAGACAGTTGAGCGAAGCTTGCAGTTTAAAATGCTTCTCATTTAATAAAATTGCAATCTAGATTGTGGCTCAATTTACTTGATATGCAAATTGTTATGATTAATGTGTCAGTATGCAATCTGGAATATTAAAAACAAAAGAACTGCAGATGTTGTAAATAAAATCAGACGTTGTTGGAAAAGCTCAGCAGGTCCAGCCGAATCTGTGAAGAGAAATCAGAGCTGACGTTTTGTGTCAAGTGACCCTTGGAACAGTTCTGAGGAAAGGTCAGTCGACGTGAAACGTTAACTGATTTCTCTCCGTAGTGCTGCCAGACCTGCTGAGCTTTTTCAGTAATGTCTGTTTTTATTTGTGGAACAGCATAGTCAGCCACTTGAAGTTCTTGGCTGCAAAATATGATTTAATGAAACAAAAACAGAAAAACTTGAGTATGGATGAGTTAGTCAGCAGAGAAAGGATAATATTTCTGGTATAAGCTTCTTCAACATATCTTTTTTGGAATTGGTTGCCTGCTTTGAGGTACAATACATTTAAGTATATAATTAGAACTAATATATAATTTTTAACTAACAATATTTAAACCTACTGATTTTGTTTTCATTTGGGCAAATTGTGCAATTTGATGGCTTTTGTTCTTTTTAGCTTCTTAAACTTGTTTCTCTGTGTTGCCTTTTCTGTACAGGAAAGTGGTGGCCAAGGACAGCCCATGAGTGAAGAAGAAATTGTTAGTTTAATTGATGACGTTTTAAGAGATGATGACAAGAATAATGATGGATACATTGATTATGCTGAGTTTGCTAAATCACTAGAGTGAAAAGGACAAATCAAGGAGTGATAATACCCATTTTCTGATATCCATAGCGGAAGCGATTAAATATATTTTTATTATTGGTGAAGGTCAGTTAACTTTATTTTCTTAACAACTGAGCCAATCATAGGTTATCAGCCTCTTAAAAAAACAGAAGGTTAGCTTTTGTGTAATGACTGCAAACCTTTTAAACTTTCACTGGATACCTGTGAATATTTTTGTGCAATTTATAAATGAAACCTATACAAGGGTAGCGTGTTACATTGCTATCCAATGTTGTGAATTTTTCATTAGCAACATACTATAAGTAAAACTAACTCTGAAGTGTTGACATTTCACTTTAGATCATCACATTGAATAATTTGTATTTAAAATGTTATTACAAAGTTACGTAGTCAGAATTTTATTTAGCAGTATAAGGCAAATGGATAAATTAGAAAATTATAATTCCTATTCTGTTTGTACTTTTATGTTCAATGTCTGTTGTTTCAAACCTGCAAATCAAATGTGGTGGCCAATACATGCACTAGTTATATAGTATTACTGTACATACGAAAATTGATAGGTAGTGCTTGTGAAATAAACTATTAGTTTCAGGAGCTCAGTTGTGTAATGTAATGTTGTAACTGCTCATCTTTTTGTTACAATTGACTTTTAGTTAAGACATTGAACTGTTCAGTGGTCGGTTTTTGGTATACCATTTGGTAGTGTAGGACATGGTTTTCCACCGATCATTCTGTGCTAAGCCGTCAGAAGCAAAAAGAAGAGTACGTGCTACTGACTGACTGACCAAGTTTAAGCAGTTCTGTGGTATTTGGGATACAGCATCAGTGTTTGTTTAAAAGCTATATGTTTACAAGAGCAGTAGTTTTGTTATGTGTCGATTAAAATGTATTAATTTTAAAATGTTTGGCTTTTTGAAAAGATTGAGTATTACTATGTTGAAATCTGTTAATGTTCTATCTTCAGCAATACATCATTTTTTAATTGGTGGTTCTGGTGAATGGAGCAGAGTAGCTAACGAGAATTCCAACCTAAAGTGTTGTATGTACTTGAATGCACAAACACTTTGTGCATTGTTATTGGCAGTTTTATTTATTATAAAGTATAAAATCACAAATAAAATTTACGGAGTGTATATAATATTCACAAACCAATTTCCAAACTTCATGGGAGAGTTAAGAAGAAATGGACTTCTGTGGTTCAAAAACATTTTAAACTGCATTTAAAGTCTTGAGCACTGTAAATTTATTTTCAAGCACATTTATGACTTCACTCTTTCCCCATACTAGTGTACTAAATGGTAGTTGGTTTACATCAGTCTTATACCTTTTAAATATGGTGCATCTTGTGTTCATAGTTGTATTTGAGAACAAACTGGCTTCCTAAGTCAGTGATAAATTCTTTACTAAGGTCTTCCTGTAAGTTAAAGTAATAGATCATCTGACAAGTTTAACTGAGCTCTTTGGTTAAATTGTTCAATACGCCAGTTTCAGATGGAGGTAGTTCAAAAGTGCTGAAGGTTGGCCTAAGGAAAAGGTCTGAAAATGTGTTGCTGGAAAAGCGCAGCAGGTCAGGCAGCATCCAAGGAACAGGAAATTCAACGTTTCGGGCGTAAGCCCTTCATAAAAAACATAAATGTTTTTTGCATTTCACTAGTTTTTGCTCATCAGCGACAAAAACTGAGATCAGTAATTAAACTTTACAATCAAATTAGTCATCCAAGGAGCAGGAGAATCGACGTTTCAGGCAAAAGCCCTTCTTCAGCACAAGAAGGGCTTATGCCCGAAACGTCGAATTTCCTGTTCCTTGGATGCTGCCTGACCTGCTGCGCTTTTCCAGCAACACATTTTCAGCACTGATACTCCAGCATCTGCAGACCTCACTTTCTCCCATAAGGAAAACGTTGACAGATAAGTGTTGATTTCTGTTGGGAATCTTCAGCAACAGAAAGCTACAGCTTTCCTTTATGTGTCTACTTTACTTTTAATTCTTCTCTCCACTGTTTTTTTAAAACTCCACTTTGTTCACATGAAGTGTTACTCCTGTTGTTGCTTGTGATGTAAAGGAAGAAAATCAGATAGTATTCTGGCATGAATTGATCTGATTCAATTAACAAGTGCTCTGAATAGCCTTCTCCCAAATGAAGGTTAGTCATTCAGACTCTAACTGTATGATAGCAAGCTATCACCTTCTAGAATTTGGAGAAAGGGGATGAAAACTGCAAAAGAAATCTATCCAAAGTGAGTATAATTTCTCCTGTGATGGAAATGAAAGTCAGTTAGGTTAATATTCTTTCAGAACAAGAAGATTAACTCAGTTACATAAACAAAATATGGGTATTTACAGATGTTATAAAGTTTTTGCAAAATGTCCTTGGTTATCAACTTCTTTTAAGTAAACAAAGCTTAAGGATCCCTATATCTTTTTACAGGTCATTCAACATGTTATATACTTAATACTCAATATTATTAAACCTCACCTAAAATAGCAGTTGAGACAATGCTTTATCTTCATAGGAAAGACAACTGTAAATGAGGCACTATCAAGATTTAATCAGTGAATATCTGCTTCTCCATATATTTGATGAATTGAGTAAATGAAACCCTTGAATATCTGTTTTCTCAAACTTGTGTATTGTCAAATGTTCATGTTTAAAATGGACTAAGCTAAACAAACCACTGATTTTATTACCTCTGCATTATTCTCCCTTTTTGTTTCAACTTAATTTGTACAAATGTGTAAATGGAGTTTGACATTAATTTGGTGTTGCTTATGTACTAGTTAGGGGCCTGATTTAAAATTTACAGTGAACTATTACGTAAACAAATAAGATTTAAGCGTTTTGCTTGCCCCTAAGTAGTAATTGGTTTTTTTTAAATCAAGTACGCACATTAATTTTGTAGTGACAACTTATCTGTGAAATGTGCTTATTTTAGCTGTACACAAAATGAAGGATTTTTTGGGAATGTTGAGAGATCATCCCTTTGTGTACTCGCAATTAAAACGTTCCACTTTGGGAACAAAGAGTGTGTTCTGTTAAGCGAGACGACAAGTATCATTAAGATTAATTTTCTTCCCATAGTCTTGCTTGAACAATATAGATACTCAACATAGATACTCTAACAGCCTTCACTTGAACTCTAATACCAATAAAATATTTGAAAAGGAAATTTCAATTTCTTTTGCCTTTGTCTTTTTAACATTACCGCTCAAACTTTAAGCATGCTATTAAAAAAGACCATGCCAACAATCAAATATTGTGAAGTTATTGGGATGTGATTTATGAAAAGTTATGATGATTTAGGAAGCCAGTTGCAGTCTGGAACTGGGACAGCAAATGCTTAAATCATTAGATGGCTGGGCCTTTAAACAGCTAAGATGATTGGGAAGAAGAATCTAGTTTAACATAACTTCTCTCAATTACATTTGTTTTTTAATTAAGTACCACAGTAAAGGAGATAAATACACTCAACAACTATAACATATTTTTACTACTATTTTCTTAGCAATCTGCTATGGTCTTACTTGATTCAAAGGAGTTATCTGCAATACAAAGCTTACAAAAAATTAAAGAGTATTCATTTTCATTTTGATGCATGAATATTTGACTACTTTACTCTTCATAATCATTGAGCTTCTTTCCTCTCTTCAACTCAATCTCTCTATCATTCACTTCTCTCAACTGGCAATGACCAGTTTAAAGTATACAGTGTCTTGATAGATTAATGTACAAGACGCACAACTACATTTTGTTAAAAGGCATTACGCAACAATGGACAAGAATTGTAAATTCATTGTTTAAAAATATAGGAACATTTATGATATTTTCTTATCTGATAACTGGTTTCTCACATGACCTTCAATAATTCAACTGAAAAACAAATATTGATTTCAATATGTTTGCTTGAAAGGCAGTTTTCTAAGTGCATCCCTAGCCAATAATCAGGGCAGCTTTAGAATAATACACCTTGATTTATTCTGGAAAGCAAGAATGATTTGTCGTAAGCACTTAGTTCCAGTGTGGTGGTGGATCAAGACCTGGCATAGGTCCTAAGGAGAGCACTGATGAGGGTAATCCCGCCGTGGGAGAATTAATTGAACATAGAGGACTGTACCAGTCATCATGTTGCCGTGGTGGTGGGGCAGATGCCAAGTGTGCATGTGTGTTAGTGCAGGTAAACTGGCTAACAGCTGCTGGAGAGCCATAAGCATTTGTCGCCATCGAAGAGAAACGTGGTATGTGATTAATGGCATGTGGATAATGGTAGGGCCTAGCTGAAGTAGACACGGAACAAACCCCTGATATCAGACCACTGCAGCCTGAAATAACAGTTGGAGGGATTGACTTCTGATTAGCTCGTTCTTGTTTCCGATGCTTTGCACGTCTGTTTTGAAACCACACCTGAAAGAATAAGAATTGAATCAACAAAGAGTATACTGCAGAATTTTATGCGTGTTAACATCATCACAATATAAACTTGGGGTCAGAACTAAAGATACTTTTATTGATTCTCCACATAATTAAGGGTAGGGAGTCCTACTAGGATGCATTATAGGGAAGGTAAAAACAATGACTGCGGATGCTGGAAACCAGATTCTGGATTAGTGGTGCTGGAAGAGCACAGCAGTTGAGGCAGCATCCGAGGAGCAATAAAATCGACGTTTTGGGCAAAAGCCCTTCATCAAGAATAAAGGCAAAGAGCCTGAAGGGTGGAAAGATAAGCTAGAGGAGGGTGGGGGTGGGGCGAAAGTAGCACAATACGTGAGTGGGGGAGGGGATGAAGATGATAGGTCAGGGAGGAGGGTGGAGTGGATAGGTGGAAAAGAAGATAGGCAGGTAGGACAAGTCATGGGGACAGTGCTGAGCTGGAAGTTTGGAACTAGGGTGAGATGGGGGAAGGGGAAATGAGGAAACTGTTGAAGTCCACATTGATGCCCTGGGGTTGAAGTGTTCCGAGGCGGAAGAATGAGGTGTTCTTCCTCCAGGTGTCAGGTGGTGAGGGAGCGGCGGTGAAGGAGGCCCAGGACCTCCATGTCCTCAGCAGAGTGGGAGGGGGAGTTGAAATGTTGGGCCACAGGGCGGTGTGTTGATTGGTGCGGGTGTCCCGGAGATGTTCCCTAAAGCGCTCTGACAGGAGGTGTCCACTCTCCTCAATGTCGAGGAGACCGCATCGGGAGCAACGGATGCAATAAATGATATTGGTGGATGTGCAGGTAAAACTTTGGATGTGGAAGGCTCGTTTAGGGCCTTGGATGGAGGTGAGGGAGGAGGTGTGGGTGCAGATTTTGCAATTCCTGTGGTGGCAGGGGAAGGAGCCAGGATGGGACGGTGAGTTGTAGGGAGCATGGGCCTGACCAGGTAGTCACGGAGGGAACGGTCTTTGCAGAAGGCGGAAAGGGGAGGGGAAAGGAAAACAGATCCCTGGTGGTGGGGTCATTTTTGGAGGTGGCGGAAATGTCGGCGGATGATTTGGTTTATGTGAAGGTTGGTAGGGTGGAAGGTGAGCACCAGGGGCGTTCTGTTCTTGTTACGGTTGGAGGAGTAGGGCCTGAGGGCGGAGATGCGGGATGTGGACGAGATGCGTTGGAGGGCATCTTTAACCATGTTGGAAGGGAAATTGCGGTCTCTAAAGACTCCACAAATTCACCTGCACCTCCACACACATCATCTATTGCATCTGCTGCACCCGATGTGGCCTCCTATATTGGGGAGACAGGCCGCCTACTTGCGGAACGTTTCAGAGAACACCTCTGGAACACCCAGACCAACCAACCCAACCACCCCGTGGCTCAACACTTTAACTCCCCCTCCCACTCCACCAAGGACATGCAGGTCCTTGGACTCCTCCATCGCCAGACCATAACAACATGACGGTTCGAGGAAGAGTGCCTCATCTTCCACCTGGGAACCCTCCAACCACAAGGGATGAACTCAGATTTCTCCAGTTTCTTCATTTCCCCTCCCCCAACCCCCCCCCCCACCTTCTCTCAGTCGAATCCCTCGAACTCAGCACCACCTTCCTAACCTGCAATCTTCTTCCTGACCTCTCCGCCCCCACCCCACTCCAGCCTATCACCCTCACCTTGACCTCCTTCCACCTATCGCATCTCCATCGCCCCTCCCCCAAGTCCCTCCTCCCTACCTTTTATCTTAGCCTGCTGGACACACTTTCCTCATTCCTGAAGAAGGGCTTATGCCCGAAACGTCGAATTTCCTGTTCCTTGGATGATGCCTGACCTGCTGCGTTTTTCCAGCAACACATTTTCAGCTCTGATCTCTAGCATCTGCAGACTATACTTTCTCCACAATCTACGAGACACAAGTCAGGCAATTGATGAGTGCAGCTCCAACAACACTCAAAGCTTGACACTATCCAGGACCAACATTCACCATCCTTCCAACACGGATGCTCTGTAACAAAGTGTCTCAATAAGATGCGTTGCAGGAAATCAAGTACCATCAAACAGCATCTTCTAAACCCATGATCACTTCCATCCCGAAGGACAAGGGCAGCAGATACACAGGATCCATCACCATTACCTGCAACTCCTCAGCCACTCACTAAACTGACTTGGAAAAATATCAGAGTTCCAGAAACCTGGAACTCACGAACAGCATTGTCGTCCATTTGCTGTAAATAGACCAACAGTGATTCAAGAAGGTAGCACACAATGACATTCTCAACGACAACTAAGGATGAACTATAAATGCTGGCACAGCCAGCAATGCCCACATCTTATGAATGAATCCAAAATCTGTGGCTACAAGAGCAGGTCAGAGGATAGGAATTCTTCAGTAAGTAATTCATCTCTTTATTCACCTATGCCCAGTCCACCAATTGCAAAGACTGAAGTTGGGAGTTTGATGGAATTTTCTCCATTTGCCTGGATAAATGCACTTTGACAGCATTAAGGAATCTTGACTTTGTCCAGGGCAAAGCAGCCTTCTTTAAAGGTTTCCTATTCACCATTGTCAGCATTCACTCTGTATCATCAATACACAGTGGCAGTAGCATATGCTATCTACAAGATGCAATGCAGCAACTCACTGTTGAATTGTCTGAGATAACACTTCTGAGAGCACCTCCAAAACCACAACCAACTTTCAGCCAAATATATCCAAGGTCAGAAACCTAAACATAAATTAACATTTTGCCAGCATAGCAGGACTTTAGAATTTCAGCAAAATAGCCAGGGTTCTGCCAAGACACAGCTAGGAGTTTGATTATATATTTATATCAATTACTTAGAGTGCTTTGCCGATACTAAAAAAATAAATTTATGACATACATTTTTCAAAACATTAAAAATGTAAATTAAAAGCATTTAATAAAAAAGACGAAGTAACATGAAAAGTTGAATACCAGCATATTGCAACAATAATCCATTGAATAGTTACACATTTTAATTTGGCTTATGGCTCTGTTCAAAGAACTGAATGGATCTAATCGCTGACCTGAATGCGTGCTTCATTAAGTTTGGTGATCTTGGCTAACTCCTCCCTACAGTAGATATCTGGGTAATGGTTTTTACTGAAAGTAGCTTCCAAATGTTCCAGTTGCTCCTGGCTGAATGTGGTCCGATGGCGCCTGCGTGCAGGTGTTGGGTAGTGAGCCTGCTCAGGTATATTATTCACCAGCAGGGAATTGCTTCCAGCATTTGAACTTCCAGGGAACTTCTTGTAGATATTGTTATCAACTGAAATGGAAACATTCATATCGCTGCTGTCAATATGTTGCATTAAAGAAAGGTTATATTGTATTAAAAACCCTTTCTTCTTAAAAGGTGAAGTGCCACACAAAACAAGGGAAACCCGTGTCAGTAAGAGCATGGGTTTGTGAACCTGTGTAAATCTGTGCTACTTCAGCAGCAGCCATCATGTTTTTAACCTTGGCCACACATCCATCTTCCCATTATTCTACTCCTCCACAACCATTAGAAGAATGATCACTCTCGGGCAGGAGAAACCCTCTCCACACCTAGCCAATACATTCACAGCTAAATCACAATAGTACCCATAGGACATCATTGAACAGTCTGCTGGCATCTTAAAGCTAAGGTTTTTGACTGAGGCTTCTCTGCAATATGTTTCCATACGAGTATGTTGTACGTTTGAAATGCACACAACATAGCTGTACAGTGAGATTTGGAATAGGCATAATTGCAGCCAAAGGCAATTTTTGGTAAAGAACATTTGAATGATGATTGCTTGATGAATAAGGGGTATCATATCAGTGGTCAATTGATCTCTGCACCGTCCTTGTGCAGGCTAATCGGCTCATGGGGCAGAACAATGGCTCAGTGGTTAGTATTGTAGCCTCATAGTGCCAGGGACCCAGGTTAGATCCTGCCTTGGATCTCGTCTGTGTGAAGTTTGCACATTCTCCCTATGTCTGCCTGGATTTCCCCCCAGTGTTCCAGTTCCCCAACAGTCCAAAGAAATGCAGGAGAGGTGAATTGGCCCTGTTAGATTTCCTCATGTTGTCCAGGCTTGTGCAGACTAAAGTGGGTTAGCATTGGTAAATGTGGGGATAGGATTGGATTTGGGTGTTGGTATGTTCTCTGAAGGGTCAATGCAGACTTGATGGGCTAAGTGGCTTCCATTTGCACTATTGGGATTTTATGATTCTGTGGTCTGAGTGATAAGATTTCTCTGCAATGGCAGTTTTTGTACCTCCTCCCCACTCCATATATTCTGTATCTTAAAGTCTAACCAGTCAGCCAACTTTTCGATCTTTGGTTTCTGACAATGCAGGTTAACCAGGTACAAAGAGAAAAAAAGAGACAACACGCACAAAACTGCCAAATATGAGAAAGGAACTGAATTTATTGACAAACAGAAGATCAAACTAAAATTGCTTGAAAACACATGCTGAGTCCATTGTGTTTAACAAAAGGGTTTTTCAATCTTCTCTCGACACAGTGGCTTCTGTAGAGCTGGCAGAAAGCTGCTCTTTTTTTATACGAGGGTAAAATTTGGCAATATCCAGTGACTTCAGGGTGAGGCTAGGAAGTTAAAACATTGCACATCCACTGGCATTCCAGCACCTTAGTGGGTTTTAAATAAGGGAGGTGGTGAGGAAGTAAACAGCCTGAGTAGGCAATATCTGCTGTTGCATTAGGGCAGGAGCTAAATACTTTCCAATAATTTGTGGTAGAACAGACTGCAGAAGATGAATGATTCCTTGATAGCTACATCCACATGTTGCACTTTTCTTGTCATGATAGATGCCAGTGACTGTATTCACTGCTCGCAAATATAGTCTCCTCTACAAAAAAAGATCCTAAGCTTCCAGTTGCCTGTCAGTTCAAAACACTACCGTATTCCCTGGCCAACGTCTGTCTCAGGCTTGCTGCAGTGATCCAGTGAAGCTCAGTGCAAACTGGAAGAACAGTGCTTCATTTTCTGCTTGAGAACTTTGCAGCCTTCCGGACTCAATCTCAAGTTCAACAATTTTAGGGTTTGAAGCACCTTTTCCCATGTCCTGACCTCAACCCCCACACACCAGACCTTGTCATCACATAGGCTGCTACCCCACAGAACCTAATAGTCCCTATTCACAACTATTCATTTCCCCCCACACTGACCTTTATCCACTCCTTTGTCCAATGATTTTTCTTTCTTTGGTCTTTATCTCTACCTATTGATTATTCTCCCCATTCCCACCACCCCATTTTCTGATGAATACCAACCTTTTCCTAGATACCATTGATTCTGATAAAAGGGTCACTGGACTTGAAACATTAATTCTGATTTCTCTTCGCAGATGCTGCCAACCTGCGGAGTTTTTCCAGCAAATTCTGTTTTGCTTCTATTTCCAACGTCTGCAACAATCTTTCAATTTAAATTCAATATTTTTCCATCCTTGCTATTCTCCAGGTGCTGCTGAACATGGAGAAGTACCAATTTATTGGAGTCAGTGTTGAGGCATTGCCCTCCTGTCTGTAAAGCCATTGTGCTCAGGAACAGTGATGGTGTTTTTTGGGACGTTGTCTGTAAGTTATGTGAATCAGAATGTTGCTTGACCAGTCGGAGAAAGAGCTCTCCCAACTTTGACACTATCCCCCTGCTGTAAGGAAGGAGAACTTTGCAGGGTTGAGAGTGCTGTGTTTACTGTTATCATTTCTGGTGTTGATCAGGTTATCTACCTGGTTACATTCATTTCTTTAGGTTTTGTAGTGGTCATACAGCTAAGTGGCTTGCTCAGCCATTTCAGAAGGTACTTAAGAGAATCAGTCAGATCACATGGAGGCCAAACCAGGAAAGCATGGTAGGTTCCTTCTCTGAAAAAGGCATTAGTCAGCCAGATGAGTTTTAATAACAATGATTTCACAGTCATCATTACCAACCATTGATTTCAGATTTTTATTGAATTTGAATTGCAAACGGTGGTATCAGAACTCCGGTCCCAAATCCTGGTTTCTGGATTAGTACTCAAGTACAAATCCTCTTTACATCACCTTTACAAAATGTAGAACAGATCTAATCCTGTCAATTACCAATTCTATCAGCACCTTCCTAATATTCAATGAAGTGGCAAACGGAATCAGCCAGTGACACCTCTACTACTGCTCAGGTAAATTTGTCAGAACCACCTAGTTTATTATTTATTAATTCAGGTATGAATGCAGAGGCAGGCGACACCTTATCAGGAGCCCCAACAAAACAGAAGAAAGAAAATCTTTCCAGTGGCTAGAGTCATGCCTGATCAATGCAGTCAAAGACCAATCTTTGCAGCTTTGGGGCAGGAACTGCTCGAATAGGAATGCTAAGCCCAGAAATTTTTAATGTTTTATCAATGACCTTTCCTTCAACACACAATTTGATCTGATTCTGTTTATTAACAAATTCACTGTTCATCTCAACTCAATCCCACTTGATTTTAGCTTTCTTCAAGCAGTCTGCAAACAAAGTCTATGATACAATGGAAGACCCTGAGCTTTCAGATGACATGTCTTTTGACATGTTCAGAAGCTGATCCTCTGCTTGTACACCTGACTTAGTGTATGTAATCTCTTGCAGCTGCAGCTCTTTGCTCATCCTCTCTCTCTCGCTCTCTAACCCTCCCACCACTATTGAGAGCAACAAGTCTGCAAGAAGGCAGTGCTGGTGGTGTTCTCAGAAAATTTATTGCCTCAAGTGTCTTAAGAATCATAAATATCATACAACAAAAGATAACATGTCCATTTTGAGTAGCTTGCAAAAAAGAAGTCAACCTAATAATATCAAGCAGGTTTGCTAGCAATAAACTATTAAATGAGAAGAAAGTTATGTAAATGTATACAGTAAGCAATGGTTAACAGGGTTCTGTCATTAAAATTATTTTAAATTAGACCATTGCTGTATCTATTTAGGACAAATATGACATATCAATAAATTATTTCCATCACTTACTTTCTTAGATGGATTGCAACACCTATCCTATGATAACATAACCTCTTCATAACAAATATTTTCTGCCATTGATGTCTAAATTGACTTTTAAAGTCATCCTATTTCTATTCCAAAATTAAATCTATGTCTTAGGTTGGAAAATAATGGATTTAATTAAAGTATTACTTTTCACAACATTTATTAAAGCAGAGTCATTGTGCATTGCACTGCCAAACCTTTCTGATTGTAAAGAAATGCAATGATAGGAGCTTAATTTTGTGTTCACTTTCTTTTGTCAGTAGACCAACAAATATAAAAGAGAATCAGCTTTACATTTGACAATAGGTCAAGTCTTGGCTTCAGGAAACAGAACAGAGCTGAACCACAATCTGATTGTTCATCCAGACATGAAGATGGTAGTGGAAACATTTATTCAGCCCCTGAATCTAGGGATTAACTTCCACCGTACCCACTATACCAACCTTACTGGGAATGTGGAATCTGATCATCACATGGTTTTAGTTCAAATAATTCAATATCGTGAGAAAGCGTTCAAAAGCCACAACTAGACTGTTCAGCCACAAAGAACAAAACCAACAAAGAGACTAATTTGGCTGAAAAGGATGCTGAGCTTACTGGTGCTACTGATTAGCGAGGAAGTCAATTGACTGTGCCTAAGTAACAGGCTTTAAAATTAGAATGTAATACTGTACAAGCTTTGTGCAAACTCATTAGTAATCCTGCTAACTTGATACACATTAGAAATCAGTCCTTGCTGCAGGAAACAGTACTTCTGCTTACATTAAAAAATCATAAATAAAATGCACATATGCAATGAAATCCTCCTTTTGCAAAGCTGCATTTCCTTAGTTGATGGATGAATTAAGCCAAGAACCAAGCTCTGAACCAAACTAAAAAATAAATGTAAACAATTTAATTAATTTGCCTTGCAGCATTTGTTCTATCCCTATAAACACACACTTTGTCCAATCTCAGATAAATTAATTGCAGGCTGATATAGTTGAAAAGCTACAGAGTCCCAAATTTCTTCAGGCATATACAGCTGGAATTTAACCAGCTTGCCTCCAAACTATGACCAGTTTATTCTTCATCGAATTGGCTTGGTAGAAGATTTAAAGCTAAGTGGGAAAGATGATGGAGTTCACATTTAGACACTGAACAAGGACGTGACCCTGATTAATTGAATGCTTAGCCCAAGTTGGAGATATCAGGAAAGGTGGCAAAAGATTGGTCAGAAAGAAGATTTTTTTAAAAACGTTTTTGAAGAAAACAGGTTGAGGAGGGGGCTGGTCAGTTATGTGAATGGCTGGAGATGAAGAGAGATAGGGCATCATGGTTATAGTTATTGGAAGATGACTATGACTGATTAGACCATTCCCATGATCTGACAGGTTGGAAACATGATTGGAGAGACTCGCATGTAGAGCTGTAGGTACAAAATTTGGAGGCAACATGACATTAAAGGATATGCGAATAAAAGGTTTTTGGATTGGGTAGAACAGGCATTTGGATGCTAAATTAATTTCAATGTAGGCACCTGTGCTACATTGCATTTCCATGAGAAATGGGGCGGCATGGTGGCTCAGTGTTAGCACTGCTATCTCACCGCCAAGGACCCAGGTTCAATTCCAGCCTCGGACGACTTGCCGTGTGGAGTTTGCACTGGGTTTCCTCCAGGTGCTCCGGTTTCCTCCCACAATCCAGAGATGTGCAGGTTAGGTGAATTGGCTGTGCTAAATTGCCCATAATTGCCCATTGTTCAGGGGTGTGTAAGTTAGGTGCAGTAGTCAGGGTTAAATGTAGAGTAATAGGGGAATGGGTCTGGGTGGGATACTCTTCGGAGAGTCAGTGTGGACATGCTGGGCTGAAGGGCCTGTTTCCACACTGTAGGGATTCTATGCAGTAAGAATGCACCTTAAATTGAATAGAAGTGTACAGGGACCTTGGAGTACAAATTCACAAATTATTTTAAAAAACATTAACGTGCAGGTTAGTGTAACCTTAAGTGAAAGCACATCATTGTAATTAAATTTCCAGAGGTCTATAATTCAAAGTGAAATTATACTAAGCGTATGAAACGTTTTTGAAGATTGTCCCTGGAATATTGTTTGCATATAGTCTCCACACTATATTAAAAAAAGAAGCACTGGAGAACTTGCAAAGAAAATTTAGAAGTCTAAAACCAGAATTAAAGTTTGTAACACTCATGGAAAACTAAACAGGCTGAGGCTCTTTTCTCCAGAATAAAAAGGATGAAAGATGTCCATCTTATGAAGGCTTTAAAAATAATGAAATACCTGAAATGAGATAGCCTCTCTCTGCTTACTGTTTCCACTTCAGAGGATGTTGAAAGCAAGAGGCAATAAATGACCTTATTGAAGTGTATAAAATCATGAGGGGCATGGATAAGGTAAATAGACAAAGTCTTTTCCCTAGGTTGGGATGTCGAGAACTAGAGGGCATACGTTTAGGTTGAGAGGGGAAATATTTAAAAGAGACCTAAGGGGCAACTTTTTCACGCAAAGGGTGGTGTGTGTATGGAATGACCTGCCAGAGGAAGTGGTGGAGGCTGGTACAATTACAACATTTAAAAGGCATCTGGATGGGTATATGAATAGGAAGGGTTTGGGCCAAGTGCTGGCAAAAGGGATTAGATTTATTTAAGATATCTGATCAGCATGAACGAGTTGGACAAAAAGGTCTGTTCCCTTCCTGTACATCTCTATGACTCTAAATATGAAAGAGTCTCTTAAATACAATGGGAAATTCAGTAGAAATCTCTTTACCCAAAAAGTGGAGAGTACATGGAACATGCATCACAACATGCATTGTTTAAACTAAAGAGTGTAGCTGCATTTAAGAGTAACCTGGATTAGTACATCAAGAAGAAAGGATGAATCTTACGAACCACAATGAGTTCCTGATTATTGTCTCTGCTGGTTTCCTGCACTCTCCACTATTAAATGAAAGAATGAGGTTGAGTGTTTTGGGCACTAACCAGAAGGCAGTCCCAGATTCAAGACAACATCAAAAGATGCTGATGTTGAAGAAGAAGCTTCAAAGAACATCAATGGGTTGATCAGAGATTGCAATGTCCAGTTATGGTCTCTGATGGTTGCTGTTGACCTTTAGAGAGACAATGATATGATTTGTGAAAACAAGGAGCCAGATAGTTTGTATCAACTTCAGCACTCATTCAATGAGTTTTAAAGATGAGAAATAGGAGTAAGAATAGGCCATTTGGTTCCTTAATCCTGCTCTGCCATTCAGTAAGATCACACTTGATATTCTACTCAGTTACATGATCTTACAATATCCCATATCCCTCAGTTCTGGTCACGTCCAAAAACCTAATATGTATAGGTTAAAAAGCTGTTGGTATACACCTGAAGTAGAGAATTCTGAAAGGTTCACAGTCCTTTCACAGCAAAGGTTTTCCTCATCTCAGCACTAATTAGTCAACCCCTCATTTTGAAATTGACTCTCATATCCTGGACTCTAGTCAGGGAAACATTCTCCCAACATTTACCTTGTCAAGCTCCTCAAAAAGTTATTTTAAAATATCTATTAAGATAATCTCATTCTTCTAAGCTTGAGAGAACAAAGGGCTTGTCTATTCAATCTCTCCTCAAAAGAGTAGTTCTCTCATCTCAGTAAATCAATCTAGTGAATCCATGTTGCACTCTAATACAAGTAAATCCTGCTTTAGGGAGATGACTAAACTGTACGTAGTGCTCTCCAGGTGTGGTCTCAAAACAATTAGTGAGAATTCTTTACTTCTATACCCCAATCTCTTTACAATGTGTCATTTGCTTCATGATTGCATGTTATCTTTGTGATTCAAATATAAAGAGGCCAAGGTTCCTCTGAATAACAATATTTCCCAGTCTTGCTTGCACCATTTAAAATAAAACTGTTCCTCTCTTTTTCACCCAAGGTGAATTATTTCAGATTTGTCATTATTGTATTTCATCTGCCAGAGCCTTGTCCATTCTATCAAAATCTTTTTGCAGCCTCTTTGCATCTAAAGGTTCACCTGATTCAGTCTTGGGATGAAAGACATATGAGGAAAGGTTAAACAGCTTGGGCCAAGATCCATTGAAGCTAAGATGAATGAGAGTTGATCATATTGAAACACAAGATTTGAAGCATTATCATAGGGTGGATACCAGGAGGATTTTTTTTATGTCTCTGAGTGGGGAGGTGCGGAGTACTCAAACCAGGAGACAAAGTTTAACACTAAGAGGTTTCCCTTTTAAGACAGCAAGGACGAATATATGAGTATATGAGGAATTCTCTGCAACAGAAAGCAGTGCAGACTGGGTCATTGGTATATTCGAGACAAAGTTAGATAGACTTTTGATGGAACCAAGGGTTGAGGGTGGGACAGACAGTACAAATGGACGAGGCATGATTTTATTGAATAATGGAGTAGGCTCAAAGGGCCAAATAACCTATTTCTCTTCTTGTAAACTTACATTATATAAGAAAGTATCAATGTTTGCTGACAATATACTCAGTTTCCTCATTTAAGTAATTGATACAGACTTAAAACAGCTGTTGACAGGTATTAGTCTTTGTAATATGCCACTAGATACATCATATTATATCCATTGCTCCCGATGCAGTCTCCTCGACATTGGGGAATCTGGACGCCTCCTCGCAGAACACGTCAGGTATCATCTCTGGGACACCTGCACCGCCCTGTGACCCAACATTTCAACTCCCCCTCCCACTCTGCCAAGGACATGCAGGTCCTGGGCCTCCTCCACCACCGCACTCTCACCACCCGATGCCTGGAGGAAGAACGCCTCATATTCCGCCTCGGAACACTTCAACCCCAGGGCATCAATGTGGATTTCACCAGTTTCCTCATTTCCCCTCCACCCACCTTACCTCAGTTCCAACCTTGCAGCTCAGCACTGTCCCCATGATCTGTCCTATCTGCCAATCTCCCTTCCCATCTATCCGCTTTACCCTCCCCTCTGACCTATCACCTCCATCCCCATCCCCATTTACCTATTGTATTCTTTGCTACCTTCCCCCACCCTCTTCTCTGACCTATCACCTTCATCCCCACCCACATTCACCTATTGTACAATTTGCTACTTTCTCCCCAGCCCCCCCACCCCCAATTTATCTCTCTAGTCTGGAGGCTTCCTGCCTCTATTCCTGATAAAGGGTTTTTGCCCGAAACATCGATTTTCCTGCTCTTCAGATGTTGCCTGACCTGCTGTGCTTTTCCTGCACCTGTCTGATCTATACTCTGGTTTCCAGCATCTGCAGTCCTCACTTTTGCCTACTAGATATATCTTGTCAAATTAAAAATGACTTTTTTTTTCAACTGTTCTTGTTCCATTAACTAACCCTCAAATGTATGCTACCTTCAATGTCTTCTCATCCCATATACCTCCTAATTATACATCTGGTCTTATCAAACACTTTTGAAGATCAGGATATCTGCATTGTTATAGCGATACTCAGTTGGGCATCACTGGCATGGGTGCATTTTGTCCACAATAGTGTACAATATTAATCTATAAAAACAAGGACTTAAGGTAATGGCTGCAGGATGTGTGCATTGTTTCCCCAGCTAATTTATGATTTGAAAACAATAATAACTGTATCAGGTGATAGTTAAGTCGTTCTGAACCCAATACAATCAAGTATTTTTAACTCAAGGAGTGAAGAAAGGTTTAAAGTACAGTTGTAAATAAATTGCCAGGACAGCCCACTGCAGATCCCAGTGAGCAAACTGACCAATCAGTTATCAAAAGGAATTCTGGAGTGCTAAAGATCTGCATTGCTAAAGATCAGTGTCACAGAAAATTTACTTAATTTTTCATTGCTAAGATTATCATGCTGTCATTTAATCAAGAATCACAATGTGAAAAGTAGATAATAGCAGGTATAAATTGGAACTGTTGTTAGATGGACAACACAAGCTTCTCCTTTCTGAACAAGTCTTCCAATTGGCATTTAACAAATGCCTTTTGAAAGTCCCGATAAAACATTAGCTGCTGTACCTTCATCAACCCTCACTGTTACTGCAAAAAAAAGGTAGTCAGGTTAGTCAGATAACATATGAACTCAGGTAATTCAATATCTAGTTCAAACTGAGGTATACACTTCATACAATCAGCTTCTGTTGCAAGTAGTCTACATTTTTGTTTTAACTTTAAAAGTTAGAAATTAAATCACATAGGACTAAACACTGTCTAATACCACTTCCAGGGAACAGATTAAAAATTGAAAGTGTTCAGCTAGTCTGTTTGAGTATTAGCAATTATAGAAAGGCATTGATTACCAATGTAAGTCAAAGATGATGGTTAGCATGCAAAGTGCCAAGAAGGCAAAACAAACAGCTTGCAAAAGAAGGCAAGATATCCATTATTGTCATGGCAAATAATATTTTCAGAAATTTGGCTGTATTTGATGTAATTTATTGTAATCTAGCCATTATCCATTTGGTTGTAAATTAATATCACAAATGCTCAGAACCACAATCTCAGAATACACAGAAGCATAATAAATGCTCAATTATTGAACACAATGTGATATTTTTTCATGCAAATTATAGAGATAAGGTCATAAGAAGGAACAGAAGTAGGCAATCGGGTCCAATGAGATCATTGACTGATATAATAATAAAGTCAACCTTCTTGTCTTATCCCGATACCCTTGATTCTTTTACTAATTAACAACATGTCTTAACAACATAACCTTGACAATTCTTTGTAGTGAAGAATTCCACAGATTTACTACCTTCATTAGAAATGTCCCCTCATCTGAGGGGAATCCCTTACTGAGATTGTGCTCCGTAATCCTGGACTCTCCCACAGGGAGAAACACTCTCTCTGCATCTTTCCTGTCCAGACACCCAAGAAACTTCTGTTCTGTATATGTAGGTTTTAATCATCAGTGAAATACTGGGTTATCTTTGGCTAAATGTTTGAAACAATCTATTCTGATCTAAAAGATTATTTTGAGAATAAAAATTTGCTGAGTCAAAGTATAACTTGGATTTGTTTTGAAAATGAAATAAATACCTCACTCCCGAATCCACCTATTCATTTTTAGAAGATGCAAGTTCTTGTAAGCTGATTTCCATTCCAATTTAAATTTTTTCTGCCCTACATTTTTGATGCAAGTTTTTGGTTATCTTACCTATTATTTTATTCTGTAGCTGAAATTGTTTATTTTATGGAAAACCTTGGAACATTATGTCAAAAGGTTGTATGAAGACAAGTGAAGATATCATTACAAAACAAGACAAAAGATGTATTATCTTGAAATATCTAACCTAACTAATTACTGGCAGAATAGTTAATATTGTATTACGCATTGATCTTTATTTACTAACTCCCCACTTCAAAACCATGTGAAAAAAATATATCTTATCTTATGTATAATTGTTATCTATCATGTACAAAGGGATAATGACAAGACATTATTCTTTGCTGGTCTTCATCTCTCCACATCCATATTCCTTTAACAATGTGCTTAATGAAGATAGGCATATGTGCCTTCCTATAATGCTAACATAATTTCATATCTAATTTTAACTTTCTAATTAAGATGAAGGATACTTTTTTTATTCAAATGAATAATTTAAGGCTTTTTTAAAGATGATCATAGTGACATGTTCGATTCATTCCTAGGGTTTTGCAGTCTTTATCTGGCTCTCATTGATATTGCATTTATTGCTTTGAAGTTTATGAGAGTTCAAATTGTATTGATAGAAATTGGCAGTGGAATCATTTTAAAAAGACTTGGGTTCTTAAGTAGATTCAGACAGCACAGAAGGAAGTCGGTCATATCCATGTCCAACAACAAATGAATAGGGAAAATAATTCCATCAATATTTAGCACATATCTTTACATAAATAAATTGTCAAGTGCTTAGTAAATTTACAGTATTTGAAAGCGCACCTACTTGTCGTTACATGCGCTGTTGACCTACAGCGATAAGTAAATGATAATGCCTAGAGTCTGATTGGGCTTAAATCTTTAATATTAAGCTATCTGCACTATCCTACTGTAGAAAATTATACATCTTCTATGATTACAAAAGGAAATTATACAAAGTTTTACAATTTGCCTGTTTTTGCAATGGTTTTCACTAAAGCGGTCTCAAATAGATATTTCTAAACCGTGCACGTTTTATTTGTTCTTTAAAAATAATGGGGACATTGTGTTAAAAAAAATCAGAAAAGTGTACAAGCATATTTTTGCACAAGAAAACACAGCCACGAGGTGCTTAATCCGATATTAAATGGAATATTAATTTCCAAACTACATGGTGATATAAATTAATATTCATATCGGCACCAAACCTATCCAACTTAAAAAGGTGCAAATGTATGTTTGGCATCGAACACAGTGGATTTAGACTAAAATATTGAGCGGCACTCTGAACCAGGCTGAAGCCTTGGACCAGGGCTCTTTAGTATTTGCAGGCGACTGATTAACAATGAAGCGCGGGTACATCCGCATGACCGAGACCCGCCTTGTAAGACGGCTTGACTCGCACCTGGAGTGAGATTCTCAGTTTTTCCCCGAACTCAGGTACAATTATAGTTTTCCTTCTCTATGTTTGATGATTGACATACATTATTCTTGTCCAGAGCCTATTTTGATCTAACTTATTGACTTTCTACAGGTGATAGAACCTCTGACTAAAATCAATAGTTTATCATTTACAAGGTGAAATAGAGCCTATATAGGAAGAATTTTGTGTTTCTTTACTGCCTTGGAAAGCTTTACAGGATTTGAAGCTGATGTACTTGGTCACCACAGTGAAAGTTTCCCAGAAGATTGCGGATGGAACTCTCTGCTGTCTTAATCAGTTGTACAACAGAAATTCTATTCGTCTCCGCTAAGTTATCGTCCCGATAGATTTTAATATTCGAGGAAACAAAATAATTATGTAATAATATAAAACAAAGAATTGCTGGAAATCTGAAACAAAAAACAGAAATTGCTCGAGAAACTCAGCAGGTCTAGCAGCATCTGTGGAGAGAAAAGAGTTCATATTTCGAGTCCAGTGACCCTACTTCAGAACGGGTATTAATTCTGTACCTTGTTTAATGTGTTGCTTAAACAACCTGTATACAGTAGTGAACAGAAACTAATTGTAATTACTTCCGCTTAATCTTTAAATTTCCCATGTGGGAAAAAAATATAAAATGGATTTATATTTTAAAGTGAGACTGTAGGCAAGGTAAAATATAGACGAGATAGTTTATCTTTTCCAAGTAATGTTAAGCTACAACTTTTCAATATCTTCCGTTCCATTAAATGTACCGGCCTGTACACATAGAGGCAAACCTGTATCATATTGCCTTGAAGCTCCACATCAAGACTTTGCCATATAAACGCTTTTTTTTATATGAATCTGTGATGGTTGAATGGATTCAATATTTCTTAGGAAATATACATTATATGACTAAATGACCAATTCATTATGACCATGTTGTAATAAAAGTATGAAGTAACTGGAATTAGTTCCAGAAGTGTTTCCGATGCGAATGCAGAATTATATTTCTGCAACTTACTCACCTGTAGTTGAATTGACAGAACTGATGTGATTTGGATAAAGATCTGGGAATTCATCCCCTTTTAGCTTGTCTCCCCGTCCACCAACTGGCAGCTCTTCTTCAGCCATTCTCATTTTACAGAGAAGCACCAAAATGTTGGCTTCTTCAGCTCTGGTCGCAGTTTGACAACTTTACTTGACTCACTCCATGACATCACCAGGACCCCACTGGCCTTGAGCAACCAATCACGGTCCAAAACAAAACTAATGAAAGTGGTTGGACTCAGTAATGAATACGGTGACCTCTCCATTACAGACAAGCAGTGGCAAGGTTGAGGGACAAGTGAATGGGCTTGTGCTTTAATTCGAATAATTAAAGTGCGCTGAAGTGAAATGCATGGCTAGGAAAGTCAAGGGAAATCGAGGTGGGTGGCTGTCTGTCAGCACTCAGGTGGACAGGCGTCAGGTTTAAACTAAGCGTCCCTTTTGTAAAAAGCTAATTCATCTCTAATAACCCAAATGACATACCCCTAACTGGCAGCATATACAAAAATAAGATGTGTCGACGAGGCAGAGCAATTTATTAAAAGACAATGGCGAATTTTCGAAAAAGCTGTTCGTTCGACAGATATCTGAGTTCCCTCTGGGAGCTTTCCTCATTCTTTAACCTATACTATAATTATAAAGAGCAATAAGCTGCAGAGTTGTAATCAAACATGCAATTTCCTCGTGTTACTTTAAAGTGTTACTTTAGTCTCAGATCATACATGTCATTGTGGAATTCCATTCACGAAATATTTCAGTGTAATTTGAACACGGGTTGCAAACGACGCTGAGACTCCAATCATTTTGTTGTAGTTTTTTGTTCACGGTGTTCTTCCTTAATGATTGCATCTTTATTCATCAGGATTGTAGTGTTTACACCAGTTTCGCTAAGATGAATCTGCTCCTGAAATATTTAGCATGTTTCCAAGTCAATTATTTTCTTTTTGGCCTTAATGTTGCAGTTGCATAATTGGTGTATACCTAGACACCCAAACCGACTATATGTTTCATCAACACACGCAGGAATGTTGTAAATTCATATTTTTAAATTTTCTATCGCAGGCACAGAAATTACAGACGATGACAATAGGCTTTATGTCCCTACCCATTTGTTTACTTTTAATTCAAATTAGGATGTTGAACAATCAAGCTAAACTGAAATCTGTCTAAAATGTGTAAATTGAAATATACGGGAAACTGAAAGCTGGCTTCATTAAGCTTTTAGATTGCTGTTCGACAGGACAGTAATCGTGTTAAGTCGTTAATTATAAAGCAATTAATGAGAAAAATGGAGCTAATTGCTTCTGTACAGAAACTGATGATTACGAACAAAACCCCGTTAAATATAAATCGATTGAAACGAAGTTAAAGAAAGAGGAGAATTCGACTGTATGTAGCTAATTTGGCTTCATCTAGTAATGCCTACAGGCAGGTCATGGCAAAACCAGGAGAAAAAAGAACTTTATTTGAAAAAAAAATCTCTTTATCTGTTAGAAAATATGATGGTTTGCCATTTCAAGTTGCATTGGGAAAATGTAGGGCACATTAATAGCAAACATGAGTAATGTCTTGAAGAAGACATCCATGAACACTCTTATGCTAATCCTCCATGTCCTATGTAGACCTAGAAAGTTCCCTGCTGTCGAGATGACTTATATTACAATTGGTTTTAGTTATGGATAAAGAAAGGTCCACATTATGATATTTTATAATTCTCCTGGCATTTATTAGACTAGGGTCTAGATTAGTGTGGTGCTGGAATAGCACAGCAGTTCCGGTAGCATCCGAGGAGCAGTAAAATCGACGTTTCGGGCAAAAACCCTTCATTATTAGACTGTCTCAATAATGGCAGACTCAATTTACTTTCTTAAACATAAACATATAATTGCTGATTGGTACAGATGTTGAGTTTAGCTGAGAAAGGGACATGTAGGGGAAGCTTTTTTAAACCTTACACTCATCAAGACGGATGCAAGTATATCAAATTGTAAAGGGACGAACAATTTATATTGCTTGAGAAACAAGGTAATAATTAGTTGGCAACTCGACTCTGACCAGTCAAGGCATTGAAATGGAGACTGCAACAGTGTATGGTTACCCCAAAGTTCCTGCTTTAACGTATTTTTATAAAAAGGCATGTTGACTCTGCTTGTTCAAGACATGCTATAGGGAACGCATGCTATAGAGGAGTTGTCTCCCCTACGTTTTTGTTTAATTGAGATGGTGCAATGTTTTGACCTGTAGAGAATTGGCTCTGCACATGAATATATGTAGGTCTAGCAAGCATGATTGATTCACAGTGAGAACTAGATCTTAAATTAATTCTTAATATAAACCTGGGCTCATTAATAAATGCTTTCCAATCATGAATCAAATTTAAAATGATCACAACAATTTATATTCAGGAGGAAAGATTGCTGATTATTTTTATTAATATGCAGGGCCCAGGAGATTTGAAGTTGGGAAGTGAACCCTCTATGGCAGTTTCAGATCCACAGATATGGACATTACCGTTGGAACTGTCTGTTCTGTGAGCCATGGAACATTCAGAAAGCAAGCTCATCTAATTAAATTTAATACAGTCTAAGTGTTGTCATTAGTGGCATTCTGGAGAGGTGGTGGCAGAGTGGTGATGTCACTGGCTGGTAATCCAGAGCCCTAAGCTATTGTTTTGGGGAACATAGTTTCAAATCCCACCATGGCAAGTAGTGAAATTTAAATTCATTAAAATCTAGGATTAGGACAGGTGTGTATAGAGTTATACAGCACAGAAACAGATCCTTTGGTCCAACTCGTCCATGCCAATCAGATAACCTAAACCAATCTAGTCCCATTTGCCAGCATTTAGCCCAAACCCCTCTAAACCCTCCCTATTCATGTACCCACCCAGATGCCTTTAAATGTCGCAATTGTGCTCACCTCCACCACCTCCTCTGGCAGCTCATTCCATAGACGCACACAGTCATTGTGAAAATGTTGCCCTTCAGGTCCCTTTTAAATCTTTCCTCTCTCACCTTAAACCTATGCCCTCTAGTCTTGAATTTCTTTACCCTGGGAAACAGATCTTGGCTATTCACCCTATCCTTGACCCTCATTGTCTTATAAACCTCGATAAGTTACCCTTCAGCTGCTGCCGCTCAGTGTAAAATCCCCAACCTATTCAGCCTCTGCCTACAATTCAAACCCTCTAGACTCCACGACATCCTTGTAAATCTTTTCTGGACCCTCTCAAGTTTAACAACATCCTTCCAATAGAAAGGCAAGCAGAACTTAATGCAGTATTCTAAAAGTGGCCACACCAATATCATGTACAGCTGCATCATGACTCCCCAACGCCTATTTTCAATGCACTGTTTTTGACTGGCATCAATCTATTGGACCGTAAGTCTTTATGACTCTATGACCATGTCTGTAACATAGAAAATCAGCCCAAAGCTCTTCAAAGGGATGTACTAAAAATCAATGACTCAAATAAGGAAATACTAGAATAGGAGATCAGATAGAATGGATTCAGAAGAGGACAGATATGGAGGAACAGAGAGTTTGGCAGTGCTCAGAACATTACAGAAGAGTGTGACTATGATGAGTTTTAAGCAATAAAGATTTGGGAAGCAATGTTGATCAACAAAGACAAATTTTCTGTTTGAGCTGGACTTATGCATTTTGAAATAGCAACAGAAAGGTTTTGGATGCTGTAGTTTACAAGACAAGGCAGATGGGTGGTCAGGAGAGCTTTTGAATTGGGGAGAAAGTGAGGTCTGCTGATGCTGGAGTATTAGAGCTGAAAATGTGTTGCTGGAAAAGCGCAGCAGGTCAGGCAGCATCCAAGGAACAGGAAATTCGACGTTTCGGGCAAAAGCCCTTCATTCCTGATGAAAGGCTTATGCCCGAAACGTCGAATTTCCTGTTCCTTGGATGCTGCCTGACCTGCTGCACTTTTCCAGCAACACATTTTCAGAGCTTTTGAATCGTCAGAACTGGAGAGGAAAAAATCATGTTGCAGCAGCAAATTAGCTGAGGCAGATGTGGAGGTCAGTGATGATACAAATGTGGATACTGACAAATTCTGGGATTTTAGCTCAGAGTTTAATAAGTTAACAAGATAGTGTGTACAACCTGATACAGTACTCTGACAGCACAGAGGCAGTGAAGGGGCATGAGTGATTGAATATTAGAGCTGAGCATTAAAATATAAGAAGAAACACACCCCATATCTGCCAATGATACACCAAAAGACAGTAAGAGAACCAAAGGGGCCAAGAACAGAACTTTGAGAAACTCAGAGAGATAACAACATTGGGGCAAGAACTGAAGCCATTGTTGGAAATACTCTAGTACTATCAGTGTTAGCTCCTGTTAGACTAGTATAATTATGATCATAAATCCTACAACAGCTTTTTGAAAGGGGACTCAATGAACTGTTACAAATATATTCAATCATTTAAATGAATATCTGTTGTGAAACACTTATAATTAGGAGGTTATACCAGCTGCAGTCATATTTATATAGCACCTTTAACAAAATTTCACAGGAGCACGATAAAACAATGACTGAAACCATTGACTGAGATATTAGATCAGATGATCAAAACCTTGATCAAATAAATAGATTTAAAGGAGTGTCTTAGAGGAGGAAAGATCAATAAGGCATGGAGAAATGTATGGATGGAGTTCTAGAACATGAGGACTAGACAAGTGAATTCGAGGCTAATAATTACACAGCAATTATATTACACACCAGAGTATCAGTGACTTCAAAATTACCTGGAGTCATAGAATCATATAGCATAGAAAGAAACCCTTCCATCCAACTCATCCATGCCGACCAGGTATCCTAAAGTGAACTAGTGCTATTTGCCCATATCTCTTTAAACCTTTCCTATTCAGGTACCCATCCAGATCCCTTTTAAATGTTCTAATTGTATGTACCCTACCACTTTCTCTTGTAGTTTATTCCATACATGCACCACTGTCTGTGTGAAAAACTTAGGACTATTTTAAAGCATCTATGAAGCACTGGGAGCTATTAGCAACAGCAAAATCATACTCCAACACAATCTGCAAGCTCATGTCTCAGTGTCATTGGCTACAAAACAATAGAGAATGCATTGTTCATGGTATTATTAGGAATGGAATCAGCAACAACACTGACAACACCGCCCTTCAAAATAACAACCCACAACACCTGACAATCATTTCATTTACAGCAGTTCTCTTGGAGCTAGATTGATGGACTGAGAGGGGTCGCTTTTGGTGCAGTGTCCTTAAGTGTGAAGCAGGAGGCCTGGCCTCAAGTCCACCTGTTCCAGAGGTGTAACATCTCTGAGCCAGATTGGTCTCTCCAGCCATTAGCAAAATTGTTCCATGTGAAATGACTCCATCCCCATTGGACCTGTTGGATGTCCATCATTTAATAGAGATGGAAGAATGCTGATAAATGGGGATAGTCAGCAAAATATTGTTGAATTCTTTGCCAGTAAATGTAGTGTCAAGATTGTGTATTATTATAAATATCATTTTTAAACAGGAAACGTCAGACTTTCAGCCAGTTACCCCATTTTATTATAATGCCTCACAGGGGTAACAAATCAATGCCTCTGATGAATGTTAAATGTGACAGGCAATAGTATCTAGTTAAACCAATGGGAGAATCAATAACACAATTTGGCCCTATTAGGCATGAAATGAAGCCCAGAGGTATTTACCCTCGATAGTTTAAGGTAGCAGTAAACAGATGTTTAGCTGAGGATTAAACTCTCACTATTACTACAAGACATCAGTCTAAAAACAGCACAGCAGGGTAAAGGAGAAATTGTGTTTCTGATCTCTCACATCTGGCATGTATGCACAGGAACCCTTGGGATTTTTATATTGTCCATCTTAAAAACTTATAATGGATTAATTTTTGCAGTGACTTTTGCAGAGAAACTGTATTATATTTTAGTGTCCAATGCCCAATTTAAAACAAAGTATTTAGAAAAAGGTTCATGAATTTATATTTAAAAAATGTTCTCTCTCCAAATCTGTTGTTTCTCTCACTTTCAAAGCTGTTCGTTTAATTCCCTCAAAAATATTGCTACAATCTCTTGGTTCTCGTTCAATACTCCACCATCTCCAATTTCTTTTGAATGGAGTATCACCTTCCAAGCCCATCTTTCCCACAACATGTTTGAATCTATCAAATTAGATTTCCCACACCTGTCAGAGCATCAAGGTGGTCTCAGCCAAACTCAGTTACATTCTCTGTGATTCTAACTTCCAAGTTTGACTTAGCTTAAAAGTTTGGCTTTAAAATAGTTATCTTTTTGTCATCCCATCATGTTGATTCACCTCTTGTTGTCTATTTATTTTTTGGATTATATTTCTGCAAAATGTCTTGTAATATTTTTCCACATTTAGGTTGTTAACAATTCATATGGACCAGATTTGGAGGCAGTTGTTGTGAGCGACTGGATCCAAAAGTGGATGAGTACCCAGTGGATATGCAACTGGAATTTATCTGATGGAACTGAGAGCTGAAGACATTAATTGGCAGGTGTGACATGTAGCCCCTGGAGCTTGCTCTGTCATTCACCTGTCCACCTATTGTCATAAGACAACATATTCATTCCAGGTATGAATCAGCTGAACCACCTCCGATGCATGTACATGAATGGAAAAATGGACAATTAGCCAAGAGCTCACAGAGATTCATTTAAAGATCCAAGTAAGGTGCACAGCAGCCACTATTGTTAATGGTGCATATCAGTTAAGGAGAAATGCCAGTGAAGCTCAAGGTCCAAGTATCAGGGAGACAGAGCAAGGTGAATGATCAATCCATGGGTGAGTCAGGAATCCTATCTGTGGATTAACAGTGGGAGGAAACGTGAAGAACACACAAAAGCAAAAACACCAGTGTTAGCAATTTGACCAGCTGGTGCAACCTGTACAGCAAATATGATTTTGAAGGTCAGTTGAAGCAGATCAGAGCTGCCTGCCCAAGGTAACAAGTAGATGGCAGTGAAGCAGAAATCAGTCAGTAGCATGGAAACAGTAGTATAGTGAAAATTCACAATTGAGGTATAAAACCATGCTTGAAGAAGTAGATCACACTCTTGGAATAAAGGCTGTCAAACAAGTAATTCATAATTAGTTACTTCAAACTACTTATTGACCAACATTAAAAATGCATAATTGTAGCATTTCCTTGTATTCCCCCCTAAAAGGAATGGTGTATGAGTGGCATAATGTTGATTTTAGTCAGGAGATTTGTAGAAGTGATTGCTTTTTTCCATTGAAGAGACACTATACATATTCCTTTTGGCCACTTTTGTCCTCTATCTACGAAACTTATTTAACTGCATAATCATTCAACAGTGCAGTTGGTATAAATTGCCTTCTTTAACATTGCCAATGCACTGACGCTTTAGATATAAAAGGAGTGATATGTCCCCAACAAATGATTTAGATGTATTGGACCAATCAAGGAATACAACACTGCAAATAAATGTAATTTACAGCATACTTAAAAGAAATTTTGGGCCAAATGAATTTAATATATTCAATTTGGATAAAGGTTCAACAGAATTGAGATTCAAGAGAAGACCGGTAGAACATAATGTACTCTGCAATGCAATTAATTAATATTAACAATGAGTAATGTGTCATAACTCTGTCTTCCCTGTACTTTTCTTTGGGAATTTTGGTTGCCTTTCTAAACCATTTTTAATGTATTAAGTTCACTCTTTTCTCCGTTCATATTCTGAAATGTTTCTTCCACTCTTCTTTGTTTCTCCCTTTAATCCATGGTTATTAAATGCACAAATGTGTATTAAGGATCTCTTGTTCCTCTTGTATTGTAAGTTGTATTGTATTTATTGTAAGTTACTACATTGAATGCTCCAAAACAAAATTCCAAAGCTGTACAAGAGTATTTTTTCCAGTGGCTTTTAATTGAATACAGTCCAGATTAATAAAGATTTGCATCTGCTCAATATGTAAAGAAGGCCCTGAAAACATTTTTCTCAAATATTTGAAGGAGATGAGAAAAATCTTGACAAGTTGAATTTCCGCAGAACTGTTCTTGCTCCACCTGCATAACTTCTTTAAAGACAGCAATATTGAGGTCACCTGTTTTGTGGACAGTATCTGGATCCATTTATAGTGGGCAGCCAAGCTTTTGCAGAACAAAATAATTAAGCTCTCAAATACAACTTTTTTTTCATTCTTAACATTTTGATATATAACAGACAATTGGTAAGCAAAAATTACACTTTAAAACAATTTTATGTGAACTCAATAACTGTTTAACTTTTGTCTTATTCAATTTTAATAAATTTGAAAATATGACTTACAGACAAGAATACTAGAATGGATAAAGCTCAGAAAAAGGTCATTTACCAATTAAACCTCTGCCAACTTGTCAGCAAGAGCAGCTAGATACTTCCACTCCTCTGCCTTTTCACCTTGACAGTGCAAAGATTTTTATTCAGATAATTCACTTCAAAAGCCATAATTGAATCAGCCTTGCATCATACTCTTAGGCAGTACACTGCAAATCTGAATTACTTGCTGTGGAGAAAAAAAATAAAGGTTTTCCCTCATGTTACCCCTTTTCTTTTGCTATTCACCTTCGCTTGGGAGTCAAGTAAATGTTGAAACATGTGTGGCCATATTCTTTGGGAACTTGGCTAACTAATCCTTCCCTACCTAAATCATCAAGTTTGGATTTTTGAAAATTTGTGAACAGATCTTTCATATATTAGAGTTGATATGTCTCTACACCTTCTCTGTAGCTGTAACACTATATTCTGCATTCTGTTCTATTACTTTGATATACTTATGTAAGATATGATTTGCCTATATAGCATGCAAAACATTTCACTGTATATTGGTACATGTGACAACAATAAATCAAATATGGTTCCGAGGAGATGACATATATACTCAAAACTGGAAGCAGCAGATAGTGAAGGAAAACAGTCACTGGTCGGATGGGAGTTATCGATCTTCTCCATTGCAGTTCGGAACTTGGATATCAGGTGTGAGGTGTTTTCGCATTGCTCTGTGACACAGATCTGGCCAAACCTGGTTTCTGTGCCATAGTGGTCATCTGAGCCATGAACTATTTTATATGGAGATCAAAAAAGACTATCTGTAGGGAGGCAATTAACAAATCTCAGGTTAAAGGGACGCAAAAACCTCACCTTGGTGTGTGCCTGCATAGAAATATGTACAGATCCTCAGTATTCAAACAGCAGATGTCACTATATACTCAGATTCTGTCTGTTTCAGTGTTGAGATGATTTGGAAGTGCCAGTGTTGGACTGGGGTTGCCAAAGTTAAAAATCACACACCAGATTATAGTCCTCTCGGTTTCTTTGGAAACACTAGCTTTTGAGGCGCTGCCTCTTCATCAGGTGGCCACAAAAGCTAGTGCTTCCAAGTAAACCTAGAGGAGTATAACCTGGTCTTGTGTGACTTTTAATTCAGTGTTGAGAGGAATTGATCTGGCTGACTTTCCACCACATGCTCCAGTTAATTGGATTATACCATATCAGTTGTCCCTCATGGAAATGTTTGTGCAAAAAAAAACACACCCTTGACTGAAGGTTCATCAGGCACTGGCCTGTACCTAATACCCTCTAGTCCCAGCAGGAAAAGGACTCACTAAAGTTGATGACAGCTGCTGGTAAAAGACTCACCATCTGGGGAGTCTGTCAGCTTTACCTACAAGGGATCCCTCATTCAGGAGCATTCTGGTGAACTGAAGAACCTGGCCTCAGGAAGAGCCTGCTCCAAATAGGAAGCCACCCTACTGTTCTTTCTTCCTCTCTCCCCTCATTGGCAAACTTTTTACTGTGAATCCTACCCATCAAAACTCACTTCTCTCCACCGATTCATTGGTGATGGCCCCAGCACTGGGTTTTTTTTTTTGAGTACACTGGCTATATGGCCAGCCAGCTTAGACTCAGTCCACTGATCAGAGATTCTAATCTCCTGGTTAAATATTTTTAAAAATCCGCTCCCCACACTACTGCCAAATGGCCATAGTGCTTATTTCTCCCCAACACCCATGTTGTGAAGGCACTGGCGATTTTTCTTTCTTACACTACCACCTGACAGTGGTAGATGGCACTGGTGATATTTGACAACTGCCCACTTGTGGTTGGTATGCAGCTCTTTGTGCTCTGTGAAGGGTGAAGTGAGATCCACTGCTGTCTAGGTAAGTGGCCACTGTAGATATTGCACTGGAGCTTTCACCTGGGATTATTGATGAATCAATGGAGAGAAGTGAGTTTTGATGGGGTAGGGTTCACAGATTGAAATGTTAAAAATCACACAGCAGCAGGCTATAGTCCAACAAGTTTATTTGAAAGTACTAGCTTTCAGTGGCTGCTCCTTCATCAGGTAACGATTGGGACAGGATCATAAGAGACAGGATTTATAGCAAAAATGCCATTGCAATTAAAATGATGTATTGAACAAATCTAAATTGTTGTTAAGTCTTTCATCTTTTAGAATGGGTTGCAGATTATAGTTCATTAACAAGTAAATCCCAAATTTCTTCTAAGTCATTCGAGATAACTTCAGGTTTTATATATAAAAAAAAGTGACATCTCAGCTCAGACAATGCATTAAAGGTGTGAGGTTAGAATCTGTGTATTCCAATCTTAAGTCAAACTGGGTCTATTTCCAAAGTAGGAGTTTATAAAATGTTATGTGGATTGAGAGCCTGCAGGTTGTGTGCTTTTTGAGGGAAAAAAAAAGTGAAATATATCTGTAAAGGCAAATTCACCCCATAGATTTGTGTGTGCGCACGCATGTGAGAGTGAGAAAGCGAGCTTGGTAGAGTGTGTGCATGAGTGAGACAGAGTATAAGCCAGCACCCCAATATGCCAACATTTTCATGCACTAGTTTGCTACACAGGACCTCCAACAAGTATGATTCACCAGATATATTGACGACATTTTCTTCCTCTAGACCCAGGTGAGGAGTTACTGAAACAACTGCACAGTGATATCAATAAGTTCCAATTCAACAATAGACTTACCATGGTCTACTCTTTAGTATTTGTCTCATTCTTGGACACACGCATTTCCATCAAGGACGGGTACCTCAGCACCTAATTCTACCACAAACCCACGCATAACCTTGCAATGCTGTACTTATCTAGCTTCCACCCTAATCATATTAAAACAGCCATCCCCTACAGACAAGCCCTACGCATACACAGACCTGTTCAGATGAGGAGGAACACGATGGACACCTGAAGGTGCTGAAGAATGCTCTCATAAGAACAGGGTACAATGCTCAACTTATCGATCACCAGTTCCGACATGAGTGAGAAACTGTAATGACCTTCTCAGGAGACGGGCACGGGATGAAGAGAGAAGCCGCATGGCGAGGCATGGACAAATGAAGTAGGTCCTGTCCATGGATACAGAGATCAAACCAAACTCCGCCAGAGAGGGGTATTTTCAAAGGTTGCTGGACAATATTGCCCAGAAATAAAAGGCCTTTTTAAAAAAAAACTGTTTTAATAAGGTACCCTTCATTGTCCAGTACTTCCCAGGAGCAGAGAAACTATGCCATGTTCTTCGCAGCCTGCAACACATTATCGATGAGGATGAGCACCTCGCCAAGATCTTCCCTATGCCTTCACTTCTCGCCTTTAAAACAAACTTCAAACAGATCATATTTTGCAGCAAACTGCAATAACATCAACCACAACACCGACAACCCTGTCATGGTAACCACAGCAAGACATGTCAGAGTGTCAACATGGATACCACCATTACATGTGGGGATACCACCCACCATTTATGCAGCAGGTACCCATGTGACTCAACCACCGTTGTCCATCTCATATGCTGCAGGCACAAATGCTCTGAGGCATGGTACATTGGTGAGACCAAGCAGATGCTACAACACTGGATGAATGGACACCGCATAACAGTTGCCAGACAGGGGCAGTTCCCACCCAGTTGGGGAACACTTCAGCGGTCAGGGACATTCCTTGGATCTTTGGGTGACCGTCCTCCAAGGCAGACCTTTGGTTATGCAACAACAGAGTGGTTGGTTGAGCAGAGGCTGATTGCCATGTTTGGTACCACACACACACACACACACACACACACACACACACACACACACACACACACACACACACACACACACACACCACACACACACACACACACACACACACACACACACACACACACACACACACACACACACACACACACACACACACACACACACACACACACACACACACACACACACACACACACAAAATTTGCATTTGCAGGATTGTATTTGCAGATACATCTATTTTTGCTCAAAAAGCACACAATCTGCAGGCAGTCAATCCATGTAACATTTTATAAATTCTTACTTTGGAAATAGAACCAGATTGGGATACAGAGACTCTAACCTCACATACATTGTCTGAGCTGAGGTGTCACTTTTTTCCTTAATAAAACCTTACGTTATCTCAAAAATGTGACTTAAAGGAAGTTCTGGGATTTACATATTAATGAACCAAAACCCATAAGCCATTCTAAAAGATGAAGGATTTAACAGAAATCTAAGTTTGTTCACTGTATCCTTTTAATTGCATGACACTGTGATCTTTCGCGAAAAATTCTGTGTCTTATGATCCTGCCCCACTAGTTACCTGATGAAGGAGCAGCAATCTGCAAGCTAGTATTTCTAAATAAATCTGTTATACTATAACCTGGTGTGTAATTTTTAAACTTTGTCCACCCCTGTCCAACACCAGTACCTCCACATCATGATTGGAAGGTAACAGTGTCAGACCTGCTGGAGTCTCCACTGGTGGGGGAAGACTGCTGTAACCCAGATAAATTCCCAAACTAAATATCCTCCTTTTGACTTCAACTTTTTTTCAACTTGCCTGAAAATTTAATGGAGGTAGAATAAAACTCTTTTTCAAAAACAAAATTGGATAATTACCTGAACAGAAACAAATTTTCAGAGCTGTAGGAGAAAGGTAGGAAATGGAATTAAGTAAATACAGAGAGCCAGGACAGGTACAATGCATAGAATGTCCTTCATTCTGCACTGTTATCCTTCTATAATTTAGAGAATTTTAAATAAGTTGTCCTGGTAATGCAGGTCAATCAGAAGATGGTGATAGACTGGTCAAACTTTGAACAAAATGGATTTGACCAACTAGAGATTGAAGCTTTGCGAGACTACAAGGCCTAAACACATCTTCAGTTCAACTACTCTCTCCCAATAAGTACAGTAGAAAGTCGGTTTATCTTTAGGTTATTTATTTTAATCAGATGTCAGTTAGTTGATCAGAAACGTGGACGGGAAAATGACCTGGAACTAGAGACAGGGTAAACACCCTTTGAAGGAGACTTCTTTGAAGAAAGAATACTAAAACTATAGAAATGTCCAAATCCCGACCTAATATTTCTAATAGATGATCACTTTCACTCATATGATCTGTAGATAGCACTGGAAATCACCGGCGAATGAAGAGAAGCCGCACAGCGAGGCATGGACAAATGAAGTAGGCCCTGCCCATGGATACAGAGATCAAACCAAACTCCGCCGGAGAGGGGTATTTTCAAAAGGTTGCTGTCGCCACTTTGGACAATATTGCCAAAAATAAGAGGCCTTTTAAAAAAAACCAACACGATTTTAATTTTTTGGCTGTCCCTGTGGAATTAATGACTAAACAGTCCTTTGAAATGACTCCTCTGAAGCATTACACTTTCATAGAGACAGAAAATCTTTGCACAGGTTAAAATTGCTGGAAGTATACTGATGAGACTTATTATTTATGTGAACATTTTCCACACAGTCACGCAACAGTGTAACTCTGGCGAGATGTTGATATTTCTGTCGCAGTTCTCCGCCTATCACTAAGGTGCAGAACCCACCCCAGCCCCTCCTCACTGCACTCCAACCGGCTCACATTTCCTCATTCAGTTCGCAGAATTAAATTAGGTTATTACGTTTTAAAATAAAAGTCCTTGTAGAATACAGGAACTCAGTCAGCCAGCAGGAGGCAAATTCTGAAGCAAGTTTAAAGTTGTCGTTTTCCCCTGCTTCAGAAACTCTGAAATCAACAAACTTTACACTAAGCGTTCATTGAAAAGTGAGAACATCTCCCCGATGGAACCGAATGCTCATTTCCGATTGCTTTGTCGGTGTGCTCGGATAGTAAATACAACTTGAGATTTCTGGTGTCGATTCTTTCCAAGATAACTCCATCACTCCTCATACTTTACTTGCCTTGCCCAACCCAACTTTAAAGGATTTACTTGCCGTGTTTATTTCCAGTGGCTTGAAGCTGTGATTTCGTATCTCAGTGACACATATGTAAGGCTTGATTCTATGCTTAAGTACCTCGGCTCAATCACGGCCCGTGCAATACATGAAATGGAGGGTGCGAGACCGGATTCTGCTAATTAATTCTGGAATAAACAATCGCATTGCACGTTTTCTTTCAGCGAAAAGCATCAATATTTCAATATCTTCACAGTGTGATAATTACCCAATCTGGTCGGCTCTCAGAGGAGCTGAGATTACAGGTGCTTCTCGATACGTCCATCATAAATACCCCCTCAGCCCTTTTCGGTGTAGAATGGGTGGTCTGACGGCAAATGATAATTTGTTGATTGCTACAGTTCGAAGTGCTAAGGCAAGGATGTTTTTAAATATATTTTAAGGTGTGATATGAACCCATAGTTAGTCTACTTACTTTAAGATAGAGTAAAACTGATAGTTCCTCTCTAATTAAAATGCGTGATTCTGCTCCATTAATTGCAATTGATACTCGGTCATTTAATCTTAATTGGGAATGATGAAGGTAATGCAAGTATATGGAGTTGGGTCACGGGTCACCCATTATCTGATAGAATGGCGTCCTCTAATTCCTGTGGGTCACCTCGTCAGCTTCAGTGGGTTTAATAAAGGGGTCGCTAACCTGACTGGAGTGGTTTTTCGCGAATGCAGGCTCCAAACGTCCTAACGTTGACGTGACAAATACAATCTACGTTTACTGAAAAGTTATGAATTTTGAATTCTTATGGCGAAATTTAATGCGGTTTGATTCGAGATCGACATTGTTGTCCAGGGTATGGGCCTAAATGATTCACTCCAACAGCGAGACACAAATGAAGGAATGAGTTAGCTGTAAAACTAAAAAGAAGTGATGGCTCAGTGCTATTATTACTGGGAACCTGGGGTTGAATCCTGCCACGGCAGATGGGGGGGATGGAGATTTGATTGCAATAAAAATCTGGATTTAATGAGCACGTGAATATTGTGGATTATCAAAACCTCCCATCTGGTTCACTGACCTTCAGGGAAGGAAATCTGTTACTTTAGCTGGTCTGGCCTCCATGTGACTCCAGCCCCACAACAATGCAGTTTACACTTAATCGCCCTGTCTGGACATGAATTGGAGATGCCGGTGTTGGACTGGGGTGTACAAAGTTTGAAAATCACTCAACACCAGGTTATAGTCCAATAGAACTATCACCTGATGAAGGAGTGTCGCTCCAAAAGCTAGTGTGCTTCCAATTAAACCTGTTGGACTATAACCTGGTGTTGTGATTTTTTTTAACCCTTACTGGACAGTTAGGGATGGGTAATCACTGCCCAAGCCAACAGTTCTCTTTCAGGAATAAACAAACATCGAGTGGAAATGTTTTCATTGAAGGAGGAACAGGTATATTTGTTAGGGGGCGGGCAGCAAGTGTGGAATAGAGTCACAATCTCTGGAGAGGGATAAAATCAAGGACCAGCTTTGTGATAACAGGAGGTCCATCCAAATGCCTGAAAGGCCTTGTTTATTGGACCAACAGATCCATGTCAGATGCCATCGACACCAAGAACAGCTACATAAGAATCCTACTCACTGACTACAGTTCAGCCTTCAACACTATTATCCCCTCAAGACTGATTACTAAACTTAGTGAGCTTGGACTAAGCCCCACTCTCTGCAACTGGATCCTCAGGTTCCTGACCCACAGACCATAATCTGCGAAGATTGCGGACAATAGTTCATCCTCACTAACATTCAACACTGGAGCCACCCCTCCCCCCAAGGGTGCATTCTCAGCTCCTTTACTGGACTCGCTGTATACCCATGACTGCATCACCAAATACCAGACTAATACCATTTATAAGTTCGCTAATGACACCACCATAGTCGGTCAGATCTCAGATGATGGCAATGAAACAGACTATAGACAGGAGGTGGAAGACCTGTAAAAACAGTGCACTGAGAACAACCTAGTTCTCAATGCTGGCAAAACCAAAGAACTCATTATTGACTTTCAGTGGGATGTTACTCATGCCCGCCTACACATTACAGCACAGAGGTGGAACGAGTTGAGAATGTCAAGCTCCTGGGAGTGGTCATCCACAACAAGCTTACTTGGACTCTTCATGGGGATGCACTGGTTACAAAGGCCCAACAACATCTCTTCTCCTCAGCCAGCTGAGGAAATTTGGCATGACAGTGAACACCCTTGCTAACTTTTATCGGTGCACCATTGAGAGCATTCTGTTTGGATTATCACTACCTAGAATGGCAATCGTACCATTCAAGATCAGAGACAGTTACAGAGAGTGGTGAACTCGGTCTGGACAATCACAAAGACCAACCTCCCATCTATAGAATCCATCTACCAGGCCCACTGTCAAGGAAAGGTCACCAGCATTCTTAAAGATCTATCCTACCCTGGCAATGTTTTTCTACAACCACTACCATCAGGGAGAAGGTACAGAAGCCTGAACACATGCACCAGCCGGTTTCACAACAGTTTCTACCCTGCTGTTGTTAGAATACTAAATGGACTCTCAAACTCTTAACATTCGCCTGGACCTGTGTTTTTGTTTTTGCTGCTGTTTCCCTGTTATTTACTATCTATGCAACTTAACTCAGTGATCTGCCTGTATTTCACTGTGCCTAGGTACATGCGAAAATCAATTCAATTCAACTGTCTGAAAAATAATCTAAGTTGAAACATTTATTTCAAGTTAACTCAGGATGTTGAGATTTAAGGAGCTCGTCAACATTTCTGCATGCACTTTATTTTCTCTAAGCGCATCGCTTCTCGTGATGTTCTGATTTTTCTGCTTCTAATGACAGATGATTTTCCGCAAAGGAATCTGGCCTCTTGTGCCAAGTCAAGTGATGCCGAGTTTGATCATGTCTTGATCACTGAATCCCCTAACTGTTGTCTCAATCTGGGCTGAAAACACATTTCCCCATCGGGTAGGCGGCAGAGTGATGATATCCTTATCCGATAGACCCGCCCGGCGGAGTCAGGGAACATTGAAGTAAACTTAACCTTATAAATCTGACCAAAGTAAACGTGAGAACCTTCAGTCAGTATCAGATCCATCTAATTCTCGGTGTAAACCTCTTCGGTGGCAGAACCGTGCAGCTACCCCCGACACAGAAACCCACTCACAGGCCTATTGAAGCAGCCTGTGTGAAATGAGGTTTATCTGAAGGCGGGATGATTGGCGTTTCGAAATGGGTCACTCATCCTCTACTTATTTACAATACAAACAAATGGTACTTGTTAAAAATGATCTGCAATGCTACTCCCCCAAACTATCACAACTTGCAAACAAAATCAATAGAATGGGATTCTCAGAGGGTTGGGGAACTGCGGATCGGGCCGGTTTGCAAAGGCAGCTGAGGTCAAAACCAAAAGTTACCAAAAATACACAGAAACAGCATTAATACGGCGGGCTGTAAGCTGGACGTGTTGACTGCAGACAAACACTTTTTAAAAATGGGACCATGACTTATAAAGCACTTCGGAATAAATCAATTTATTTAAACAAAAAAGAAAGCGACAGTATATTTGGTGCACTTACTGAGCTAACAGGAAGTGAGCTGACGGGGGTTATATCGAATTGGTGTACAGCACATCTCCCACTAACGCAGTACACACAGGGTGAGTATCGTCCCTGATCTATCGACCATTCTGCCACTCCCTTTCTCTCTGTTTAGTCCCACTGTTGGGAGTGTAGTGCAGACGATGCTGGTGCTGTGACCCCGTTCCTCTTACCGCCGTTACTTTATCAAGAATGACCGTGTGACATGTATTCACAAGAATTCGCATGTGTTTGAAAGTGCTACAGCTACACACTTCAGAAATCGGGGAGTAAATATCCCGAAGACAAGAACTTCGCAAACAACCAGCTCTCTATTAACTGTCTGTATCGGGCGATGTTTAAACTAACCATGTGGAGACTTTTCACTGTCCTCCTGTACTGGAGTACATGTGACAATAACATCGAAATCTAACTGCGAAACCTCTTAACTGTTTTTCAACAATTTCACCTCTCACTTCACAATAGTTATTTTGAATAATCTCAGGAGCGCAAAAGCAAATCCGATGAGCAGAACGTGAAAGTACTTGATAAAGGATGGCAATGGTCATTCTCAGGTCAAACAGGTCTTCTTCATTGTCAATGGAAACGAAATAAACTGAAGGATTCGATAGAAGCAGTATATATATATTAAATCTAGTTGTTATTTGGAAGTGAATTGAATCTGGAAACAAGATTAAAGTGATTGAATTCACAAATACAGAATGTAAATGATGTGCTATGACATTGGCACATTTAGAAGTCGAAGCTAAAACTGATTTAGTTCAAACAATTTAATTTTCACACCAACAGTACAATTGGTAACATCTACTTTATTTTGTAGTCAGTCAAATTATCCCCTGCTAGATGAACTATAAATACTATGGTAATGTGATTGTCAAAACAGTTCTTTTAAAATTGCAAGGATCAGGAATCTTCTAGAGCTTTGCACATTCCTAAGATCTGTGATGTATTTAATTTTAAATCAGCTTGGGATTATTTTTCTGTTTGCATCACATGAATCTCTTTGGTTACCTGTATTACTCCAGGAAATCTGGTAAGTTCAATTGACAACCTATGGACATGAGAACAATTTGTTGGGGTCCCATACTTCACTCCTAACTTCCATTTGGTCATTAATAGAATGGTCCACATTGCTGGAGGTTGTCAGGAGCAGAGTGAAATTAGAAAATTTTCATTCACCAAATTTCCCTTCATTCTCTGCCATTCTAATTCTGGATGATGGTTTACAGGCAAAACATTGTGGCATGCAGTAATGGGCTGACTACTTGTTATTTCCCCTTCCCCCACCTCACCCCAGTTCCAAACTTCCAGCTCAGCACTGTCCCCATGACTTGTCCTACCTGCCTATCTTCCTTTCCACCTATCCATTCCACCCTCCCCTCTGACCTATCACCTTCATCCCACCCCCATTCACCCATTGTACTCTTTGCTACATTCCCCTACCCTCCTCCCTGGCCTATCATCTTCATCCCCACCCCCACTCATCTATTGTACTCTATGCTACTTTCTTCCCACCCCCACTCCTCTCTCATTTATCTCTCCACCCTTCTGGCACTCTGCCTGTATTCCTGATGAAGGACTTTTGCCCGAAACATCGATTTTCCTGCTCCTCTGATGCAGCCCGAACTGCTGTGCTTTTCCAGCACCACTATAATCCAGAATCTGGTTTCCAACATCTGCAGTCATTGTTTTTACCTACTTGTTATACACTACTGATTTCCATAAATATGTTACCTTCTTCTGTATTTGTAGTCAGGCCCTATAGGTTATGTCCATATATCTTCAGTGTACCATGGAATTAAAAAAACTGGGAATGCTTCTTTGCATCAATTTCCTGTACCGCACCTCAACTTTCAAATCATGAAAACATAGGTTTGATATTTTACTATATTGTCACTTAATCATAGGCTCTATTTACTGCCCTGACATTATTTTATTCTTTCACAGGATGTGGGTGTCACTAACAAGGGACATGTAAAATGGTTTATTTGATTTAAATATAGATTTGTTGCTCATCTCTAATTCTCTTTGAACTTTGAAGCGTGCTAAGTTCTTTCTGAATTATTAAGAATTGTCACCTTGCTGTGGGTCTGGGGTCACATGTAGGCTGGATCCAGTAAGGATGATGAATTTCCTTCCTTAAAGGGTATTAGTGAACCAGATGGGATTTTGCAACAATTGAAATAGTTTCATCGTCACCATGACTAGCTTTCAATTCCAGGTTACGTATTAATTGAATCTAAGTTCCATCAGTTGCTGTGGTGAGATTTGAATCCATGTGAACATTAACCTAAGTCGCTGGATTACCAACCCAGTGATAGTACCACAATGCTACCATCTCCAATCTGACTGAACTTTTGACTGATATTTTACCCTTCTCTCGTTCTTCAGTATCTGTCAAAAGAATAAGAATACCCTCAATATTTCTCCAGCAAATAGCAACTAGCAATGAAATTTCATCATAAGTTTGAAGCAGCATTGAAATAACCACACTCACCACAAGCCTAGAAGAAATAGGAACAGGAGTAAGCAGTTTGGCCCCTTGACTACGTTCCCCCATTCAGTAGAATCATGGCTGGTCTGATGTTCCTTATGTGCACTTTCCTGGCTTGATTCCATTACTGATCAAGAGCGATCTATCTCAGCTTTAAATATGCACAAATACTCTACCCTCACGGTGCTCTGTGGCAAGAAGTTCCAAAGATTCTCAACCTTCTGAGAGACAAAATTCCTCCTCTTCCCAGTCTTAGGTTAGATTTCCTTTATTTTGAGACAATGCAGTCTGGTTCTAGACTCTCCCACGAGGGAAACATCCTGTCAGCATTTGCCCTATCAAGCCCCTGAAGCATCCTGTAAGCTTCAATGAGATCACCTTACACACTTACATCTCTTCACACTTTCATCTTAGTCTGGTCCAGATTTAAGTTTTCCTCAGTATTTTGCTGGCGTATGATATCTTTTTTCATACAATTTCCGTGAGATGATACACCACATCTGGAATTTTCAGTATTGGATAATCTTCCTTTTTAAATGATTTGGAAATTGCAACATGAACTAACAAGTAAAATCCAGATGGAGGCGTTGCAGCATGCAAAATATTTATGAGGATTGTCCCTGAACTTCATATAAATTGTTAATTGTGGAGTATCGAAGAGTTCCTTGCTAGTTATATTTATTAGTTCAGGACCCGTTTAACATGAATGTGAGCTTAAATCTGACATTTTGGGAAATAATATATACCTACACACATTTGCATCTTTGTTTTAAATGCCTGTTAACATTTTTAATTACGTTTAAAATTCGATAAAGGAATTTCAAATAAAACAGATTTCTAGCAAGATAATATGATTCTTTTCTTTCAAAAACTCTCCACTGTGCTACATTTCTAATCATTTGTAAAACCCTGCCAAAAAGTGCGACTTCCATCATCTCTCCAAACTCCCTCCAATCATGGTTCCAATATCTCTGTCTTGTGAAGCATCTTAAGATATTTTGTTGTATAAGATACGCTTCCACTTAGAAAGGTATCATGAAATAATTGTTATTGAGCATGCCCAAAGGAATTTGAGGAGACTCCATGAGAGATAAAAAGGTTGCATATTCTGGATATTTTCCCTGCAGCATAAAGATTAATCATTGATATAAAGTAATTTAAGATAATTAATAATTAAGATAACTAATAAGGTGGTGGTTTGTTACAGTTCATTAAGGGAGTTGGAGTTGCTGTAGCAGTATGCATTTTTACAGACTGACCAGAGACCTGTCTCTTTCTTCCGACCTCTCATTGGCATATAATCGGAAACACTTGCAGGTTAATCCTCGTCCTGTTCGGTTGTTCCAAAAATATATCATTATTGGCCATCAAGTCCTTGAACCTGGAGCTCTGGGCTTAGAGGCAATCTCAATTTGATAGGCTAGATAAAGAAATGATTTCCCCAGTGCAGGAGTCAAAAAAAACGTGACATAACTTGAAAATTGGAGTTAGGCTATTCGGTGGCAATGCCAGCGCGTATGTCTTCACGTGAAGAGTCATGAAAATCTGGAACTCAATCGTCCACGAGGTGGTTAAGGTTAGACTAATGATAAACTTAATTTCTGACATTGATGGAGTGTTGTACATCAAGATTATTAAGGAATTATTAAACCAAGGAGCATGGGGTGAATATAATCATAAAAATGTAGTGAAAGAGGTGGCCATTCAACCCATCATATATGTGCCAGCCAAAGGACAGCATTCTAGCCTAAACAAACTTTCTAGATTTTGATCTGTAGCTTTGTAGATTATGGCACTTCCAATGCACTTGTCAATTTTTTTAAAAAATGCAATTAGATTCCTGGATTCAAACATTCTTTTAAGTAGGGAATTCCAGACTCCTCATCCCCTCTGGATGAAAGATGTTCTCAACCCTTTTCTGATCCTTTTATTACTTAATTTAAATCACTATCCCCTGTTTATTGACTGCTGGGTATGATTCATCCTTTTTATTCACTCACTCCATGCACATAACACCTCATTTAACTCTCCCCATCCTTCTCTGTTACAAAGAAAACACCTGCAGCATAAAGTTAAAAACTACACAAGACCAAGTTATAGTCCAACAGGTTTAATTGGAAGCACTAGCTTTCAGAGTGCTGCTCATTCATTAAGGAACAGGGTTCCAAAAGCTAGTCCTTCCAATAAAACCTGTTGGACTATAACCTGGTGTTGTGTAGTTTTTAACTTTGTACACCCCAGTCCAATACCACCATCTCCAAATCATCACTGCAGCATATACAGTCTTTCAGCATCACTGAAATTCTCCATCTCTGGCAAGAATCTCTGCTACCTGTTATGTTCCATTCAGGGATGCATGGACATCCATTGGTGGTCCTCTGTTCTCCTACACTTCTCAGTATTCTAGATTTATTATATATTCTCACCTTGTTTGCCACCCCAAAAATTCATTACTTCACTTTTCTCAGATGGAATTCCATTTGGTACTTTGCTGACACTGACTGAGTTTATATTCTCCTGCAGATATCTTCCCCACTATCGATTATACGATCATTTTTTGTGTCACCTACATAAGTCTTAATCATAGCCCCTACATTTGTGTGAATAATCAATATATGTCACTGCATGTCAAGGACCTAGTTCTGCACCGACTGGAACCCGAATGAAAACAACCTCCAGTCATAAAAACACTGACTGAACATTACACTTTGTTTTCACTCATAAGCGCTGTTCATACTCACTAGTGCCAGGCAATGATTATCTCCGACACAAAAAAAATCAAACCTCCCTATGGTATTATAATCACTGAATACCCCAACTGTCAACATCATGGGGCTTACTATTGACCAGAAACTGAACTGGTCCAGCCATACTTCAAGAGCAGGTCAGAGGCTAGGAATTCTGTGGCAAGTTACACAGTCCCTGACAAAACAGAGCCTGTTTGTCATTCACAACACAATGAACAAAACAGCAGTGTGATGGAATGCTCTCCATTTGCTGGAATGAGAGCAGTTCCAACAACATGCAAGAAGATTGACACACCAACCAGGACAAAGCAGCCCTTGACTGGTATACCAACCATCACCTGCAGCATCCACTCCCACCATCACTGATGCACGAGTGACAATAACGTGTATTATAGACATAATATGCTGCAAGAGGCTTCCTTAGCAGTAGTTTCCAAGCCCACAATCTCAGCTACCCAGAGGGAAAAGAATAACAGATGCATGAACATCACCACCCACAAGTTCCTCTCTATGCCATGTGCTATCCTGACTTGGAATTATGTTGCTTTTCCTTCATTGTTGATCAAAGATCTGAAAATCTCTTCCTAACAGCTACACCTACACCACGCTGTTTGCAAAATCTCAAGATAATGGCTCATAGTAAACTTTTCAAGGGCAAATAGAGATGGGCAATAAACTCTGACCTTGTCAGTGAAGCCCACATCCCACGAAAGAATAAAATAGAATTCTGCTACTGATTCTAGCTGAATCCAAGCCGCCACCTTTCCCTGGATCCCATGGATTTCTGCTTTTCTGACCAGTCTTCCACATAGGACTTTCAGAAAAACATTACTACAATCAATTTCAACTACATTAAATGTGCTAAACGTATCGATGTACCACTTCACTTTCTCAAAACAATTCGATCAGGTCAGACAAAATGTACTCTTAACAAATCCATTTTGATTACTTTTGATTAATTAGTGCCTTCTCAAATAACAATTCATTTCATGACTCCAAAAGTATTCCAATAATTTGACCAATACAGAGGTTAAGCTGACTGACCTGTAATTACTGAAATTATTAATGACTTGGAAGAGGGAGTTGAAGGGTGGGTCATTAAATTTGCAGACGATACGAAGATTGGTGGAGTTGTGGATAGTGAGGAGGGCTGTTGTTGGCTGCAAAGGGACTTAGATATGATGCAGAGCTGGGCTGAGGAATGGCAGATGGAGTTCAACCCTGTCAAATGTGATGTCCATTTTGGAAGGACAAATAAGAATGCGGAATACAGGGTTAACGGTAGGGTTCTTAGTAAGGTGGAGGAGCAGAGGGATCTTGGGGTCTATGTTCATATGTTGAAAGTTGCCACTCAGGTAGACAGAACTTGTAAGAAGGTCTATGGTATATTAGCATTCATTAGCAGAGGGATTGAATTCAAGAGTCATGAGGTGATGTTGCAGCTGTATAGGACCTTGGTAAGGCCACATTTGGAGTACTGTGTGCAGTTCTGGTCGCCTCATTTTAGGAAAGATGTGGAAGCTTTGGAGAGGGTGCAGAGGAGATTTACCAGGATGTTGCCTGGAGTGAAGAATAGGTTGTACGAGGATAGGTTGAGAGTGCTGGGCCTTTTCTCATAAAACGGCGAAGGATGAGGGGTGACTTGATAGAGGTTTATAAGATGAACAGGGGAATAGATAGAGTGGATAGTCAGAGACGTTTTCCCCAGGTACAACAGAGTGTTACAAGGGGACATAAATTTAAGGTGAAGGGTGGGAGGTATGGGGGGATGTCCAGAGAGTGGTGGGGGGCGTGCAATGCGCTGCCTGTGGGAGCGGCAGAGTCAGAATCATTGGTGATCTTTAAGTGGCAATTGGATAGGTACATGGATAGGTGCTGAAGCTAGGACAAATGTTCGGCACAACATCATGGGCCGAAGGGCCTGTTCTGTGCTGTATTGTTCTATGTTCTATGTTCTAGAGTATCCTTTCTCAATATTTAACAATCTATAGTATTTCCCAGAATAATTGAAGACTCATCATCAGCTGGGAATCTAGTGAGAACTCCGAGTGCCTTCTTTTGTGAGAACTCAATTAAGTCCCAGTCAGGCACTTTACTAGGCAGCAATGGTCCTTACCTGGGATAAAGTACCATTGGAGTAGAGATGACACCCCCGAGCTGCCAGTTAATCAGAGATCAGTAGCTGTTCATTTCTTGACAATGCCAGTTCTGATGGTAATGCATCCACCCAAGGTCCATTATCATTGATGGACCATCAATGGGGCAGATGAGTTATGGTAGAGTTTTGGGGAGAGGGTATTTCAAGATAAGGATGGGAGAGGGGCCCCTTCTTGATGCTAGTTTGCCCAATCAGGTGCCGAGAATGACAGACATCCTTCCCACTCAGAAACCTGCATACAATACCCTCAGGTTGTTCCCATATGGTGAGTTCCCCCAACTGTGATTGGTTGGATAGTGAGATGAGACCCTTAAAATGACCACTGATTTCCCACGTTGGAGTCTGAATTGGAGATAGTCCAACAAGAATTTCTAAGGGGCTTCCTACTCTAGACATAATTGGGACAGAGATGAGGATTTCACCTGCCCAATTCCATGTCACCTCCCCACCCTTGAACTCACCATTGGGGAGGACATTCAATTCTGCTCAGTGTTAGCAGTCCTAACACCAGACTTGCAGCCAAGAAAGATTGGGAAATGATGGTCAGAGTCAAGAGTGTGGTGCTGGAAGAGCACAGCAGGTCAGGCAGCATCCGAAGAGCAGGCAAAAGCCCTTCTTCAGGAATGAGGCTGGGAGCCTTGGGGCTGGAGAGATAAATGAACTGGGGAGAGGGGCTGGGGGTAAGATAGCTGAGAGTGCAATAGGTGGATGGAGGTGGGGGTAAACATGATAGGTCAGAGGAGAGGGTAGAATGGAAAAATGAGAAAGAAGGTTGACAGGTGGGACAGGTCATGAGTGCAGTGCTGAGCTGGAAAGTTGGGTGACCCTTATCTCATGTATGCTACAGTGCGTCTGCTTTGTGCATCTTAACATTTGTTGAATTTTATATTTAGGAGGCATGTTTCTGAAGGCTAAGACAAATCAGGGCAAAGGACTGATTATTGTTTCTTGTGGACCTTGCAGACACCAGGAGTAGACAGTTTGAATACTGGGGAAATGGAATCCTGCACGTGACTGCTCTGAAAGATGACTTAATAGCCATATGAGTGCAGTCTATCACACCTCTCCACATACCTGAGGGAATTGTGCCATAGTTCTGAATTTGATTGCCCTCTTGGTCTGATTTGGCTAATCAGTGTGAAACCTGATATATCCCCCTGGCCTTTGGAACAACACATCAGTAACCTACTCAATGCAGCAATGGATGACTGAGTGAGAGATCCAGTTAATGTCTTCAGCTGATCCCAGGTGTAACATTGGAGTGAATAGTTGAACAACATGCCCACCTTCCCTGGCACAGGCAATGGATGTCTCACCACATCCCAGTGGCCTCATCCCCTCTTCTAGCATGTTACATAGGTCAGTGTCCACCTATCTTGACAGGTGCAGCTTTCGAAGATGCTGGTGCTCTGGCATCTCCCTGAAGCTAAACTTCTGATTTTAAATTGTTTATGTTGAGTACAACCTTCTTTGAGCATTAGCTTACCTTACTGCCCTCCTCAATCACACCCCGCCAGAGAGTCCTGCTGTTCTGCCCACTGCTGGCATTTGGCATGTGGGTGATGCCTTCTCTCGCTCTCTCTATCTTTCTCTCTTCTTCTCCTTTTGACTGATGGAGTCAAACCTGAAATACAAAGTACCCATCTCCCATTCAAGTCTACATAGTGCAATGTCACTTTCCCCCTGCTCCACCATTCCCCTACTTCTCCATTCCACTTAAAACTCTCCACACTGGCCTTTATCCCAACAAATCCTCCATAGGTCTCAGGCTTCCAATCTCTTCCCTGAACCATCCTGCCTGTTAATGCAGCAACACTGAATGGCTGGGACCTACAGCCAACACTTAACCTGTCCCTCAGCTCTCACCTCCTTTGAATTGTCAAGCCTTGTACCCCATGGAAATTCTAAATGCAGTGGAACAAGATCTTCTGATAATAATTTAACAGCTTCGATTGGATGCACAGTCCCGATCCCACTGTCCATCACCACTGAGAAAATGGGATGTCCTGCATCCACTCCAATGCATCCTTCCACCATTTTCCGTTTCAGTTTCACCCTAAATGCCTCTACACCAATCACTATGCAGTATTAAGCCCCCGATACATTACATGAGTTTCCCTTTGATTAAAATTTAGTCACATTTAAAGTGCCAATTCTCTGGCTAGGGGTGGGTTGTTTCTGCTTCCATTAAAATTGGAAGAAGGTGAGTTGGAGATGGATTCAGATTTTTAATATCTAACCTGCCAATCTGACCCAAATCTTCCTGGTTTATACAACAACAGAATCATAAAATGGTTACCGCATTGAAAGAGACCATGTGGCGCATTATGATCATGCTGACTCTTTGCAAAAGCAACTCAGCTAGTCCCACTCCCCCAGTATTTCCATGGACCCCTGTAAGTGTCTTCCCTTTAAGAACTCCCTTTTGAAAGATATGCCTGATGAGAAAGTGAGGACTGCAGATGCTGGAGATCAGAACTGAAAATGTGTTGCTGGAAAAGCGCAGCAGGTCAGGCAGCATCCAAGGAACAGGAGATTCGACGTTTCGGGCATAAGTCCTTCTTCAGGAATAAAGGGCTTATCCTGAAGAAGGGCTTATGCCCAAAACGTTGAATCTCCTGCTCCTTGGATGCTGCCTGACCTGCTGCGCTTTTCCAGCAACACATTTTCAGCTCAGAAAGATATGACTGAGTCTGCCTCAATCACAGTCTCAGTCATAGTCTTCCAAATCCAAACTACTCACTGTGTATTGCTATTGGTTATTTTGTCAATCACGTTTAATTGGTTTCTCTGGGGAACTTCAAGCATCTGCCAGTGAGAATAGTTTTTCTTTGTGAACTCTGTCTATACCTAGGATTATTTCAAACACCTCCATCAAATTCTCTCTAAGTAGAACAGTCCCAGCCTCTCCAATGTATCCATAAAAAACAAATCCCTTATTCTTGGGAACAATTCTTTTCAACCTTTTCTGTGCTAAATTCTAAGACTTCACATCTTTCATAAAGTGCCGTGCCCAGAATTGCACCCAAAACATCATTGAGACCAAACCCAAAACCTTCTAAAGGTTCAACGTAACTTCATTGTTCTTCTCCATGCCCCAAATTATAAAAATTACTTTGTAAATCTTTTCTCAAGTTGCTTTGCCATCTTCTCCCACTTCTACACACTTACCATCAAATCTCTGATCCTATATCCACTCTTGAAATGTGCCCTTTGTTTTACACTGACTTTCAGCATTCTTCCTATTGAAAGATATCACTTCACACTTCGCTGTTTTAAATTTTGACTGCCACATGATTGCCCATTCCACCAACTTGTTGATGTCTAGCACTATCTTCCTAACAGTTGACAATGGGTCCAAGTTTTATAGCCCCTGCAGATTCTAAAATTGTATCCTGCATACCCAATTCAAGGGCTTCAACACATATATAAAAAAACAATGGTGCCAGCACTGACTTTAGTCTATAAACTTTAGTCTATAAACAACAAATGACCATTCCTCTCTGTTTCCTTTCATTCCACCAACTGTGCATCAATGCTGCCTCTGTCACTTTTATACCATGCCTTTGACATTTATTGGCATGTCAATTATGTTACACATTATTAAGGCCTTTTCTAAAGTCTGTACATGCTACATCAATTGCATTACTCTCATTAACGGTGACTGTTTCCTCATCAATAAACACAATTGAGCTTTTGACAATCAAGTGGGTTTTCACAATTAATTCATGTTTGACCCAGTGACTGTGAGAATTTGTCCTGGATTTTGTACCTAAAAATGGATTCACCATCAAAGTTAAACACTGCCCTTTATTGGCTGGGCTTATCCTTAAGTCCTATTCTAGACATAGTTATGAAATAATACTTAAAAATTGGCAGTCCCATATTTACTATTCTTGGCATTTACACTTCTCTGCAAGTTCCCTGAAAATATGCTCCCCGATATCTTTCCCATTCATCAGCGGCCTATGTAGTGTATTGGAAGAAAGTGAGGACTGCAGATGTTGGAGATCAGAGTCGAGAGTGTAGTGCTGGAAAAGCACAACCGGTCAGGCATCATCCGAGAATCTGGAGAATTGACAATTCAGGCAAAAGCCCTTCATCAGGAAGGGCTTTTGCCGAAACGTCGATTCGCCTGCTCCTTGGATGCTGCCTGACCTGCTTTGCTTTTCCAGCACCACATTCTCGACTATGTAGTGTACTGGTGCATCAATTGTTTCCAAATATAATCTAATACATTCAGTTGTTGAGCCCTTCAGGAAATCCTCTCTCCCTCCAGTGCTACTATGCTGATCATTATCACCACTCAGCCTCCCTATTTTACTGTGATTAAAAGTCCCCTCTATGTTTCTCCATTTCTATATACACAGATTTTCTCACACTTTTTTCTTGCAAGATTGGAAAACCAGATCAACAGAATATGGGCATATTAACTTTTCTCCTCAGGTTTGACTGATTTTTGATTACTCAAGTACCTGAACAGGAAGGGGCATCTTCAATCAACATGTAATGGTTGAGGTGGTTCAGTTGTGGCTATTTAAGTGCAATGGCAAAGGCACTCTGCTTTTGGAACTATGTCCTAGAAAGTAGTCAATAGGGGACCACGTCTGTGAGCAATCTTTTGCTCTTTGTTAGAGATGGTTCAATAAAGCCTCTGTTAATTTTAAGAAATGCACATGAAACTATTTTGGATTTCATTATACACTTTACACAAATGTAAGACAGGTTGCCAAAGCACTGTCTAATGGAGACAGTGCCCATTGAAATGTAATCAGAGTCAGCAACAGAAGCTGGCTTTTGACTGGGGTCTCTCTGTCACACTCCTGCCAGTGAAATATGGCATTATCATTATTATGATGGTGTGGCTTTTCTACAAGACAGATTACATGACTGTTTCAGATGTCTATTCTCAGCGTTCCATAGTTGAAGGTTTTGAATACAGATTGAAGCTGCCAGTTCTAGGAGGATCAAAGCCCCAGTACAGACTGACCACATAGGAATTTTGCTTTTCTGATGCTTGCATGAATGAGTGGATTGTTAGTTCTTCAAACCACTTTGATCAGAAATTCTTGTATATGGTTCCCAGCCAGAAAAACATGACAAAACCCTAGTATTCACCATTTAGACTGTAAGTTTCTAATTACTGCACCAATGTTTCCATTGTTTTCACAATAAATGCAAGTTAACTTCAGGGTCAACAGAACATAGACCATTTATTTATTTTCTCAGATTCAATGGATTTTTGACTATTTTTATTTTAACCATGGGATTTGCTGTAAGTCTGCACAAGGCTTGATAAGGACTGATACGCATACTTTTCAGTACAGTTCTGCCCCATTAACTTGCAAAAGAAGCAGTATTAACTACATCTGTCATTTTGGTTAATATTGCTTTTCCTACAGCTTTATTATTAAATATAGCAGATCGTCAGAAACAATCTTCTCCGGTAACAGAGGAAAAAATCTGTCAAGCATAATGGAAAGAATCAATGTGTCATATGGCCAGAGTTCATAGAACTGGAGAAAAGAAAAATTGGAAAGGAGTATTTAGGCAGTATGTGAGACACAAAAATATGGAGTTGCTTGGAAAGCTTCATGGAAAATGCAGTTCTTTTTGTTGCTCAGAATCAGACAGACTTTGGAAGGTCTCTGATGCAAGTTAGTGCATGCTCACCAGGGTATTGACAATGAGACTTCAATTGATCTTGCATCATTGAGCTGGAGAGGAGACATGTCATCTTGCTGTCCCAGTGTTGACTGGGATCCAGTGATCCTTGTTGAAAAACGTATGCATAATGGGTGTGACTTGAGGGAACAGCAATGATACTCCTGAAGGTTTGATCATCCATTAAATTATTATATTGCCTCCTGCACCAAAAATGTTTTTGCAGGTTGGTCAGTTAAATCATAGTCAACAAAAGTCAATGCCAATGAGAATGGAGAAGAAGTATTGAGATTTTCTTCAATAGATACCAGAAATACAGCCTGAAATGATATTACTTTCAAGTTCTTAAACTACAATCCTGGTAAATTTTTTATTGGTGAAACGTATTAGATTGTAGTCCATTCTTTCTTTAATTTTGTCAGTCTAAGGTGAATAGAAACATCCTTCCATCTGTGCAGTGTTCCACTGAGAAATGTAAAAACAAAACTGATTCTGTATTGATGATCTCTATTTCCCATTTGCTGTCTTATTGTTGAATGATGAAAGGAAAGACTTGAACCTGGCAATATATATTTTGATTATGTAACTTGGATGCTGACATTTTATTTTTCCTCTTCCTGCACTTCATTCCATCCTGCCACGGAAGCATGGGAATTCAAAGATAATAAGAGAAACAGTTTGGCAAAAAGTTAGAAAATCAATCATTTATGACCATGTTGGTTCCCTTGTTGAGGCACCACCCAATGTTGCAGGACTATGCTGCAAATGTCAACTGGAAAAGACAACATCTGTGAGCTAGTAATTGGAACGCTGTAGCCTCCAAATGTATAATAAAAATAATTTCCTGTTGAATATATTTCTCCAGTGCCATCCTGATGTTCATCCATGAAGTAGAAGTCTATTTATACTTGTCTGAGCTATAACCTAAGAACCTAATAGTCTATTTGTCTTTGAACAATTTAAAATGTCACTTTGGACAGATCTTCCTGGGAATTCCTATGGTGAGCTGAGCTTGTGCTGTTCCAAGGTGAGGGAGGGGTATATAGTTGGTTTGGGAAGCACACCATCAATGATCGCATCAAAGAAAGGTTTTTTAACAGTTCTCCTGAAAACTGTGCTATATCTAGTTTTTGGTTTGTTCTTGAAAAGCAAACAAATAAAAATAACATTATCATTGTGTCAGATAAATATGTTTGATGAGCAAAAAAGGAAGTAGTAGCAATTCCACAGTCACATAGACCTATTGCTCTTTTGAAACATTGGTAGCAGTTCAGTTGGACAGGACAAAGCAATGCACTTAACACTATCTAAGTGTTCATGGTAACAGTCATTTAATTAAGTTTAGCAATTTGCAGTTTGAAGTTTATCTGGAAGAAGCAAGGAATGTCCACGATAGGTTAAGAAGCTAGCAGAGGTGTAGCATCCCAAAAACACTTCAAAACAGGAAAGCTAAAAGTTTAGAAGTTGGAAGGATGCAGGTATTAGGAAGTCTGGTTGGCTCTTTGGTATACCCATGGAGTTATTAAGACTTTTGTGTTACTATAGATGGGGTACTTGATGAATTCATAGAGATGTCCTTAAGCTCCTCCTGCCATATTGATGCTGTGCGGCGATCCTTACTGGATACCATCACTAGATTTCAAGGAAAGACTATTTTCTTTAACTTTCACAAATTGCATATCCTGGGCCTCATCTGTGAGTCGGAATGTCCATTTCATACTCTAGATCTTTGAGTAATCTTGCTTTAACGATCTTTTTCAAAAACTTTAATCTGTTTTAAACCTGACCTTTTAAACTGTGGCAGGCTTTTAAAAAAACATTCTGCAAACTCGGCTGACCCTGGGAAACTGGAGGAACAACATCTCAACTTCAGATGAGGCACTTTACAGCCTTCTGGATGAAATATCAAGTTCAACACCTTCAAATTGTGAACCAACTCCCATTCCTTCCCTTTCTTTTAGCTTTACGTGTTACATTCTGTCTCACCATGTCCTCTCTCCCTTCCCCTCACCCCAGTGGGACGATCAGTTTTTCCAGTCTGGCAGTTAGACACACCATCATTCTACCATTCTCACATTCTGATCACTTAATCTGAATAATCAACACTTTTTTCTCCCCCAGCACTCTACACCCCACCGCTCCCAAATGCCCCCTCAACTATAGAATAAATGGTGTCCCCTCCACACTTCACTTCAGCTCTGATGAAGAGTCATTTAGACGCAAAGCCTCAGCTTGCTTTCTCTCCATGGATGCAGTCTGACCGGCTGTAATCTCCAGCAGCTTTTGCCAGCATATGCAGTAATTGAGTTCCCATTTTGTATGTAGGAAACCTCCCTCTATATTTTTATGTGCCAAAGTTTTCCCGAGCAGAAAATCCAGACTTTTTTACGGGCAAAAAGCATACTTGTCATGTAAGATAGAACTATTGGTATCAGAGTTATTGGTTTACAGTATTGGAATAAGTTAAATGGCATTATTATTTAAAGTTTGTAAGTAACAGTGTGCAGATTGAACTCTGCAGCTCAGATATTAATGCTGGCAATGCTCTGAATTCAATATACCCATGTGATGTGAAGCCTGCATCGCCTTTCCTTCCTGGCCCTCTTATGATAGTTGGTGTGCCCTTCCAATTGCCCGCAAGATTGGGAATCCCATCCCTCCTGCCAGGGCACCTCCCCACAACCACTGCTCATTACATTCTGAACATTTTCCAGTGGAGAGGAAGGGGGAAGGCATTAGCAAGGCTTCCATGCAAGCTGCAGCTACCTCCAACTCCAGGATAAAGCAAACATGGACTAAGGTGGTTGGAAGAGTTGTATCTTCAACTTCAGTTCAAGAATCCAGCTGCTGTGTGAGAACAGATTCCTTCACACAAGAGTAGCAAGGATGAGTATTCTTCCTAATTTGTCCCTCTCCCTCAACCGTATTTTATAAAATGTTCCACCGACTGCCCCACTATTCTCAACAATTCCCTCACCTCAATCACAGAGTACATCATACCACTGCTCATCCCCTTTCCAAGCACATGTGCTTCTGCAATTCCTGCTTACATAGCACACACACTCTATTCGTCCAACATAGATCCATCTGGAACACCCATGGACTGAGTTTTCAGTTGCAAGTGGGGGCTGGAATAGGTTTAGGTGCAATTTGAAAATTTGTGTTCACAGTAGGCAAACTCTGATAGATTTCAAAGAACTTGCATAAGAAGTTGGGGAGGTTTTAAACTAATGTGGCAGGGGACTGGGAACCAGAAGAGAAAACATGTAGGCAGCAACGTGGAGATTGGAGACTGTAAGAATCATGAAGATAGCATTAACAAAGGGAAGAGTAGGCAGTGAGCAGATGAACGCAAAAGAACTGGTAGCCTGAAATGCAAGGAGTATAGTGTGTAAGGCAGATGAACTTAGGGCTTGGATTGGTGCTTGGGAGTATGATGCTATTGCAATCACAGAGACTTGGTTGAAGGAAGGGCATGATGATTGGCAACTAAATGTTCTGGGATATAGACGTTTCAGACATGACAGGAAGGGAATTAAAAGGGAAGCTGGAGTTGTATTGCTGGTCAGGGACGATTGTTGGTCTGTGCTAAAGGAAGACACTATGGAGATCTTGGGTAGTGAGGCATTATGGGTAGAGCTGAGAAATAAGAAGATTGCAGTTACATTGTTGGGGCTGTATTACAGACCTCCCAACAGTGAGCGTGAGGTAGAAGAACAAATAGGTAAACAGATTATGGAAAGATGTAGAGGCAATAGGGTAGCGGTGCTTGGAGATTTTAATTTTCCCAACATTGGCTGGGATATATTTAGCGTCAGAGGTCTGGATGGGGTAGAATTTGTGCGAAGCATCCAGGAGAGTTTTCTAGAGCAGTATGTCAATAGTCTGATGAGGGAAGGTGCCATATTGGACCTGGTACTGGGGAACGAGCCAGGACAAGTGGTAGAATTTGCGGTGGGGGATTTCTTGGGGAACAGTGACCACAATTCTGTAAGTTTTGGAATACTCATAGATAAAGAAGAGAATGGTCCTAAGGGAAGAGCACTAAACTGGATCAAGGCCAATTATATCAAAATTAGGCAGAAACTCGGAAATATGGATTGGACACAGCGATTTGAAGGGAAGTCCACATTTGAGATGTGGGAAGCTTTCAAAGATAGGTTAACAGTAGTGCAGGATAGACATGTCCCATTGAAGGCAAAGGATAGGAAGGGCAAGATTCATGAACCGTGGATGACAGGAGAAATTGTACGACTAGCCAAGAGGAAAAGGGAAGCGTACATAAGGTCTAGTCAGCTAAGAACAGAACAAGCTCTGGAGGAATATCGGAAGAGTAGGACAAGTCAGAAACAAGGAATCAAGCGGGCTAAAAGGGGTCATGAAATAGCTTTAGCAAGCAGAATTAAGGAAAATCCCAAAGCATTTTATTCTTATATAAGAAGCAAGCAGGTAACAAGAGAAAGGATTGGTCCACTAAAAGATAATGAAGGAAGGCTATGTGCTGAACCTGGGAGAATGGGTGAGATTTTGAATGATTACTTTGCATCAGTGTTCACTGAAGAGAGGAACATGATGAATCTTGATATTAGAGATAGACATTTGATTAGTCTGGATCGCGTTAGCATAAGTCGGGAAGATGTGTTGGGTATGCTAGAGATTGTTAAGGTGGACAAATCCCCAGGACTGAATGGGATCTATACAGGTTGCTGAGGGAGGTGAGAGAGGAAATAGCTGGGGCTCTGACAGCTACCTTTGTGACATCCTTAAATACAGGTGAGGTGCCGGAAGACTGGAAGGTTGCTCATGTTGTCCCCCTGTACAAGAAGGGTAGTAGGGATATTCCGGGTAACTACAGACCAGTCAGCCTGACGTCAGTGGTGGGGAAATTGCTGGAGAGGGTACTGAGAGATAGGGTCTATTTATATTTAGAAATAAATGAGCTTATCAGATAGGCAACATGGTTTTGTGCAGGGGAGTTCATGCCTTATCAACTTAATAGAGTTTTTGAGGAAATGACCAAGTTGATAGATGAAGGAAGGGCTGTTGATGTCATACACATGGACTTTAGTAAGGCGTTTAATAAGGTTCCCCATTGTAGACTAATGGAGAAAGTGAAGTCACATGGTGTGCAGGGTGCTCTAGCAAGGTGGATAAAGAACTGGTTGAGCAACAGGAGACAGAGAGTAGTAGTTGCAGGGAGTTCCTCGAAATGGAGAAAGGTGGTCAGTGGTATTCCACAGGGGTCAGTGTTGGGGCCACTGTTGTTTGTAATATACATAAGTTATCTAGAAGAGGGCACTGTTGGTATGATCAGCAAGTTTGCAGATGACACAAAGATTGGTGGAGTAGCAGAGAGCATAAGGGACTGTCAGAGAAAACAGGAGGATATAGATAGACTGGAGAGTTAGGCGGAAAAGTGGCAGATGGATTTCAATCCAGCCAAATGTGAGATGATGTATTTAGGCAAGTCTGATTCTAGAACGAATTATAAATGAATGGAAGAGCCTTGGGAAAAGTTGATGGGCAGAGAGATCTGGGAGTGCAGGTCCAATGTACCCTGAAGGTTGCTGCACAGGTGAATAGAATGGTCAAGAAGGCATACAGTATGCTTGCCTTCATTGGACAGGGTATTGAGTATAAGAGCTGGCAAGTTGTGTTAAAATTGTACAAGACATTGGTTCGGCTGCATTTTGAATATTGTGTACAGTTCTGGTCGCCACATTACCAAAAGGGTGTGGCTGCTTTGGAGAGCGTGCAGAGAAGGTTTACGAGGATGTTGCCTGGTATGGAAGGTGCTAGCTATGAAGAGAGGTTGAGTAGGTTAGGTTCATTTTCACTAGAAAAAAGGAGATTGAGGAGGGGCCTGATTGAGGTTTACAAAATCATGAAGGGTATAGACAGAGTGGATAGAGACAAGCTTTTTCCCAGGGTGATGGATTCAATAACGAGAGGTCATGCTTTCAAGGTGAGAAGTGGAAAGTTTAAGGGGAATACACAAGGCAAGTACTTCATACAGAGAGTGGTGGGCGCCTGGAACGTGTTGTCAGCAGAGGTGGTAGAGGCAGGCACGGTAGATTCATTTAAGATGCGTCTGGACAGATGCATGAGTAGGAGGGGAGCAGAGGGATACAAATGCTTAGGAATTGACTGACAGGTTTACACAGTACATTTGGATCGGCTCAGGCTTGGAGGGCCGAAGGGCCTGTTCCTGGGCTGTAAATTTTCTTGGTTCTTTGTACATCAAGAATAATGAAGATGAAGATAATTTCAGCATTGTGTACTTTCTTATGCTAAATCTATAAAGATTTTTTGCGCCCAGCCAAACGCAAATGGGATGAATTTTTAAAAATCCCATTTATACTTGGCTGTAGTGAGTTTGACATTATGACTGAACAAGTCTTTGGGGATGGAAAGTCTCTGCTATTTGTGTGAAAAATTGAATGCCTGATGATTAATGATTTAGTCCTGAGTGCCATGATCAAATTACAACAGTTGTCAGGGTGGAATGCTCCATTAACAGGGAAATCTGTCCTTATATTTCAACATTGGCACTGGTGTTGCATCAGATCTTTCCGGAATGTTGTTGATCAAACAACAGAAAAGGGGTAATAAAGCTCTGCCTGATTTCACACCTTAATTTCAATAATTTATGTTTTCATTATTTAAAATTCACCCTTTCATGGCATGTGAGCATCGTAGGCAAGCATTTGTTTCTGTTCCTATTTGCCCTTGAACTGAGTGGCTTACTTGCTATTTGTGGAACAAAGCTGAGTTAATCAGTTATGAGTTTTGAATCATATGTAGGCCAGACTGGGTATAGATGGAGAAGATTTCCTTTTCCAAAGTATATTAGTGAACTAAATGAGTTGTTATGATAATTGAAGATATGTACAAACATAAGAATTAGATGTAGGAGTAGGCAATTTGGCTCCTTGACACTTCTGTTCCATTCAATTTGATCAAATCTGATCTGATTACTTCACATTCCTGTCTAACCCTGATAACTTTTCAAACCTTTGCTTATCAAGAACCTATTCACCTCAATCTTAAATTTAAACAACATCCCTAAATTATTGATTCTCTCACAGGGGGAAGCAATCTTTCAAATTATCCCTGCCAAGACCCCTCAGGATCTGACATGTTTCAATTAAGTCTTCTATAACTCTTCTAAACTTTACGGACACGGGCCAAGCCTGCAACCTTTCCTCAAAAAGACAACCAACCCATTCTAGGTATTATTCTGATAAATGTTCTTCAAACTGCTTCCAATGCATTTACATCTTTCCTTAAATAGAAAGATCAGTACTGATGTTCTCCATCACCCCCCTACTTCTGCACTAAACTCCCTTCACAAAAAACAATAATATTCTATTAGATTTACTGTATCTGCATCCAAACCTTTTCAAATTACACTGTAAGACACTCCGATCCCTCTGCAGATTAGAGCTTTGTAATCTCTCACCTTTTGGGTAAAATATCTTTTTTCATCCTTCATGTTTTCCTGCCTGGAAGTTTGAGGTCACTTTTACAGACAGATGTAGGTGTTCTTCAAAGTGGTCACCCAGTCTGCACTTCATATCGTCAATGTAAAGGAAAGCACATTGTGAAATGAGTAAAATGCAGGTAAATTGCTGTTTCACTTGGCAGGTACGTCTGGGGCCATGGATGGTGAGGAAGGAGGAAGCAATGACTCCTCCATTCTCAACACTTCCTCATAATGTATTCTTATGAGGAAGGTGTTATGTAATCATAACACCTTCCCATGCAATCGCAGAAGATGTAACGCTTCCTCCCTTTTCAGACAAAACACAAGACTGGGTGGCTGGTTTGAAGAACATTCATATTCTGTCTGAAGACCTGAAGCTTCCAGTTACCTGACAATCATCACAGCACTGTATTAGCACGCCAATATTTCTGTCTCAGACCTACTGCAGTGTTCCAGCAAGCCTCATTGCACGCTCAAAGAATAGCATCTCACTTTCCACTTGGGGACCCTGCAGCCTCTAAGATTCAACATGATATTCAATAACTTTAGAGCCTGATTCCATTCTTCCATAGTTTTTTACGCATCCCCACACTCTGGTCCTGGTCCTCTCATGACATGGGTTCCTTTCAGCACAGTCGAGAATGTGTTGCTGGAAAAGCACAGCGAGTCAGGCAGCATCCCAACAGCAGGAGAATTGACGTTTCAGGCATAAGCCCTTCATCAGGAATGAGGCTTGTGTGCCAGGGGGCTAAGCGAGAGATGGGAGGGGGACGGGGTTGGGAGGAAGGTAGCTGAGCGTGCAATAGGAAGATTAAGATGGGGGAGAAAGAGGATAGGTCGGAGAGGACGGTGGAGTGGATAGATGGGAAAGGTGATGGACAGGTCAGGAGGGCAGTGCTGAGTTGGAGGCTTGGAACTGTGATAATGTGGCAGGTACAGGAAATGAGGCAACTGTTGAAATCCACATTGATCACATGTGGTTGCAGGGTCTGAAGGTGAAATATGAGGCGTTCTTCCTTCAGGCATCGGGTGGTTAGGCTTTGGCGATGGAGGAGGCCTAGGACCTGCATGTCCTTTATGGAGTTGGAGAGGGAGGTGAAGTGTTCATCCTGGGAACAGATATGGTGGAACCGGACAAATTCCACCGTAGAAAATCACAGATGGCCTCCTTCTTCCAAGATCACAATTTCCTTTCCCACGTGGGCAATGATGCCCTCCAGTGCATCTCCTCCACTTACTGCACCACCACCCTTGAACCCCATCCCTCCCAACACAACAAAGACAGAACCCCACCAATCCAACATCCACCCCACCAATCTCCGCATACATCGCATCATCCTCCACCACAAACAGATACCACCACCAGAGATATATTTCCCTCCCCAGCCCTTTCAGGTTCCAGAGAGACCATTCCCTCCGCGACTCACTCACCCCCCCACCAGCCCACACCCCACTCCTTGCACCTTCCCATGCCACGGCAGGAAGTACAAAACCTGTGCCCACACCACTTCCCTCACCTCTGTCAAGGCCCCAAAGGATCCTTCCACATCAGACAGAAATTTACCTGTACCTTCACCAATGTCACCTACTGTATCTGTTGCACCTGAGGTGGTCTCCTCTACCTTGGTGAGACAGGATGCCTCTTTGTGGATTGTTTCAGAGAACATCTTTGCTGCACCAACCAACCCCACCGCTCCATGGCTGAACACTTCAACTTCCCCTCCCACTCCACCAAGGACATACAGATCGTGGGCCTACTTCATCGCCAAACCCTTACCACTCAATTCCTGGAGGAAGAACGCTTCATATTCTGCCTTGGGACCCTGCAACCACACGGGATCAATATGGATTTCAACAGTTTCCTCATTTCCCCTCCTCCCACATTATCCCAGTCCCAAGCCTCCAACTCGACACCGCCCTCCTGCCCTGTCCATCACCTTTCCCATCTATCCTCCTCTCTGGGCTATCACTTTCTCCCTCACCTTCAGCTACCTAATGCATTCTTTAACCACCTTTTCCCCCAACCCCACCCCCTCCCATTTATCTCTCAACCCTCCCACCCACAAGCCGCATTCCTGATGAAGGGCATATGCCAGAAACACCGATTCTCCTGCTCCTCAGATGCTGCCTGACCTGCTGTGCTTTTCCAGCACCACACTCTCAACTCTAATCTCCAGCATCTGCTGTCTCCACTTTATACTATCTGCTTTCAGCATAGCCAACCTATACCCTCCCATTATCAGCTCTCATTGTCATTGATTCTCTTTCTGGTTTACTATCCATACTCCCTTCATCTGCTTATCCCTTCCATATCTCTCTATCTCTCTATCTATCTATCTACTCCATCTCCACTATCTACTGTCCTCTCCCTTACCCAAACCCCATCCTCATCTTCAACACAAATGACGCTTTTTCCTATCTGCTATCCGTTCTGATGAAGAGTCACTGAACATGAAACATTTTCTCTGCTTCCTCTCCACATAGTTGGAGACAAAATAAACTGCAGACACTGGAATCCATAGGAGACAAGCAGGAGGATGGAAGAAGATACCCAAAATGTTGATTTCTCCACCTCCTGATGCTGCCTGGCTTGCTACGTTCTTCCAGCATCCTGCCTGTCTACTCCTCTCCACAACTATTCCCTGACCTGCTGAGTTTATCCAGCATTTTTTGTTTTTGTTCAGATCTCCAGCATCCAGAGTTTCTTTTCAGTTTTAGGTTCATAGAGTCATAGAGATGTACAGCATGGAAACAGACCTTCAGTCCAACCCGTCCATGCCAATCTAGTCTCACCTGCCAGCACCTGGCCCATATTCCTCCAAACCCTTCCTATTCATATACCCATCTAAATGCCTTTTAATGTTGCAATTGTACCAGCCTCCACCACTTCTTCTGGCAACTCGTTCCATACACATACCACCCTCTGCGTGAAAAAATTGCCCCTTAAGTCTCTTTTATATCTTTCCCCTCTCACCCTAAACCTATGCCCTCTAGTTCTGGATTCTCCTAACCCAGGGAAAAGACTTTGTCTATTTACCCTTTCCATGCCCCTCGTGATTTTATAAACCTCTATAAGGTCACCCCTCAGCCTCCCACGCTCTAGGGAAAACAGCCCTAGCCGACGGTAAGGTGTATACTTAATAGTAAGGTCCTAGGAAGTGTTGCTGAACAAAGAGACCTTGGAGTGCAGGTTCATAGCTCCTTGAAAGTGGAGTCACAGGTTGATAGGATAGTGAAGAAGGCGTTTGGTATGCTTTCTTTTATTGGTCAGAGTATTGAGTACAGGAGTTGGGAGGTGATGTTGCGGTGTACAGGTCATTGGTTAGACCACTCTTGGAATATTTCGTGCAATTCTGGTCTCCTTCCTATCGGAAATATGTTGTGAAATTTGAAAGGGTTTCAGAAAAGATTGACAAGGATGTTGTCAGGGTTGGAGGATTTGAGCTATAGAGAGAGGCTGAACAAGCTGGGGCTGTTTTCCCTGGAGCGTCAGAGGCGGATGGGTGACCTTCGAGGTTTACAAAATTATGAGGAGGATGGATAGGATAAATTGGCAAAGTCTTTTCCTGGATCGGGGAGTTCAGAACTAGAGAGTATAGGTTTAGGGTGAGAGGGGAAAGATATAAAAGAGAGCAACGGGGCAACTCTTTCACACAAAGGATGGTATCTTTATGGAATGAGCTGCCAAAAGAGGTGGTGGAGGCTGGTACAATTGCAACATTTAAAAGGCATTTGGATGGGTATATGAATAGGAAGGGTTTGGAAAGATATGGACCAGGTGCAGGCAGGTGGGACTAGATTGGGTTCGGATATCTGGCCAGCATGGATGGGTTGGACCAAAGGGTCTGTTTCCATGCTGTACACCTCTATGACTCTATTACCTCTCCCTATAGCTCAAATCCTCCAATCCTGGCAACATCCTTGTAAATCTTTTCTGAACACTTTCAAGTTTCACAACATCTTACTGATAGGAAGGAGACTAGAATTGCACACAATATTCCAATAGTGGTCTAACCAATGTGCTGTACAGCTGCAACATAACCTCCCAACTTCTGTACTCAATACTCTGACCAATAAAGGAAAGCATACCAAATGCCTTCTATCCTATCTACCTGCGACTCCACTTTCAAGGAGCTATGAACCTGCACTCCAAAGTCTCCTTAAGACCAGAAGACCATAAGACATAGGAGTGGAAGTAAGGCCATTCGGCCCATCGAATCCACTCTGCCATTCAATCATGGCTGATGGGCATTTCAACTCCACTTACCAGAATTCTCCCCATAGCCCTTCATTCCTTGTGACATCAAGAATTTATCAATCTCTGCCTTGAAGACATTTAGCGTCCCGGCCTCCATTGCACTCTGCAGCAATGAATTCCACTGGCCCACCACTCTCTGGCTGAAGAAATGTCTCCGCATTTCTGTTCTGAATTGACCCCCTCTAATTCTAAGGCTGTGTCCATGGGTCCTAGTCTCCTCGCCTAACGGAAACAATTTCCTAGCGTCCACCCTTTCCAAGCCATGTATTATCTTGCAAGTTTCTATTAAATCTCCCTTTAATCTTCTAAACTCCAATGAATACAATCCCAGGATCCTCAGCCGCTCCTCATATGTTAGACCGACCATTCCAGGGGTCATCCATGTGAATCTCCGCTGGACACGCTCCAGTGCCAGTATGTCCTTCCTAAGGTGTGAGGACCAAAACTGGACACAGTACTCCAAATGAGGCCTAACCAGAGCTTTATAAAATCTCAGTAGCACAACGGTGCTTTTATATTCCAACCCTCTTGAGATAAATGACAACATTGCATTTGCTTTCTTAATCACGGACTCAACCTGCATGTTTACCTTTGGAGAATCCTCAACCAGCACTCCCAGATCCCTTTGTACTTTGGCTTTACAAATTTTCTCACCGTTTAGAAAGTAGTCTACGCTTTTATTCTTTTTTCCAAAGTGCAAGACCTCGCATTTGCTCACGTTGAATTCCATCAGCCATTTCCTGGACCACTCTCCCAAACTGTCTAGATCCTTCTGCAGCCTCCCCACTTCCTCAGTATCACCTGCCTGTCCACCTAATTTCGTATCATCGGCAAACTTCGCTAGAATGCCCCCAGTCCCTTCATCCAGATCATTAATATATAATGTGAACAGCTGCGGCCCCAACACTGAACCCTGCGGGACACCGCTTGTCACCGGCTGCCATTCCGAAAAAGAACCTTTTATTCCCAACTCTCTGCCTTCTGTCCGATAGCCAATTCGCAATCCATACCAGTAGCTCACCTCGAATACCATGGGCCCTCACCTTGCTCAGCAGCCTCCCTTGTAGCACCATATAAAAGGCCTTTTGGAAGTCTAGGTAGACCACATCCACTGGGTTTCCCTGGTCTAACCTACTTGTCACCTCTTCAAAGAATTCCAGCAGGTTTGTCAGACACGACCTCCCCTTACTAAATCCATGTTGACTTGTTCTAATCAGACTCTGCTCTTCGAAGAATTTAGAAACCTCATCCTTAATGATGGATTCTAGAATTTTACCAACAACTGAGGTTAGGCTAATTGGCCTATAATTTTCCATCTTTTGTCTTGATCCTTTCTTGAACAAGGGGGTTACGACAGCGATCTTCCAATCATCTGGAACTTTCCCTGACTCCAGTGACTTTTGAAAGATCTCAACCAATGCCTCCGCTATTTCCTCAGCCACCTCTCTCAGAACTCTAGGATGTATCCCATCGGGGCCAGGAGATTTATCAATTTTAAGACCTTTTAGCTTTTCTAGCACTTTCTCTTTTGTCACGGCAACCATACTCAACTCAGCCCCCTGACTCCCTTTAATTGTTGGGATATTACTCATGTCTTCCACTGTGAAGACTGACACAAAGTATTTATTAAGTTCTCCTATTATTTCCTTATCTCCCATCACTAGGCTTCCAGCATCAGTTTGAAGTGGCCCAATGTCTACTTTTGCCTGTCGTTTGTTTCTTATGTATTGAAAGAAACTTTTACTATAATTTCTAATATTACTGGCTAACCTATATTCGTATTTGATCCTCTCCTTCCTTATTTCTCTCTTTGTTATCCTCTGTTTGTTTTTGTAGCCTTCCCAATCTTCTGATTTCTCACTGCTCTTGGCCACGTTATAGGATCTCTCTTTTTCTTTAATACATTTCCTGACTTCCTTTGTCAGCCATAGCTGTCTAATCCCTCCCCGGATAATCTTTCTTTTCTTGGGGATGAACCTCTGTACAGTGTCCTCAATTATATCCACAAACTCCTGCCATTTTTGCTCTACTGTCTTTCCCGCTAGGCTCTGCTTCCAGTCTATTTTTGTCAGTTCCTCTCTCATGCCCTCATAATTAACTTTATTTAACTGTAACACCATTACATCCGATTTTGCCTTCTCTCTTTCAAACTGCAGATTGAACTCTACCATATTATGATCGCTGCATCCGAAGTGTTCCCTTACTTTAAAATTTTTTGATAAAGTCTGGTTCATTACATAGCACTAGGTCCAGAATAGTCTGCCCCCTTGTGGGCTACATGACAAGCTGTTCCAAAAAGCCATCCTGTAAGCATTCCATGAATTCACTTTCTTTGGATCCACTGGCAATATTATTTACCCAGTCTACCTGCATATTGAAGTCTCCCATGATCACCGTGACCTTGCCTTTCTGACATGCCTTCTTTATTTCCCGGTACATGTTGCGCCCCTGGTCCTGACCACTGTTAGGAGGTCTGTACATAACTCCCATTATGGTTTTTTTGCCTTTGTGGTTCCTCAATTCCACCACATAGATTCTATATCATCCAATGTGGAAGTCAGTGCCATAGATTTAATTTTGTTCTTAACTAACAAGGCAACCCCATCCCCTCTGCCCACCTCTCTGTCTTTTCGATAAGTTGAAAATCCTTGGAGGTTTAACTGCCAGTCCTGACCCCGCTGTAACCACGTCTCTGTGATACCTACCACATCATAATCATTCACGATGATCTGTGCCATTAGTTCATCTGCTTTGTTATGAATGCTACGAGCATTCAGGTAAAGTGCCTTAATGCTAACTTTATCATTTGAGATATTGGAAGTCATAAGATGTCCTAAGTTATCCTTTTTGCTGCATTCCCAGTCTGCCTTGAGTTTAAATTCACCTGCACATATGCTATCCTGTTGCTTATCTTTCCATTTAACTCCATACTCCCTGTCGTTTTCACTTTCCCTTCCCCCCAACTCAGAAGTTTAAAGTCCTACTGACCACCCTATTTATCCTCTTCGCTAGAACATTGGTACCTGATCGGTTCAGGTGGAGACCGTCCCAATGGTATAGATCCCCCCCCCGGTTCTAAAACTGATGCCAATGCCCCATGAAGTGGAATCCCTCTTTCTCACACCAATCCCTTAGCCACGTGTTTACTTCCCTAATTTTCTTATCCCTATGCCAATTGGCACATGGCTTGGACAGTAATCCAGAGATTATGACCCTTGAGGACCTGTACTTCAATTTCCTTCCTAGTGCTTCATAATCCCCAAACAGGTCCTCCACCCTAGCTTTGCCTATGTACCAACGTGGACCACAACAACTGGATCCTCCCCCTCCTGCTCCAATATCCTTTCACGCTGGTCGGAGATGTCCCGCACCCTGGCACCGGGCAGGCAACACACCATGCGAGACTCCCGATCCAGCTTGCAAAGGATACTATCTGTCCCCCTTATTATAGAATCCCCTGTAATGACTACTTGTCTTTTTGCTCCCCCCTCTTGAATGGCCTTCTGCACCATGGTGCCGTGGTCAGCTGGCTCATCCTGTCCAGAGCCCTTTTCCTCATCCGTACAGGGAACAAGAATCTCATACCTGTTGGACAAGGTCAAGGGCTGAAGCTCCTGCACTCCTGAACTCAGGTTTCCCCTACCTGCCTCACTTACAGTCACACTCTGATGTCCCTGATCACTAGCTGAATGTGAATTTCTTAATCTCCAGGTGTGACTGCCTCCTGAAACAAAGCGTCCAGGTAACTCTCCCCCTCCCGGATGTGCCGCAGTGTTTGAAGCTCAGATTCCAGATCATCAACTCTGATCCGGAGTTCTTCCAGCAACCAACACTTGCTGCAGATGTGGTCACTGCCATTCACAATGGGATCAGCCAGCTCCCACATCATACAGCTACAGCACATCACCTGCCCAGCCATCTCTGCTTAGTTAATTACTTTGTTACTTTGTACAGGTTTGAGTTAAAATACTTTCTGATACCTCTCTGTTATAGTCTTTTCCTAAAAAATAATTAATAGATAAAGAAAAAAAGTAAATTTTTAACCAGTCACTGGTAAAGAAATAGAAAATCCTTACCTTAAAAAGCCAGAGTACTTAAGGAGGTTAGAGGAGGAGGGTGGGTGGGAGATACTACAGTTGTAGAGTCTCGGGTTTAGCCACCTTCCTGATTTATATACTCACTGCTTTCCTTCCCGGCTGCCCCTCTGGTCATCGTCACTTCCCACTACTTCTCCCGCTCTTTCTGTGAAGAGAGATAAAAAACCACCGCTGCCCGCTACTGGTAAGTAATTTTAAAACAAACTGTCTTACCTTAGCTGTAGTCTTCCGGGTTCATTTATACTCAGCCGCTGCTCCCACTCAAAATGTTCTTTGTTCAGCAACACTCCCCAGGACGTTACCATTAAGTGTATAAGTCCTGTTAAGATTTCCAAAAATGCAGCACCTCACATTTATCTAAATTAAATTCCATCTGCCATTTCACAGCCCATTGGCCCATCTGACCAAGATCCCATTGTAATCTAAGGTAACCTTCTTCGCTGTCCCCTACACCTCCAATTTTGGTGTCATCAGCAAACTTACTAACTATATCTCTTATGCTCACATCCAAATCATTTACATAAATGATGAAACGTAGAGGACCCAGCACCGATCCTTGTGGCACTCCACTGGTCACAGGTCTCCAGTCTGAAAAATAACCCTCCATCACCACTCTTTGTCTTCTACCACTGGGCCAGTTCTGTATCCAAATGGCTAGTTCTCCCTGTATTCCGTGAGATCTAACCTTGTTCATCAGTCTTCCGTGGGGATCTTGTCGAACGTCTTACTGAAGTCCATATAGATCAAAGCTACCACTCTGCCCTCATCAATCCTCTTTGTTACTTCAAAAAACTCTATCAAGTTTGTGAGACACGACTTCCCATGCATAAAGCCATGTTGACTATCCCCAATCAGTCCTTGCCTTTCCAAATACATGTATATCCTGTCCCTCAGGATTCCCTCCAACAACTTGCCCACCACTGACGTCAGGCTCACTGGTCTATAGTTCCCTGGCTTGTTCTTACCACCATTCTTAAACAGTAGCACCACATAAGCCAACCTCCAGTCTTCTGGCACCTCACCTGTTACTATCGATGATATAAATTATCTCAGTAAGAGGCCCAGCAATCACTTCTCTAGCTTCCTACAGAGTTCTAGGGTATACCTGATTAGGTCCTGGGGATTTATCCACTTTTATGCATTTCAAGACATCCAGCATTTCCTCCTCTGTAATATGGACATTTTTCAAAATGTCACCATCTATTTCCCTATATTCTATATCTTCCATGCTCTTTTCCATAGTAAATACTGATGCAAAATACTCGTTTAGAATCTCCCTCATCTCCTGTGGCTCCACAGAAAGGCCGCCTTGCTGATCTTTGAGGGGCCCTATTCTCTCCCAAGTTACCCTTTTGTCCTTAATGTATTTGTAAAAACCCTTTAGATTCTCCTTAATTCTATTTGCCAAAGTTATCTCATGTCCCCTTTTTGCCCTCTTGATTTCCCTCTTAAGTATACTCCTACTGCCTCTTTACTCTTCTCAGGATTCACTCGATCTATTCTGTCAATACCTTACATATGTTTCCTTCTTTTTCTTAACCAAACCCTCAATTTCTTTAGTCATCCAGCATTCCCTATACCTACCAGCCTTCCCTTTCACCCTAACAGGAATGGACTTTCGTTATCTCATTTCTGAAGGCTTGGCATTTTCCAGCCGTCCCTTTACCTGCAAACATCTGCCCCCAATCACCTTTTGAAAGTTCTTGCCTAATACCATCAAAATTGGCCTTCCTCCAATTTAGAACTTCAACTCTTAGATCTGGTCTATCCTTTTTCATCACTATTTTAAAACTAATAGAATTATAGTCGCTGGCCCCAAAGTGCTCCCCCACTGATACCTCAGTCACCAGCCCTGCCTTATTTCCCAAGAGTAGGTCAAACTTTGCATCTTCTCTAGTAAGTACATCCAAATACTGAATCAGAAAATTTTCTTGTACATACTTAACAAATTTCTCTCCAACTAAACCCTGAACGCTATGGCAGTCCCAGTCTACGTTTAGAAGGTTAAAATCCCCTACCATAACCACCCTATTATTCTTACAGATAACTGAGATCTCCTGACAAATTTGTTTTGCAATTTCCCTCCGACTATTAGGGGGTCTATAATACAATCCCAATAAGGTGGGCATCCCTTTCTTATTTCTCAGTTCCACCCAAATAACTTCCCTGGATGTATTTCTGGGAATATCCTCCCTCAGTACAGCTGTATTGCAATCCCTTATCAACAACACCATTCCCCTCCTCTTTGCCTCCCTTTCTGTCATTCCTGTAGCATTTGTATCCTAGAACATTAAGCTGCCAGTCCTGTCCATCCCTGAGTCATGTTTCTGTAATTGCTATGATATCCCACTCCCATATTCTTAACCATGCCCTGAGTTTATCTGCCTTCCCTATTAGGCCTCTTGCATTGAAATAAATGCAGTTTAATTTATCAGTCCTACCTTGTTCTCTGCTTTGTCCCTGCCTGCCCTGACTGTTTGACTCACCTTTGTTCTCAACTGTATCAGTCTCAGATTGAAATCTTTCCTCACTATCTCCCTGGGTCCCAACCCTCCCAATCTACTAGTTTAAATTCTCCAGAGCAGCTCTAGCAAATCTCCCAGCCAGTATATTATTCCCCTTCCAATTTAGGTGAAATCCATCCTTCTTGGACAGGTGACATCTACTCCAAAACAACTTCCAATGATCCAAAAATACGAATCCTTCTCCCGTACACCAGCTCCTCAGCCATGCATTCATCTGCTCTATCTTGCTATTCCTGCCCTCACTAACTTGTAGCACCAGGAGTAATCCAGATATTACTACTCTCGAGGACATCCTTTTTAAATTTCTGCCTAACTCTCTGTAATCTCCTTTCAGAATCTCAACTTTTTCCCTTCCTATGTCGTTGGTTCCAATGTGGACAATGACCTCCTGCTGGCCCTTCTCCCCCTTGAGAACATTCTACACCCTCCCTGTGACATCCTTGATCCTGGCACCAGGGTAGCAACACTCCATTCTGATTTTTCGCTGCTGGCCACAGAAATGTCTGTCTGTACCTTGGACTAGAGAGTCCCCTAACACAATTGATTGCTTGGAACCCGATGTACCTCTCATTACATTAAAGCCAGTCTCAATACCAGAAACCTGACTATTCATGCTACGTTCCCCTGAGAATCCATCATTTTGGTTAGCTCAGTTGATGGAAGGCCAGTTTGCGATGCGGTGTAGCAGTTTGGGTTGAATTCTTGCACTGGCTGAGGTTACCATGAAGGACTCTCCTTCTCAACCTGAGGTCACGTGACCCTCAAATTAAAGCATCACCAGTTGTTTCTTTGTGTAATGGCCTGAAAAGACTATGGCAACTTTAGCTTTTACTACAAGACCAGCCAGAAGAATGAGAGCGGATCACAAAGAAACATAAAATCCTGATGGGACTGGACATGCTAGATGTGGGAAGATGTTCCCAATGTTGGGGAAATCCAGAACTAGGAGTAAACGGTCATAGAATTAGGGATAAACCATTCAGGACTGAGATGAGAAAGAATTTCTTCACTCAGAGAATTGTGAACCTGTGGAGTATGATGTAGCCCTTGTAGCTGAAAGGTTCAAGGGGTATGGAGAGAAGGTAGGAATGCAATACTGAAACTGCGTGATCAGCCATGTTCGTATTGAACGGTCATGCAGGCTCAAAGGGCAGAATGGCCTACTCCAGCACCTATTTCCTATGTTTTGATTTTCAGTTCCAGACTTGTTAATTGAATTCAAATCCTACCAGCAATTATAATAAGATTTGAACTCACATTTGCAGAGGATTAGCTTGGTCCTCCTGGGTCACTAATGTAAAGACAGTCACACTGCACCATTTTGTCCCATAATGCAATTATTTGTATTCCAAGTCATAACTATGATGTATGATTTTCAGGATCAATATTTATTTCCTGTTAAAACTTCAAAGAGGTTGATGTTTTCTCATTGATAAGATGCCCAATTTTCTGAAAATTTCCCTTTTTGCTGAAATTCAGGATGGCTGGAATTATCATTATTGATCATCTCTGTACCCTGAAGCATAATAATATTCCTATACCTTGTCCAATGCTTTTGGAGTAGCATTAGCTGCTATCATGGAGAAACTGCTGGTTTGTGTCACTCTCGCCTATGTAGTGGCAAACAATAATATCTGGAGAGAGTTGTCTGGAAAGAACTCCATTAGGCTGTCAGGAAAGAAGACAAGCAGACTGAAAGGCAACTTAAACTGTGCAGCCAGAGAATTGGATTCCTTTTCCACACTACATTATGAGTGCAAGTCATGAATGCAGTTGGACTGTAGGGACATATCCTCTCAGTATTCAGAGTTCACCTCACAGACTCCTTCCTGTATTATTTATCAGTGTCACTTCATTTTAAATCAGAAGCTGCCTGGCTTATCGATTTCACAGTCAATAGAACAAATGATAGATACAAACATTGTGACAATCCATTACTTCATTATTATAATTAAAAGTACAAATCACATAAAAGTAGGTCAAAAAGTGCAGCTACTTCTTCAAACAGAATCCCTTATCATTCTTCTCAATAAACTGGCAGGTAGCGGTTTGACCCAGCGCTCAGCTCCTTTCACAAGCAAGCTGTCAAATTCTTTCTTGGAGACCCATCACTCAATTAATCTTCTCCATTACCACCACTAAGATGCCAGTGGATTTAAATGTTGGAATCCTCCAGACAGTTAGAGAACTTGTGATTACACTGCCACAGAAAGCATATCATTAACAGAAGAGAAAGGCCCATGTTTTACAGAAAAATCCCTCCTTTGCAGCTACTGTTAAACTAGTTTTAATTTGATTTGAAAAAGAGTGTACAAATGAGACACTCTCCCATTTGTGCCTTCTTGTAGATATTGATTTAGTAAAATTGGCATGTCATACGTTATACTGTATGGTACTTTCCACATATATATAGTCAGCGTTTTTAGGTAGCTTTCCATTTTTTGCTCAAAGTATTGATGATTTAGCATAGGTCTTTCCTTCACACAGAAACTTAGTCACTGTAGGTAGGAAAGTTTGTTGAATCATCAGGAGTTACAATTAACTTTTTGCAACATTAAAATTTACAGGGATCCAGGTTTTGACCTAATTTTAATCAGTTCAGATTTAGACAATGATTAGGTTGCTCATAGATTCATAGAGTCATACAGCATGGAAACAGACCATTTAGTCCAACCAGTCCAAGCTGACCATAATACCAAACTAAACTAGTCCCACCTGCCTGCACTTGGCCCATATCTCTCTGAACTTTTCTTATAAATGTACTTCCCTAAATGTCTGAAATGTTTTAACTGTACCTGCATCACTTCCTCTGGAAGTTCATTCCACACATGAACCACTCCCTGCATAAAAAAAGTTGCCCCACATTTTCTTTTTAAATCTTTTCCCCTCTCACCTTAAAACTATGGCCACTAATCTTGAAAGCCCCCACCCTAGGGAAAAGACTTTTGCCATTCACCTTATCTATAGCCGTCGTGAAATTAATTGGCGTTTTATGAAATTGACAGTTTGCAATTTCATTTCAAAACATTTCAAGCATATTCACTATTATAAATCAATGGTCTTGACTTTTGTTACATATTTGCCATTAGACTATTAACACAAGAAATAGGAGCAGGAGCAGGCAATGTGATTCCTCAATTCCAATCCATTTTTGATAAAAATTTTGATTGAATTTTTAATTTCTTTACTTTTACTTTCATGGGATGTGGCCATTGTTGGTAGGACAGCATTTGTTATTGATTCCAACCTCCCTTGAGAAGGTGGTGATGAGCTGCCTCAGAGTCATAGAGTTATAGAGATGTGCAGCACGGAAACAGACCCTTCTTTCCAACTTGTCTTTGCTGACCAGAAATCCCAACCTTATGTAGTCCCATTTGGCAACACCTGGCCCATATCCCTCTGAACCCTTCCTATTCATATACCCATCCAGATGTCTTTTAAATGTTGCAATTGTACCAGCCTCCACCATTTCCTCTGGCAGCTTATTCCAGATACGCACCACCCTCTGTGTGAAAAAGTTGCCCCTTAGGTCTCTTTTATATCTTTCTCCTCTCATCCTAAACCTATGCCGTCTAGTTCTGGACTCCCTGCCCCAGGGAAAAGACTTTGTCTATTTACCCTTTCCATGCTCCACATGATTTTAAACCTCTATAATGTCACCCGTGAGCCTCCGAAGCTCCAGGGAAAACAGCCCCAGCCTATTCAAATATATTTCCCTATATCTCAAATCTTCCAATCCTGGCAAAAGCCTTGTAAATCTTTTCTGAATCTTTCAAGTTCATAACATCCTTCCGATAGGAAAGAGACCAGAATTGCATGCAGTATTCCAAAAGTGGCCTAATCAATAACCAACATGACATCCCAGCTCCTGCACTCAATACTCTGACCAATAAAGCAAAGCATACCAAATGCCTTCTTCATTATCCTATTTACCTGTGGCTCTCCTTTCAAGGAGCTATGAACCTGCCTTCTTGAATCTGTGCAGCCCATGTGCTGTAGGTAGATCCACAGAGTATTTAAGGAGGGAATTCCAGTATTTTGACCCAGCAACACTAAAAGACCAATGGTTTATTTCCAAATCAGGGTGATGCGTCATGATTTGTTGTTTGTATTTGCTGTCTCGTCAAAACAATGATTTATTTGGAAATGTGCATTCATAACAGACTGAACTGCTAATTAGATAAGAAAGTTAAATGTTAGCTCAAAGTGTCAAACTTTTTAAAGTTATAATTGGCCATCAAAATATAATTGGTGAGATTAGAATGCCATATTACCATGCATTGTAACAGTCTTTTATGTAATCTCACTGTGAAAATTATAAGGAAAAGTTGGACAAATCTCAATGGATTTTTTTATACGATGAGTAACAATAGCATAAAGCTAATTTTATCAATGAACTATTTTTCACTTGTCCAGATATAATAAGCATGGGCATTATCTCCACTGTTCAATACAAATTCTTCAACAAGAGCAATCAGGGAAAAAAGGCTTGAAACTTACCAATACCGCAATAATGAAATATATATGATAACAATTAAAAGGATGATATTAAAAGGTTTCACTGATGATGGGGATCCTGGGTCATAGAATTTGTCAAATGCTAACCTAATTTCACAACCTCACTTGTACTGAGAAACTGTCAGCTGGATGTTGGTTATCCAAAAAACTAATCCTGTTTGGGACATTGTGTTTCACAACAAGTCAAAGTCCTTGTCACACCACCCACCTTTATGCTACTGACAAAATTGCAATCATGTGACCATATGGAGCTCCTGTATCTCTGTATGGTGATGTGCATTGATATAAAGGAATGTCGTGGTTTCTTGGCTCACACAGTATCATGTGATCTGACTACTGCCCTATACAATAACTCATGTAACAAAGACTGGATTCTTGTTGAGATAGATATCTTTATGTTTATTAATGACACTAACTTTTTCCATTATTTGAATATCAGATACTTAAATACTGTCTGGGGTCTGTGCTTACTGATTTTATTGTCTGTTGCATAATGTACATAACTGATTGAAAACAGTACACTGGCTCTATTACATTGAGAGCCTGACTGAAGGTAAGGCAAATACATTACCTTTCTACCAGAATATCACAGGTCATGATCCTATGTCTTAAAGGAACACTGCCTTTATAGTCTGGAAATTATTCAATAGCAAGTAGGTACTCCCTCCCTTTAAGTTTATAAACTCCAGGTATAAATAGGAAAACTATGGATTGGAGCAAGGGAACCCTAGTGTCACTACATTGACCAGCTTTTGAATCTAACCAGTCTGAATGCAATGACAACTTTGTTACGTGTATTATACAATCAGTGTGCTATTAATCAATCATTCATTACTCATCAATGTGCTATTAATACTTCAATAACAGTGAAGTATTACTGGTAATACTTCACCAGTACAGTATTAGTTTGTAGTAAGCAGGCAGTTACTTGTTCCTTAAATGTTTACGTTGTCCCTGAAGGAATTTCATAGAGAACATTTTGTTCTTCCATTTTTTTTAGAACTGATATGAAGTTACCATCTGTCATTGGTCTGTCTTTCTTTATATCATATCAGCCTTTCCCAGCTTTTAAGAATTCACACTTGGCTCTGTTACTTTGATAATGGGCAATTCCTCCTTGTGAGCAGGCATGATGAAAATTCTTAACACATGGCATGTTTTAACTCAAACAAATGAAAAAATTGCTGGTTAAACTCCGCAGGTCCAGCACCATCTGTGGGGAGAAAGCAGAGTTAACACTTTGCATCTGGTGACCCTTCATCAGTATTGCTTTGAAGAAGAGTCACCAGATTTGATATGCTAACTCTGCTTTCTCGTTTCCATGCCTAAGAACTGCCAGCAATTTCTGTTTTTGTTTCAAATCTCCAGCGTCCGCAGTCCTTTGTTTTATATTTGCATGTTTTAACTCCTCTGAACGAAACAACTTTCTGAGAGAATTTTTAATAGTATATAAATATCTATTCCAATGGCATGCAAAATATGGATCAAATGTGACACAAATAACTCCAACTATGGTCATTGATGAATTATGACATATCAAAGCACTGAGGTTTGGCGTCTGCTAAAGTATTCAATCACCAGAGAAGTTAGAGCTATTTGTAAAACTTGAACTGTTGGCAACCTGAAAGCTTGTTAACAGAAGACAACCAGAATTTATATTGCTCACTTTCCAATATTGATAATGCAAACAATTTAGGATAGTTGCCTCTCTCAATGACTAATTCCATAACAATTTTGCATAAGGCCAAAATACTTCTTTTCTGCCTTGACTGACATATGCAGAAAATGACAAGACTTTTATTCTCTTGCCTGTAGGTTTTCCTGAAATTTTTAATAAAACATTTGTGACCAAATTATCACAGGAGAAAGTGAGGATTGCAGATGCTGGAGATTAGAGTCTAAAGGTGTGATGCTGGAAAAGCACAGCCGCTCAGGCAGCATTTGCGGAGCAGGAGAATCAACATTTTGAACATGAGCTCTTCATCAGGATGAAGAGCTTGTGCTTGAAACATTGACCGTCCTGCTCCTCAGATGCTGCCTGTCCAGCTGTGCTTTTCCAGTGCCACACTTTTCGGCCCCAAGTTATTGTGGCAAAGTTTCCTCAGGAGGTAGTCACTCCAGCATTAATTGATATCTTAAAAACAAAGAATTAGATTGATGGCTATTTGTAACTAATACTGTGAAATGTAGAGATATTTAACAACCTTGTTTTTTTTCACTAAATTTGAGGATCAGCAGATGGGGATAATTTTGGCTTCGTGCCATAGTGTAATACAATTGGGGCTGGTAGAATGATAATCCATTTTACATCTCTCGTGATGAGGCTCTTAAGTGGCTGATGATTGACCACTAAAGAGCCATAATTGTTGGCAAATCAAGCTGCTTAATTGACCTTCATGGCCAGGAAGTTGCAGAGTTTACAAGGGAACATAAGATTATCTCGACAAGATCAACTCACCCAAATATTTCTCACCACCATCAGGAGGGGAAATGGCATCACATATACTGTAGTTTGCAGTGGGTCAGCATTACAAAATAAATTATTGTGCAAAGGTGTTGAGTCAGGGCGTATCAGTGATAAATTGCCCCATGAAATTATCATTTTATGATGTTTTCATGATGCAGATAATGCAGGAAATGTCACTGAGATACAAAATATAGAAGACAAGAAAATCAGATCAACTTTATTAACTTTACCAAATAAAGACATCCTTGTAAGGAAAATTATGTACTTTTGGAAAAATACCAAGGCCTTGCACAGACTACGGATGAAATCTACTGATTAGAATTGTAATATTTAGTTGTTTGGTGTTTGATTACAAGTCTAATAACTGATGCATGTTCACTGTGTTTGATTGATTAAGCCCGGATATAGAATAAGAGCAAAATAAATGACCACTGAAACTATTAGAAGTTGAGCTATAAGCATAGGTTATTGCAAATATGTTTTAAAACTGAACACCTAAAAACAGTGTCATCCCTGTATTGCTCTGAGGTATATAAAATATATATTGTACATTCAGGTGAATGTACAATAGGCACCAGAAATTTAACTTCTTCAGGGACAATTGAATAATTGGGGTTATTCTCCTTAGAGTGGAGATGCTGAAGGGAAAATTTCCAGAATCATGACAGGATTTTTTTCTTTGTAGCGTAAATATAAGGAAATTGTTTCCAGTGGCAGAAGGGTCAGTGACACAATTAAGGAGATTGGCGAAAGAACCAAATATCACATATGTTAGGCAGCAAGTTATGATGAATGGAAAGCACAATTTGAGAGTGTTGTAGAAAATGTAGCAGTAACTTTCACAAAGGAATTGCAGAAATAATGGAGAAAAACATTTATACAATTTTAGTTAAAAGCAAAAGAATGGGATTAATTAGATAATGCTATCAGGAACAGATAGCAGAGGCCGATGAACTAAATTTCTGTGCAGTATCATCTAATGTTTCTATAAAAGATGACTTTCCGAATCTTCCAACTCCACCAGGTTAATGAGCTCAAGAAATTGGCTTTCCTCTAAGTAAGCAATTAACGTTATATAATATTAATGTCACCTCACCAGTCACGTAGAAAGGTGTAGACTGAAAAGTGGCATTTAAGTTAATCAGTTTTCTTCCTGGAAAAGGTGTCATTCTTAGTAAAGTGACAATCCTTTCCATATACTTGCTGCTGGGGTTGAATATCAGTCTCCACGTAAATCTGTGATCATTAGTGCTACGATATTAATTCCTGGTCTTAAAATAGCCTTTATTAAATATAGTACAGAACACTAGAGATCACTGTAACAAGATCAAATCTCACTGGAGAAACTTTTTAAAGTTCGAGGACACAATATTTTTCCATTCAGTAAAATATTGATCCCATTCATTTGTGATAGTGTTCCTCCATCATCTGCTGTAACTTTAGCAGAGGTTCCTTTGTATAAACTGTGTACACACCATCAATTTTCCCATGGAACTTTGTCCAAAATCACAACAGACAAGAACCTCTGCCGAAATTTTATTTTAAAATTTCATATTAAAAAGATTAGTTCTAGCAGATGAAATCTTGCTTGAAATTAAATTTCAAATTAGCTGATAGTTTCCATAAAAACTCCCCCTTCCCATCATGTAAAAATCAGGATAAATTGGAAGAGATTAGAGAAACATGTAAAGTTCATCGTCGGGAATGTAATTGATTTAACCAGCTCTGGCTGCCAATAATAACAGTTTCTTTGTTTCAGTTTTCACTGCCCACTTGTAATTATGTCATTCAGATTCACTGCTTTGCTCTACAATTCTATCAAGGAACTACAACATGCTGGCAAAGCAGTTGTACTGCTGTACCAAGTTTTCAGCTCTGGGTAATAACTCAAAACTACTGCTGAGTAGAATCAGACTGTAACAGCTACTATGAGATGTAAACATAGTGCTCTCCACCCTTTTAACCTCCACATGTGAGTCTGCTTCCAGTTGATTAAATTCCAGAGCATTTTTGGACCTGCATGTCATTTAACATTGTGTTCTTTTGGCAACAGACTAACCAGGGCAGAATTCCATGTGTCACCACCCAATGCCAGTCAATAGTTGTAATACTAAATGTTTTAACTATTAGAGTGGCTACTGCAGAGCTTGTGCACAGTTTACAATACTACATAACTGGAGTCAGAATTAGAAAGGCATGATAAAACAATTAATATATTTCAGTACACAATATGGTTAATTAATATTCAACAGTATGCACGGGCAGCCCTGGAGTTGCAGTTTTTCCTTCTGAACTATTTAAGCAGGTCTGAATTTCTACTGAAAAGATTCCTAGAGAAAAAAGTTTTGACTTTCAGGGAATGCTGAAGGCAGTTGCAGTAATCATGTCTTCACTCTAACGCTAGCTATCTACCTTTAATTTACATAGCATTTGCAGATTTTACATTATCAATAATGCACACAGTGCTTTTTCGGGGTTTTTTTAATATCCAGAAGTGCTTTTAGATATAACATGACTTCCTTTTCCCTATCACCAAATCACCCATGGTACTTCCGTTCCATCTGTTAACCAACTCAATAATGCATGTTAAAAGTAATGGCCTCAAGCAATCATGAATGTTATATTGTGTGTACAAGTTACTTCTTTGTCATGCAAACTAAACAAGTTTCATAACATTAAGATAATTAAAACAAAATCTGAAGTTCCCATTTGTAAACCACATTCCATGACAAGTTTTGGAGGTCACTGCTTTCTTACACTGCAGTGGAAATATGCAAGAACATGATCCACAGTGTGGGGGGGGGAACCACCTTCCTTTTAAGGGGGCCATCTTTTGTGTTGGCTTACTGGAACAATTCTACTACCACTGCAGCATGAAATCTTTGTTTATGATGATGTACAATTGGATGTGGTGACATACCTCAGAGCTCCTTGTTGAGCTAATGACAATGACCTCTTTGGGAAGCCTCTATGTCACACCGTGTGAACAATGATGTGGAGGTGCCAGTGTTGGACTGGGATGGACAAAGATGAAAATCACACAACACCATGTTATTGACTGTAACTGGCTTCCTTAATTGCTGTGCAATTTTGCAACAGACAAACCCGATAGCTGCGTGCATAAATAAATAGGTGAAAAGTGGAAGATTGCATGAGAAAAGTCATCCTGGACATTGTTGAATGAGAAGCCATGAAATTCACTCCCATCACAATTCAACTGCAAATGGGAAATTCCAGCTCTACCATTTATATTCCAGGTCCTAATGCATATTTCCTTAAAACAATGGTTATGCATTGGATTTATCATCTACCCAGACTAGGCACAAGCTCTGCCACTTCCCCATTGATACATTTCAAACCATTTACATTGTATAATTTGATGTAATCCACACCAATTGCTTCCCCATGCTCTCTAAAACAACAGATGCATAATTAAATGCATTATTTATTTTCTTTTTCTTTGTTACAAATTCAGAATTAAGCCAGCCAAATTGTGCTTGGGAGTTGGGCATGGAAAATTTAGCTTAGCTTCCCAATGTTGAATATTCTCCAGGGACTTTACCAAAATGTATGTACGTGAGGAAATCAGGTAGGGAAGGAGCCGGAGCCGCTGTGACACTTAAATGCCAAAGCTCATTTACAAACATTGAATGCATGTTATCATGTAAGGTGAGAGGTCAGAGAGACTACACCCTCTAGACAGAATGGAGTAGGGAGCAGACAACTGTCTTGGAGTATAAGAACTGCTTATATCTTTGTATTGTTAAAACCTACTTGTTAGATAATACAAATGGTTAATCTTGAAGTGAAGCCATGTCCCACAGCATGGGGAAGATGTTGGAAGACAGACAGTGCTGCTAGCCCATCTTGAACCATGTCTTTTCAAGTGAAGAGCCAGGTTATTTCCTTCCAGGAATTCCAAATGGGTGCTTCTAGTGGCAGAAGCTTAGTGTTGGGTAGATCAAATTTGTAAAATAAACCATTGTGTCATGGGAAGTTACTGCCATCCTCTAATTCAAGACGATGATCATCTTTGGAATTGTCTTTCAATAAGTCATAGGACCATAATCACGAACATTTTGGTGGGTATGCCTAAAGATACATTTCCATGGTTTCTGCAGTCTTACCTTGCTATGCAGGGGAATAATAAAAATTCTCTTGCATAACTACATGACTTGGCTCCGGTTCATGAAATTGAATTCTGATTAGAGATCTTGTATCCCACTGGCAGAAACGTTGGGCTGTATTTTGCCAGAAATCAGTTAAATGTCAATTTGAGTTTTCCATGAGGCCTGGCGAAATATCTTGTGCCATTTTCCCCAAATGCACCTCATTATCTATGCGCCACACCCTTATGGTACCCTCCTCTTTGTATTCTCCCACTGCACATACCATTGCCAAGACCTCTCAGGAACCCTGAAGCTGGTGCCATCTTTAAAGCCCAGCTATGAACACAGTTAAATCATTATCAGACTGGAGCTGCCCTATGTGTTCCATGTGAAATGGCAAATTGACACCCTGCTTTGACAACAGGGATCTGCAGGTGGTGGTAGACCAGGTGATACCGAGAAGGACTGTCCCCTTCCCTCAGGTTCACCGGCACAAACCAAGCCACCAGATGTGCAGCCTGTTCTGAGGTTGCCACCTGGGTCAGAGCTGTTTCCACACTCGAGGAAGGTTCAGCCACGCCACAAACTAGAAACAATGGGAGACATCTAGGAAAAGCCTCGAAAGGAATGGGATTCATCTTAAATGAAACCATGAATAGCAGGTTATTGAGTTATGTATGGGAGTCATTTGTTGAAGCTGCAGGCAGGAGGGTTCATTTAGTAAAAGCATTAAAGAATTGGAAGTCAATTATTAAGGTTTGTGGGATTCGCTTGTGAGAAGTTGAGAAGGCAGAAATTTCTATTTTGGTCACAGAAGGTGAGAATCCTCCATTCTGTGAACAGAATACAGGAATCCTGCATTTTACAGAAGGTGGGATTCTAAAACCTTCTAGATTAGTAGCAACTGTGTTGATATTCTGCAAAGTTTAAATAGTCTATAACAAGGAAAATAATGAGTGACATGAGGAAAACATCACAGCTGAATTACTATTACGATCAAAATGTTATGTCAGAGATACGTCAAATGGAACATAGTTGATTAATTCAAAGAAAACAGTTCTTATGATGTAGAATGCTTCCAAATTAGAAACTAACTTACAAGCTCAACAAGTATATACATTTTTGTATTCAACTGGGACTATAGCTAATAACATTATAGTTCACCAATGTGTAATGCAAACAACAAATAATTTTGAAGAAATGCTGAAAATTTTTGACAAATACTTTAACTGTACAACAAAAGAAATTGTTGCCACAGCAAGATTTACCAAAAATTTTCAACATCTACTGGATCTAATAGCTAATGATCTCAATAGATTGGTGGAAAAATGTGAAGATAATGGTTTAAGGTCAGAGTTCATAACGTGCAAAATTGTTGTTGGAATTACTGATGAGTATTTGACAGATTTATTATGGTCAATAAAAGATTTCACTCTAAAGAAAACTATTCGGATGGTGAGTTAAGCACAAATCAATCCTGAGAAAACGTCAACCTTATCACAGGGGATCAATAGAATCCATTCCACATTGAGGTACAGGGTCACAAAAGACACGCATGAGAAGCCAAACAGCGACTGGGACAGAAATCAGATATTGACAGTCATTGCCATTGCTATGGAGTAAGGAAGCCTCACAACTCCAAGGATTACTCAACTATATAAAATATGCTGTACCTAGAAGACAATAGGTCATTTTCAGAAAATGTGACAAATTAAGACAGTCGCAGAGTAGCAAATATTTGAAAAGTTAATCACATAAGAATATTGTGAGGTAGAACAATTTATACAATAGGGACAAGTCAAAAAGTATTTCTGGAAGAAATAAGGGATTAAATACTAGCCTTTTTGCAAGATGATATTCATGTCAATTGACATCATACACATTTTAAACTTAATAAACTTTAAATATCATTATATAATCGGATAGTGTACTATGTTTGAAGAAATACTGCTGAGACCCTATAGCAACACAACTTCATGGTTCAAGAGTTGCAATACAAAGATAAAATGAATGCTACAAGGAACTTGTGGTTTCGGGTGGAAGAGAATTTATACATTCTTCCCAATCAAGAATGTTCACTCTTAAGCAGGAACACGTGACTACCCTCAATCTTCTTTGAAAAGCTGAAGATATAAATAGTCCTTTAAACAGGAGTATCTAAATTGCTTAAATGAATGGGAGAAGTACAAGACTTGTTCCAGTATCCTCTAAATAAAGATGCTAAGCCATTATTTCTGAACACATCCAGGAAAATTACGCATTTTTAAAAAATGAACAAATTGAGAAACAACTTGAAATGATCAGAATGGGTAATGTTTCCCTAGTAACGAACCAACCGAGTGGTATTTGGACATGGATACTGTGCCCAAACCTAATGAGTCCAGCTGAATTTGTATTAAAGTTCACCCAATTCAACGGTGGCAAGAAAAATTCACTATGTCTACAGTCAACAGGAGTTTAACTCAGCTACCCAAAATAAGTCTTCATGAACCCTGATACAAGAGATGGTCGTAATTAATGCTATTGGATAAGCAATCAAAATTGTTTACAATCTTTATGACTCCACTTAGGAACTTTTGCTTCAAAAGACTGCCATTCACCATCACCTTAACTCAGATTTTTCAATGTAAACATCCAATATGCTACTACATGGCTAACACATTCATACAACAAATGACTGAGGAGCATGATCAGAGGCAATTTTTAGGCACCTACAGGTTGAAGATTTCACTCATAAAAGCAACTGTGAATTCTCTAAGAAACTAGTTCAATTCTTGGGACACATGGTCAACTGTGATGGCAATACAACAATACAGACAAACAGGAAACAAAAGCAATTAAGATGACTCCTTACCCAACACCATTCATGACGTGCAAAGATTTTTTTTGATGATTTTTTTTGCAACAACTCCCTGAGGATGACATTGGAACCAGAACAAGAAGAAAGGTAGAAAGAAAATAAACTTTTATCTAGTGCCTTTCACAACTACTGTGCATTTTAAAATGCTTAACAGTCAATGAAGTACTTAACACTCACTCACCTTGAGCTTACTTGGATAACCACAGCATCTCTGCCCTGCCATTTTGTGATTCTCCCCCTCAGCCAGAGACTCAAACTTGTAGTCTCAGTCAGGCCAGAGGAGACAGTATCCAGTGTGTGGTTTCCTACATAGTAAGTCAAGGATAGCCTCCAGTTTGGGTCCTGATGCAGTCAGTCACTCAGGGCTGTAAGGTTTAGGATGCTCTCTTTATAAATGGTGAAGAGTCAAATGTGGAGAACTGATCACCTGTCTTGATTTTTTCTGCCTTATTGTGGAATTAGAGAGTGGAAGGATTAAGAGAGATAAGAGTGGATGGCACAGCTGTTACTTCTGGTAAAGATGGAGAGGTGTCCCAAGCATGTAAGATGGCAATATACAAGGCATGCAGTGTTAGTGTTGTAGTAGGGTGGTGGTGGACGGGGGGAGGGGGGGTCCGAATATTACAATCGGTGAGAGGGAAGATTATGCAGGCATTCACGGAAGTCGTAGAACGTGAACCTTCGTGGGAGGTGGGTGCAGTAGCAGAGAATGAGAGTGTCGGATATCAGAGAGAAAGTGGTGCCACTTACACTGATAGACAGTGTGACAATGATGCCCTTTTAACAAGGTTATGTTTTCCTTGGCATTTTTCCATGATGGGTTGTTATGTCAGCGGTGCTGAAATGGCTAACAGACACTGCCTAAGTCAACAATCAGAGGATGACTTCAGGGACTTTTTAAAACAATTGTGCAATGAAAAAGGAATGGCCAGTTCTCCCAGATCAAATGTTTTCTAGTTTGGTTTAGTTTTAGGCAAGCAGTCAGAAAACTGCTGGTAGCAGAGAAGCAGTTACAGTGAGAAAAGGTTCCATGCTTCAATAGGAGTTTTGCCTGAACTTTCTCTCTGAAAACTCTCCTCCCTGTAAGAAACTGTGTTTGAACTTACCATTTACCAAGGGATGTGTGAGAATTGGAGCAGTTAGTTGAGTTATGCTAAATTCTGCTTTCTTTTGTTTATGTTTCATCCATAATGTTTAAATAGATTCTGTTGTGTATAAAGCTGAGTGTCTTGATCAGCTGCATTACTCCCGGAATATCCACTTTACATCTGCCTAAGAACAAAGTTAGGGTCTGGCCTACCTTCTTAAAATGTTTTGAGAGGGTCTGGCCTGGCCCATAACAGTGGAGATGGTCATTTACCTTCTTTCTATAATGCTGGGCATTCCTTCCAATGGCCATGCCTTTGTTCCTGGGTGACTACCTCAGACCACACTGGCAGGGTCTGATACCATAACCTCCGCTGGTATTCCTAGGGTGAAGTGATGGAGTCCTGCCTCCTTAGCACTCCACCTATCAGGACCTGTAGGTAAAAACTGAAAAAAACTGGATGCTGTCAATCAGAAACAGAAATTGCTGGAAAAGCTCTGGCAGCACCTGTGGAGAGAAATTAGAGTTAACATTTTGGGTTAAGTGACCCTTCCTCAGAAGGACCCTTTGGTCCCTGTTCACAATGCAGCACACCGAATTCCTCCTTATTTCCCACGTCCAAGGCATATGTCAGCTACTGTGCAGGGCAGCTTTGATCGCCAATGCTTGAGTATGGGCACAAAGGTCATGTACAGGTGGTGGCAGTGCTAGGGATGCCAGTTCATTCTGAGATATCCTAGCAGTGGAGGGTTGCTATGGTTAAGGCGAGTTGAGGAACAGTGATAGAATTGGATATGACAGGCTCCATTCAGTCAGAGTTGGTTGTTAATGAAGTATGTTCAGTCATTTGCACTGAGAAAAGTTGATCAGCCTCGAAGAGAGTAATGCTCTAAGAAACTTCACAAAATTGACACCGCCAAAAAAGCGTGAGATTCAGCCCAATGCTACAGTCATTAATGTCCATCAGAGACACACACTTCCAAAGTACTTTTGACCTGTAGTCACCTCTGTATTACAGAGAACGTGACACAAACAGTTATATAGGTAGGTCCCACAAATAATGATGTTAATGACCAACTGGTCTGTTCTAGTAACATTGATGGAGGATCAATATTGACGAGGACACCAAGAGTAGTTCTCCATGCCTGTCTTAAAAATATCTCCATGGAATGTTTTGCAAGAGGAGGGGCTGCATTGTGGTAATATTATTGGACAAGTAGTCCAAAGACCCAGACCAAATCTCACCAGGCCAGATGCTGAAATTTGAGTTCAGTAAAATTTTTAATTAAAAGTTAATCTAACGGGAGCCATGTAACAATTGTCATGAATTCTTATCTGCTTTACCCTGCTCTTTTGGGAAGGAAACCTGCCATCCTCACTTTTTTGATTTGTTTACAGCTCCAGACCCATAGCAATGTGATTGTCATCTAACTGGCCTCTGAAATGGTTTAGCAAACTCCTCAGTTTTTAATCACTGCTCAAAGTCTAAAGAAAGGAATGAAACTGGGTGGATCACACAGCATCCACCTAGGGACTGGAAAGGCTAACAGTGAACTCAACCAAAAGACCAAAAGCTATAGGAGCAGAATTAAGCCATTCAGCCCATTGAGTCTGCTCTGCCATTCAATCATGCTGAAATTTTTCTCAAAGATGTTTTCCTGCTTTCTCTCTGTAACGTTTAACTCCCTTACAAATCAACAATCTATTTACCTATATTTTAAATACGCAATGCCTTGGCTTCCACAGTCTTCTGCAGCAGATTCACAACTCTCTGGCTGAAGAAATTCATCATGTGATTATACGGTACAGGAGAATATTCCAGACACCACCATAACCATCCCTGAATATGTCCTGTCACACTAGCAGGACAGACCACCACCAACAGTGTGACAGTGTGTGCATTTGGAAGGGTAATACCTGGAGTACTGTTAACATTGACGACACTTCTGGACACAAGGACATGAAGCTACGAGCATCAGGTGAAACATAGCAGGAGGTTTCCATATCGGATTATCACCTACTGCAGCCTCCTCCTCAGCTGCTGAATCTGTACTCTTCCATGTTGAACACCACTTGGAGAAAGCACCAAGGGTGACAAAAGCATGGAATATACTCGGGGTAGGAGATTTAATGTCCATCATCAAAATTAGTTTGCTCATACCACTATTGACCAAGCTGATCAAGTCTTAAAATACATAACTGCTAGACTGGATTTGGATAAAGTAATCAACAAGAGAAAAATTTGCATGTTACTGATTTCACCTATTTAATGGTCTCAGATGCATCTTTCCTTGATAATTACAGAGTCATTGTGGAGATGAAGTCCTATCTTTATGTCGAGTATACCTGCCATTATATTTTGTGGCATATACCACCATACGAAATGGCACAGCAGAGATTTCAAACTGATCTAACAACCCAAATCTGGCATCCATAATGCACTGTGGGCCATTAGCAGAACTGGATTCAACCATCATCTACAGCCTTATAATGCATTTTGGCCTCCTCCTAAGATCCCCAGCATTACAGATGTTAGTCTTCAACCAATTTGATTCATTCCATATGAAATCAAAACATTGATGAAGGCATTGGCTACTGCAAAGGCAATGGCACTGAAAACATTCCAGCAACAGCAGTGAAGGCATCAGTGTACTCTCAATCATCAGCACAGCAGCGGAAAACATCAACAGTGCTATCATGTGGCACATAAAGGAATAAACTGCTCACTGATACACCATTTGGATTCTGCCATTCAACTCCTGATCTCATTACCTGATTCAAACATGGATAAAAGAGCTGAAATCTAGAGGTGAGATAAGACTGTCTTGACATCAAGAAAGCATTTGACTGAATATGGCATCAAGGAGCCCCTGTAAAACTGAGGCCAATGGGAAGAAGGGAAAATGCTCCACTGGCTGGAGTTACACATAATGGAAAGAAGATCATTGTGGTTGTTGAAGCTCAATTATTTCAGCTGCAGAACATCACTGCTGGTGTTCCTCAGGATAGATATTTTCTAATCAACCTGTTCACAGATGTTATGACAACTCTAGAGCAGATGACACTTGAACCCAGGCCACTTGGTCCAGATGTAGGAGCACTAACACTGCATCACAGGAACACTCAGCTCCTCAGGGTAGTTTCCTGGGCCCAAACATCTTTAGCTGTTTCAATGACCTTCCCTCCCTAAGGTCAGAAGTTCACTGATGGGTACATAATGTTCAGCACCACTTGCAGCAAGACCTTGACAACAGCTTCACATGTGAGCAATACTCTTAACATCCTCTACCATTTCTGCCACCTACAATCAGACCCCACCAGCAGAGATACATTTCCCTCCCCACCCCTATCTGCATTCTGCAGAGACCATTCCATCAGTGACTCCCTCGTTAGGTTCATGGACCCCACCTCCACTCCCAGCATCTTCCTTTACCACCTCAAGAGGTGTAAAATCTGGCCTACACCTCCCTCTCACCTCTGACCAAGGCCCAAAGGATCCTTCCACATCAGCAGAGATTTTCTTGCACATCCAAACACCTCTTCTAATGTGTCCATTGCTCTTGATTTGGTCTCCTCTACATTGAGGAGACAGAACGCCAACTTGCAGGACATTTCAGGGAACATCTCTGGGACATACGCATCAAACAACCCCACTGCCCTGTGGCTGACCACTTCAACTCCCCTCTCCCACTCTGCCAAGGACCTGCAAGTCCTGGGCCTCCTGCATTGCTAAATCCAAGCCACCCGATGACTGGAGGAACAACACCTCATCTTCCATCTTGGGACCCTCCAACCACATGGCATTAACATCGACTTCACCTGTTTCCCATCTCTCCTCCCTCCACCTCATCCCAGATCCAACCCTCCAACTTGGCACCACCACTTGACCTGTCCTACCTGGCCATTTTCCTTTCCACCAACTTTGACCTATCACCATTAACTCCCACCTGTGTCTACCTATTGAGTTCCAAGCTACCATCCCCACACCCACCTTCACCCTTGTATGTTTCTCTCAGATCCCTTTCCACCCCCCCGACATTCCTGATGAAGGGCTTATGTCTGAAACTTCGATTCTTCTGCTCCTTGGATGTGGCCTGACCTACTGTGCTTTTCCAGCACCACACTTTTTGACTCTAATCTCCAGTATCTGCAGTCCTCACTTTCTCCCAATACTCTAATAGTAGCCTGTTGACATTCAATTAGATTACCTTGCTGAATCTCACACTACCAACATCCTGGGGTGTTAGCATTGATAGAAACTGAACTTGGCAAAAGTGAGTACTGCAGATGCTAGAGATCAGGGTCAAGATTAGAGTGGTGCTGGAAAAGCACAGCAAGTCAGGCAGCATCTGAGGAGCAGGAAAATTGATGTTTCAGGCAAAAGTCCTTCATCAGGAATGAGGCAGGGAGCCTCCACAGTGGAGAGATAAATGGGAGGAGGGGTGGGGCTGGGGAGAAGGTAGCTAATAGTAAAATAGGTGGATGGAGGTGGGGATGAAGGTGATAGGTTGGATTGGAGGGTGGAGCGGATAGTTGGGAAGGAAGATTGGCAGGCAGGACAGGTCATGAGGATGGTGTCATGAGGACTGAACTGGTCCAGCTATATAAATTCTGTGGCTGTAAGAGCAGGTCAGGTGCTAGACGTACTGCAGTGACTCACTTCCTATCTTCTGTTCACCAATGATAAGGGCACAAGTTAGGGGTGTGGTGGAATACTCTCTGCAGGCCTGGAAGAGCACAGCCCCAAAAACGCAAGAAGCTCAATACCTCTCAGGACCATGCCACCTGCTCAGTTGGCACCTTCAAAATTCACTCCACTCACCAATGGCAACAAGTGCCAACAGTATGTGCCATGTACAAGATGTTATGCAGTAACTCACCCAGACTCCTTAGACATCACTTTCCAACTCTCAGTCTCCACTATCTATAAAGTCAGGAGTACTAAATATATGGGAACACCACACCAGCAAGTTCCTCTCCAAGCTATAAACCATCTACACTTGAAATATATTGCTGTTACATCACTGTCACTGGATCAAAATCCTTTAACCCCAGCCCCCCCACCTAATGCTGGCATATCCTTATCTGAAATACAACACTTACAACAGTGAAGCACCCACTCAAAACTGCACTTGAGCGTCAGTTTTTGTTTTCAAGCTCTGTAGTGAATGTTGAGTACAGCTTGTGACTCAGAAGCAAGAGTGAAATCAAATGACCTCAAATGCTATGCTTGTTTTTGGTAGTACTGGAGCTGCAAACACACACCAATACGTAAACTCCACTCAGCAGCCACATTACCTTCTCATTTACTTCTGGAGGTGTCCTTCGTAACAGTTGGATTTTGACCCTAAAAGTACAGGTCATAAACATAGCTGCATGTCATTTTAGAATAGGAAACACTTGCAGAAAATCTGCTCTTTCAGACAAAGTCTTAATCCAAGTCTCTGTCTGCTCAGAATAAAAATGATGCAAATGTGTAAATCTTAAACAAATGTTGAACCTGAAATGTCAATTGTTTTTCTTATCACAGATTCTACAAGACCTACTGACTATTTCCAGACTGTTCTTCTATCGCCAATGGCCCTCTCTTATTTCAAACAGGGACAGGGGGTTTGTATGTCCTGGCCAAAACTTATCCTGGAACCTACGTCATTCAAAACAGATTATCTGGTCATAATCGCACTGCTGTCTGTAAACTGGCTGTTCTTTTTAAACACTAAAACAGTGACAATACTTTAAAAAGTACTTAAATGGTTGTAAAGTATTTTGGCACATTGTGAAGTTGTGAAAAGTGTTATATAAATGCAAACTTGCAATTTAGGACTTCTGTTGTTGGTAATCAGTTTTGTAGGAGATCAAGAGATAGATATACAGCACATTTCTTCTAATAACATGACACAAACTGATGTCAAAATGAGAACTAAAATTTGAACATAGCTCTGTTTACCAGATTTAATGAGAGTAATACAACATAATTGGCAACTTAATCACCCACCAAACTTGACAACGGCTGATGGACATTAACAATTTAAACAAACCCTGGCTGGAAGGGCATTTGTGATGCAGTGCTGGTGATCCAGGTTCAAGTCCCACTTGCTCCAGAGTTGGGTATAACATCTCTGAACAGATTGACTAGAATTTCATTAAAATCTTAAATCACTCAGTTGTTGCTTAGAAACTTGTGTTATTCTGCTTATCCTTACCTACCACTTAAAGTAAACATAAATACGGCCAGTCCATAAATAAACTGGACGCAGTACAAACAAAATTATGCCCTGGAATTATCTGGTTTACAGGCTGTGTGTTCTTTGCACAAACAAGTCAAATTTGACTTAAAATCTGAATCCCCTGCTCGATACACGATTCATTTTCCCAGCCGAATGGAAACAATCTCATAGCTACAGCAATTCCATAGAATAAACAGAGCATTACACAAAAATAAAGTAGGCGTGAGGCTAGGTTTCAAAAGGACAGTGGTCACGTTTGCACATTTATGGTTAGATCAATCATTATTAAAGTCACTCTTTGCTGGGTGTGGCTATTCCAACTGTTTTGTGTTATATATGCAGTAGTGAAACGTCGCGTGCAGCAAAAATAAATACTTCCATGTGCACTGACCTAGTCCTGGAATTCTTGCTACAGTGGGTCACTTTTCTTGATGTGTTGACTACACTGGGTGCAGAAACAATATTCTGTTTAATAATGTGGCAGTAATTTTACATTGAATCAATCAGATAAAAGGATAATCTTTCAGACCAAACAACCATAATGTGAATTAGTCCAGAGAAAATACTTCGTGGAAGTAGTTAATTGGAAAACAAGCAAAAGCCTATTTGAAGATTACCTGCAAATAGAGAGAGAAAATTGAAGTTTCAGAGAACGCTTAAACTTTCGACATCTATTTGCCCAAGTAACTCCTTTACCCTTGAACCTTTCTTCATCATAGAATACATAGAGTGTGCAATCAGGCCATTTGGCCCAACAAGTCCACACCGACCCACCCAGACCCATTCCCCTGCCCTGGAAGACAGGAAATTTAAATGCTTGTGAAAGATTGGATGGAACAATTTTTCAGCAACAGCAAAAACAAATTAAAGCTGCAGTAATAGCCAATATTGTTTTTGTGGAGCTGGGAGGAAAACTCATGGCGGTCCATAAAATAATTAAACCCTACTTTTTAAACTCGTCCTCACAAACAGGAAACAAACACGCAAAACAACTGCAGAGACATTGTGTGTTATGCAGAATACTAGAAATAATGGTGCATGTTTGATGTGCTCATAATTATGCACCTAATGGGAGTGGGGCGATTGGTCCAGATGTAGTCTCTCTACCTATGAGCTAGGAGGCCTGGGTTCAAGTCCTACCAGCTCTAGAAGTGTGTAATAACATCTCTCACTATGTTGACTAGGAAATACCTATAATTACTCATTTAATGATATTTTTATATACGGACTGGCAAAGCAAAACAGGGATGACTGATCTTAACATATGTTCTGCCCAATCATATCCCAAAATAACAATTAAGATCCCTTGTGGGTAATTAGACCTTGATTGGCAGAGTCATTCATGGCAGACCTTTCTGAAATTCTGATGAGTGCTGGAGAAACTCAATAGGTCTTGTGGCATTGTGGAGAGAGAAACCAGTCCAATATGACCTCTTCAGAATTGAAAGGGGCTGGAACATTTTTTTTTAATGTTGTAGACAGATAGGGAGAAGGAGTGAGTGGAACAAATTCTGAGAATGCCCAGAGCAAAATACATGACGTGATTAGATTACTTACAGTGTGGAAACAGGCCCTTCGGCCCAACAAGTCCATACCGACCCACCAAAGCGTAACCCACCCACACCCCTACAGTTACCTAACACTATGGGCAATTTAGCATAGCCAATTCACCTGACCTGCACATCTTTGGACTGTGGGAGGAAACCCACGCAGACAACGTGCAAACTCCACACAGTCAGTCGCCTGAGTCGGGAATTGAACCCGGGTCTCTGGTGCTGTGAGGCAGCACTGCTAACCACTGTGCCACCATGCCACCCACCACGTGCTCATGGTGTTAAAGGAAAGATAAAGATGTAAAATGTTTGTAAATGTAAAATGTTTGGGACTATAGTCAGCATGGACTGGTTGGACCAAAGGGGCTGTTTGACTCTATGAGGGGTATAAGGAGAATCTAGTCATCTCGGCTGTGAGCAAAGTCAACAACACACAAAGAGGGAGTTGAGGTGCAGATGCAGAAAAAAATGGAGATCAGTAATCATGCTCTGAAGTGGAGGAACTCAGTATTCTGATCTTTCTAAAGATGGCATCAGTTAAAGCCAGAACCAGATTTACCAAAAGTGCATCATTAAGCTATTACACTTTACCATCATAGGACACTGTTGTTTTATCTTCACTTGGTCCATTGAAAATCTTGCCTTAGGACTCTAATTATGATAATCTTCAGGGAAAATTTGGAAAGAAACCTTCCTAACATCGTGAATTCTGGTAAGCAATGACGTGTAGCTACACCTAGAAATGATTTACATCTCAATAATGTATTTTTTTTGTTCCAGAAAGGCTGTTATGTAGGGGAATGGCAGCCAAAAAGAACTCCATAATTTGCAGCAAGGCAGGGCTGTAACCATTCAGAACATAGGAACAACGGGAGGTTGGTTGGACACTCAAGTCTGTTCCATCGTTCATTGATAAACAGAGGTATGTAGCAATGATTCCAATGGTCTTGTCATGCCCTACCGTTGGCCTAGTTGGTCTGGGCTCAAGTCCCACCTGTCCCAGAAATATGTTAGAACAGACCTGAACAGGTTATTATTTTAAAATAAAATGATTCAAGCAATGTCTCTATCACAGATCTGGTTTATCCGCAACTTAAAGAATAACATGTACACTGACAGCCAGACAATATGCTCAATGTCATCCTTTCAGCAGAGTCTGCAAGTTACCAAAGCCTCAACAGACACTTCAGTTTTGGCCAGCATTAAAACATGAGCTGAGAATACTAGCAGGCTGTCTGACAAATGTTTAACTAGTTTAGCTTCACTTGGTGAATGGTTTTGCCGCCCTCCCCCCTCATATATTCAATCTGTTCCATGCTGAAAAACATCTTAGTAAATATGTCAACATGCAGCATTTGGAGCAATTGGTTTCTGGCATCGAAAAGCAAATTGTTCATTTCTGAATTAGTAGAAGATTCACTTTTAAGTGTTAAACTTGACAACACATGCCATCTTTAAAGCACCCTTCAAAATGAAATTTGCATTTGGTGTTCAAGATTTTGTGGTGTAAATTGGTAGAATAGACTTCATTTTGTTGGATTGTTAGTAAAGTTAAACACTTACAAGAGCATATAACACCAAGGATGACAGTGGCAACTAATCAAACTTTAAAACCTCAAGTAATGGTTGGAAATGTTATGCTTTAGTGATGGAATAAACATTATGATGATGTTGGCATGGACTGCACGTGATTCTAGCTAATAGAGTTGTATCTGTGCATCCATCAATACTCTGATCCTATAGACAGACGTGTATTCAGTAACAATCCATTAATGCTCCATGTTGTGTCTGAAAGAATTAGATGTTTAGTTTCTGAATACTTTGATTCTGGATTGTCTGAGAATGAAATTGAGTAGGTAAAAACAATGACTGCAGATGCTGGAATCCAGATTCTGGATTGTGGTGCTGGAAGAGCACAGCAGTTCAGGCAGCATCCGAGGAGCAGCGAAATTGATGTTTCGGGCAAAAGCCCTTCATCAGAAATAAAGGCAGAGAGCCTGAAGCGTGGAGACATAAGCTAGAGGAGGGTGGGGGTGGGGAGAAAGTAGCATGGAGTACAATAGGTGAATGGGGGAGGGGATGAAGGTGATAGGTCAGGGAGAAGGATGGAGTGGATAGGTGTAAAAGAAGATAGGCAGGTAGGACAAGTGCTGAGCTGGAGGTTTGGATCTAGGGTGAGGTGGGGGAAGGGGTAATGAGAAAATTGTTGAAGTCCACATTGATGCCCTGGAGTTGGAGTGTTCCGAGGCGGAAGATGAGGCGTTCTTCTTCCAGGCGTCTGGTGGTGAGGGAGCAGCGGTGAAGGAGGCCCAGGACCTCCATGTCCTCGGCAGAGTGGGAGGAGGAGTTGAAATGTTGGGCCACAGGGCGGTGTGGTTAATTGGTGCGGATGTCCTGGAGATGTTCCCTAAAGCGCTCTGCTAGGAGGCGTCCAGTTTCCCCAATTAGAGGAGACCGCATCGGGAGCAACGGATGCTATAAATGATATTAGTGGATGTGCAGGTAAAACTTTGATGGCTGTGGAATGCTCCTTTAGGGTCTTGGATGGAGGTGAGGGAGGAGGTGTGGGCGCAGGTTTTGCAGTTCCTGCAGTGGCAGGGGAAGGTGCCAGGATGGGAGGGTGGGTTGTAGGGGGGCATGGACCCGACCAGGTAGTCAGGGAGGGAACGGACTTTGCGGAAGGTGGAAAGGGGTGGGAGGGAAATGTATCCCTGGTGGTGGGGTCTTTTTGGAGGTGGCGGTAATGACGGCAGATGATTTGGTTTATGCGAAGGTTGGTAGGGTGGAAGGTGAAACCAGGGGCGTTCTGTCCTTGTTACGGTTGGAGGGGTGGGGTCTGAGGGCGGAGGTGCGGGATGTGGACGAGATGCGTTGGAGGGCATCTTTAACCACGTGGGAAGGGAAATTGTGGTCTCTAAAGAAGGAGGCCATCTGGTGGGTCCTGTGGAGAAACTGGTCCTCCTGGGAGCAGATATGGCGGAGGTGGAGGAATTGGGAATACGGGATGGCATTTTTGTGGAGGTGGAGGAAAAAATGGAGGGCTTGGAGGCCCTGGTAATGGCGGATGGAGGTGTAGAGGGAATGGATATCCATGGTGAAGATGAGGCATTGGGGGCCAGGGTAACTGAAGTCTTGGAGGAGGTGGAAGGCATGGGTGGTGTCTCGAACATATGTGGGGAGTTCCTGGACCAGGGGGGAATAGGACAATGTCGAGGTAGATAGAGATGAGTTCAGTGAAGTAGGAGCATGCTGAGACAATGGTTGGCCTGGGTGGTCAGGCTTGTGGAATTTGGGAAGAAGGTAGAACCGGGCAGTGCAGGGATCCTGGACTATGAGATTGGAAGCTGTGGGTGGGAGATCTCCTGAGGTGACGAGGTTCTGTATGGTCTGGGAGATGACGGTTTGGTGATGGGGGGGTGGGGTCATGGTCGAGGAGGTGGTAGGAAGAGGTGTCCTCGAGTTGGCGTTTGGCTTCAGCGGTGTAAAGGTCAGTGCGCCAGACTACCACTGCGCCCCCTTTATCTGGTGGCTTGATGGTGAGCAACAGTTCTCCTTCAAGATCCTCCACTTCACGCTTGCAGCAATGCACCAGCACCTAACATCTCTACAGTCACCCCTGCCTCAGCTAAGGGCCACACTCTCTCAGAATTGCAAAGGACCCACTCTGTACTACATCCTCAGGAGAATTCATACTCTCAACAAACAGTATTTCAACTCCATCTCAAACATCAAAAACTCTAAGTACCCACCTCCATAACCAGTGCTCCTCAAACATTCCAGAAGATTCCCCTGGCCTCTGGAATTACTTAGAATCCATTAGCCATGTGGCTGGTGCAGCTGCCACCCCCACGCTGATTGATGATGTCACTTCCACCTCCATCATGGCAACTCCCACAACCACTTACGCCCCTCACAATTCCTCATATATCACACGTGACATCACTTCCACCCCTCACATCATCGCTGATGTCACAACGCTCAGTGACTTCCGCCACCCTTTCTGCCGTGTCTGCCACCACTTCCGCCCCTACCATTGCCACTCACCTGCATTCTGCTGACACGCCTCCCACAGATCCCACTGTCACCATTCCCGGCCCCCAGATCCCTGAGGGGAACACCACCCCTGCTCATGACTCCACCCCCAATTCCCCCACCATCACACCCACTCCAGTTACTGGCTCCACCCCCATTCCCAACTCCACACCCACACCAGATCCCAGCTCCCAGCCCTGACGAGTTTTCACCATTCCTCCAGACCTTCCCCTCACTGAGGACGAATGATCAGTCCTCAGCAAAGGACTCACCTTCATCCCCCTCCGTCCACGCATCAATGAATTTGATACACAGTGTGACGTTGAACACTTCTTCCGCCACCTCCGCCTCCAAGCTTACTTTCACAATCAGGACTCCTGTCCAGCTTCTGAGGACCCCTTCGCCCACCTCCAACACACTGCATCCACCCGGACACCCCGCGCTGGCCTATTACCCGCCCTCGACCTCTTCATTTCCAACTGCCGCCGAGACATTAACCGCCTCAACTTGTCTATCCCCCTCCCTCACTCCAACCTCTCACCCTCACAACGCACAGCCCTCCATTCCCTCTGCTGTAATCCTAACCTCACCATCAAGCCAGCAGATAAAGGGGGCGCAGTGGTAGTCTGGCGCACTGACCTTTACACCGCTGAAGCCAAACGCCAACTTGAGGACACCTCTTCCTACCGCCCCCTCGACCATGACCCCACCCCCCATCACCAAACCATCATCTCCCAGACCATACAGAACCTCATCACCTCAGGAGATCTCCCATCCACAGCTTCCAACCTCATAGTCCGGGAACCCCGCACTGCCCGGTTCTACCTCCTTCCCAAGATCCACAAGCCTGACCATCCTGGTCAACCCATTGTCTCAGCATGCTCCTGCCCCAATGAACTCACCTCGACCTACCTCGACACTGTCCTATCTCCCCCTAGTCCAGGAACTCCCCACACATGTTCGAGACACCACCCATGCCCTCCACCTCCTCCAAGACTTCAGTTTCCCCAGCCTGCAACGCCTCATCTTCACCATGGATATTCAATCCCTCTACACCTCCATCCGCCATTACCAGGGCCTCCAAGCCCTCCGTTTTTTTCCTCTCCCGACATCCCCAACAGTACCCTTCCACCAACACACTCATTCGTTTGGCTGAACTGGTCCTCACCCTTAACAATTTCTCCTTCGAATCCTCCCATTTTCTCCAGACCAAAGGGGTAGCCATGGGCACACATATGGGCCCCAGCTATGCCTGTCTCTTTGTTGGCTACATAGAACATCCATAGATCTTCCATAATTACACCGGCACCACTCCTTGCCTCTTCCTCCGCTACATTGATGACTGCATTGGTGCCACCTCATGCTCCCGCGAGAAGTTTGAACAATTCATCAACTTCACCAACACATTCCACCCTGACCTTAAATTTACCTGGACCATCTCTGACACCTCCCTCCCCTTCCTGGACCTCTCTATCTCCATTAATGACTACCGACTTGACACTGACATTTTTTACAAACCCACCGACTCCCATAGCTACCTGGATTACACCTCTTCCTACCCTACCTCTTGCAAAAATGCCATCCCATATTCCCAATTCCTCTGCCTCCGCCGTATCTGCTCCCAGGAGAACCAGTTCCACCATAGAACACACCAGATGGCCTCCTTCTTTAGAGACCGTAATTTCCCTTCCCACGTGGTTAAAGATGCCCTCCAATGCATCTCATCCACATCCCGCACCTCCGTCCTCAGACCACACCCTTCCAACCGTAACAAGGACAGAACGCCCCAGTGCTCACCTTCCACCCTACAAACCTTCGCATAAACCAAATCATCTGCTGACATTTCTGCCACCTCCAAAAAGACCCCAGCACCAGGGATATATTTCCCTTCCCACCCCTTTCCGCCTTCCGCAAAGACCGTTCCCTCCATGACTACCTGGTCAGGTCCACGACCCCCCCCTACAACCCACCCTCCCATCCTGGCACCTTTCCCTGCCACCGCAGGAACTGTAAAACCTGCCCCTACACTTCGTCCCTCACCTCTATCCACAGCCCTAGAGGAGCCTTCCACATCCATCAAAGTTTTACCTGCACATCCACTAATATCATTTATTGCATCTGTTGCTCTCGATGTGATCTCCTCTACATTGGGGAGACTGGGCGCCTCCTAGCAGAGCGCTTTAGAGAACATCTCAAAGGACACCCACACCAATCAACCACACCGCCCTGTGGCCCAACATTTCAACTCCCCCTCCCACTCTGCCGAGGACATGGAGGTCCTGGGCCTTTTTCACCGCTGCTCCCTCACCACCAGACGCCTGGAGGAAGAACGCCTCATCTTCCACCTCGGAACACTTCAACCCCAGGGCATCAATGTGGACTTCAACAGTTTCCTCATTTCCCCTTCCCCCACCTCACCCTAGTTCCAAACTTCCAGCTCAGCACAGTCCCCATGACTTGTCCTACCTGCCTATTCTTCTTTTCCACCTATCACCTTCCTCCCCTCCCCCACTCACCCATTGTACTCTATGCTACTTTCTCCCCACCCCCACCCTCCTCTAGCTTATCTCTCCACGCTTCAGGCTCTCTGCCTTTATTCCTGATGAAGGGCTTTTGCCCAAAACGTCGATTTTACTGCTCCTTGGATGCTGCCTGAACTGCTGTGCTCTTCCAGCACCACTGATCCAGAATGAGAATGAAATTGAACAGATTGCTTACAAAATAAGTCTAAATTTGTGTTGCTACGACTAATTTGTCAGAAATACTTTTTCCAGTACCCTCTTGGTATACAGGTTAAATGCCAAGCTTGTTATTGTTTATAATAACTAATTGAATTTCCACTTGTGAGAGTTAGTTGAACTTTCTGGGGAAATTTTTGTCCTTGGTGTTAAGCTGTTAAGAGTAAACATAAACTGTGCTCTTTTCTAATCACGGGTAGATTAGATTAGACTTACAGTGTGGAAACAGGCCCTTCGGCCCAACAAGTCCACACCGACCCGCCGAAGCGCAACCCACCCATACCCCTATATTTACCCCTTACCTAACACTACGGGCAATTTAGCATGGCCAATTCACCTGACCCGCACATCTTTGGACAGTGGGAGGAAACCCACGCAGACACGGGGAGAACGTGCAAACTCCACACAGTCAGTCGCCTGAGTCAGGAATTGAACCCGGGTCTCAGGCGCTGTGAGGCAGCAGTGCTAACCACTGTGCCACCGTGCCGCCCTAAATTTGGTGGTATCCTGAAAAGTGTTTCAGCAGATTTACCATGAGGACAGAATTGTTACTGACTCTAATACTGACCACAGCGAAATGGCTGTCTCAGGTCATACCAAGACAAAACATTCCCAGTCCCGATCTGGCGATTTGAAGGCAGGACTGGGAACAACAAATTTGGGAGCTTAGGGATGCCGAGCGATTTTGCTGGAGGCGGTAAACAACAGCGATGGCGAGGGGAAGCCACTAATGATCACTTCGAGTCCAATGAGGAGGCGAGGAGCAGCCAGCCCGGGATCACACCGACTGGCAACCGAGGCCCGGAGCTTTGTGGGAGCAACTTCCCGAGACCAGAATTGACCCAATGGTCTCATCACGGGTCTGCACCGTGACTGAGCGGAATCCTGCGGGCGGGTTTCCCCTCAGACTTAGTGGGGGTGTCTCTGCAGGCTGGAAAATAAACACTTTGCTACTCAATCCTGCCTCTTATTTGACAGTTCTTCCACAGTGTGTAGAGTGCAAGGGGGCTTCGTGGGCGTCTTGTAACAGGTTAGCATAATGCGCTTTGGTGACGGGAAGCAGCAGTAATCAAGGAATAAATCCACAGTATTTCAGAGGGCGTTAGTACAATCAGGAAGAGTTCGCTGCAGACTTCAAAACAGCCACAGAAAAGCAGAGAAGAGTAACATAGATTGAACGAGGGAGCTGTAAAACGGCTGTTGCGGTCACATCACTGTAACTTCTTTCGTTCTCGATGACGATCAGGTTTTGAGAATAACGGTGATGACATTGGCATTGTCAACACAGCCCCAAAATCGGTCTATTGATTTAGCTTGACACTTTGTCAATCATCCATCGGGAAGACGATTTCCTTTGTGATGGTTATTAGCATCTCCTGTACATTTATCACAGAATCTGGGGAATTTAGTGAAAATCCTGTGACCTTTTGCTGCGCCATCTGTCTCCCGATGCAATACATACTCCCTGTCCCGCCTCATTCTAAGGTCCTGCTGTAGGTCTTGAAGAATCATGCGACCTCGCTGGATTTTCTGATTTAATTTTCAACATCAGAAAGAACCCCATTCTGAGGGTATTTCGTGCTGCACTGACTGCAAATCCAAGTTAAGGCTGGGCATGAAAATTGTATCCAATTGATGCCACCTCACGTTTTAACGGTCCCCACTGCCTGTCGCGATTAGATTGCAAATAAAGTTTACCCCCAGAAGAAATGAACATTAATTACACTTGTAGTACGGTGGTACATTACAAAATTCAGCCGTTAAAGACCAATACAAACAAACATTTTGAATGATATGCAACATATTTCCAAACAACTGTCAACTTTTGTTTTCACTAAAACCCTGCAGATAAGGACATAAAAGAACATAAAACACCTTCCACGGCCCTCTTACAAATTTAACCATACTCTTCACAGAGAATGCTCTGTGAAAAATGTTCCCTGATTCCTTAAACTTTGGAATATTCAATTACAATTCCACTGTTCTGCTCCTATTTACTAATCATCATAGACAACATTCCTCGCAATATTCAAATAATTTTCTGGGTTGTTCTTACAGACGTTTGTAATCAACCTGTTCTGTTATGGTCGTGCACAGATCAAGAACATGTGGGACCTGAAGCTAGGCTTTCTGACCCAAGGATAGGGGGACTACCATTGCATCACAAAAAACATTCTTAGGTTGCTCTAATACATTGTTCAATCTTTAGCTATTCTCACAGTGGTTAGCACTGCTGTCTCATAGCGCCTAAGACCCGGATTCAATTCCTGACTCAGGCGACTGACTGTGTGGAGTTTGCACGTTCCCCCCATGTCTGCGTGGGTTTCCTCCGCGTGCTCCCACAGTCCAAAGATGTGCGGGTCAGGTGAATTGGCCATGCTAAATTGCCCGTAATGTTAGGTAAGGGGTAAATGTAGGGGTATGGATGGGTTGCGCTTTGGGGGGTCGGTGTGGACTTGTTAGGCCGAAGGGCCTGTTTCCACACTGTGAGTAATCTAATCTAATCTAATTTATGGACACCTTTCTTCCACCATTTGGTCAGAAGTAGGGATGTTCCCTAACGATTGTACAATGTTGAGCACTATTCACAACTCCATCCATTCTGAAGCAACCCGTGGCCATTTACACCAAAAACCTAGAAATGTCTGGACTTAGACTGAACATCCTTGATATATAAGTGCCAAGGAATGACGATCTCTAACAAAAGATAATCTAACCATCTGCTCTTGCCGTTCAAGGCATTACCATCAACAAATTTCCCACTATTAACACTCTAGGGGATTACCATTGTCCAAGAGTTCAACTGGACCAGCCGTATAAATACTACTGCTACAAGAGCAGAATAGAGGCTAGGAATTCTGTGGCATGTAACTTATTTCCTATCTCACCAATGCCTATCCATGATCTACTATGCACACATCAAGAGTGTAGAGGATTACTGTCCAGTTGCCTAAATGAATGCAGCTCCTCCCCCCCACCCCACCCCCCACCAATACTCAAGAAGCTCAACACCACCCAGGACAAAGCAGTTCGTTTGCCTCACACTCCATCTACCACTTTCAATATTCACTCTAACCACTGATGCACAGTGACAGCAATCTGGAGCAGATACAGATGCAGTGCAGTAACTCATCAAGGATCATCCCTCCAAACCTGTGACACTACCATCCAGAAGGGCAACAAAGGCATGGGAACAGCATCACCTGCATTTCCCAACAACTTACCTGATCTGAAATTACATTGCTGTCTCTTCGCTGCTAGTGGAGCAAAGCTTGAAAATCCCTTCCTCACAGCATTGTGGTCATCCCTAAACCCCAAAGATTGGATCAGTTTGAGAAGGTGGCTTTTAAATGGAAATTATGGATGGACAATAAATACTAACTTAGTCAGTCATACCCACATCCCACATGTGAATTTAAAATGTGAGTAAGAAAGATACTTTCATTTATATAGTGCTTTTATTAACCAGTGGACAACTCAAAGTGCTTCAGCCAATTAAGTACTTTTGAAATGTAGTTCAAATAGGAGACAATAGGAAACACAACAGCTATTTTGCATAACATATTCTCCCATAATCAATGATACAATAATGACCAGATAAGGTAGGATTTGTGATGTTGAGTGAGTGATAAATATTGGCCAGAACACAGAAACAATCCCCAATCTTTTTTTTAAATAATGCCTTGGAATGTTTCAGTCTTACGACCACTTTCTTCCAATAAGTGCATGTTGTTAATTGAACTTTAAGAACATCTTTTTTTTAAGAAATGATATTATTTTTAATTCAAGTTGTTATGTTGCTGAGTCAACAAGAAGAATCAATAACAAGAAACTTTTCTAATCTCTTTAACAGCCTAGTATAGAGAGTACAGTCAGTTAGCTCAGTTGGTTGGATGACAGGGCTGCAATGCAGAATAGCACCTAAACTGTGAGTTTGGTTTCAACACCAACTGAGGATAATATAAAAGATTTTATTTTTCAACCTCTCTTCTTGTCTCCAGATGTCTCTCCAATGACAGAGCAGCCTGAGTAAGGGGTTTTTACCTTTACACTACCATCTCACAGAGGACTATGTCTGCATTTTTTATTCAAAATTTCACTGCGGCTTTTTAAACAATAGTGACATTTGTTGCATTAGTCTATATTATATCCCTGATTGAGAGTGAAAATGGGGTGCTGGACCAATGAGAGCTTAATTTCAGGAGCGTGCAGTTAAAGCCTAGTTGAGATTTGTTTTGTTCTTTGGATGCTAAGCTCAAAATTCTGACCCAATTACAACAAAATGCTTTTTTCTTAGTTGATACAAAAACAGGAACATTAATGCTGTTTATCCAAAAATAAAATTAATAGTTCCATAGTCATAATTGAGTACTTTAATGTAGTCTAGATAACTGATGTTATTGCTTATGTGGCATGCATATGAATTGAGTGCAAATTGTTTGTTCTCAAATGAGATGTGATTAGCACATTGGAACTTCAACACTGCAATTAAATAGTTGTTTCTCAACCAAAGGAAGCACTACAGGAATACTCTGCTTTTTTTACTACCTTACTTTTCAGTGTCTCTAATTTCAATGATTATCTTTAGTTATGAATGTGAAATAAAATCTTATTACTGTAAAGTTTTATTGGTCAATTGTGCATCAAATAGCATGAACTTTTTTCTAATAAATGTAACAGATTGATGAAGGAAATTTAAAATTTTGTATTTGCCTTCCCCCTCATCAAAACTGGACAGTAAGTTGATGAGTGGAAAAGTTGTAAAAAGTAAAGAATCTCTTGTTATCACTGTTTGCTGCATAACTTAAAATATAACAACAAAACTTTTAAATATATATTAATGATTGAAATCCAAAGTCATTTTGCAGTTCTGGTTGAATAATATTTATACAAAAAAGATTAAGACACTCAGAACTAAAAAGAATAAATCTTGTAAAGTTTGTTTAACTATCATGGACTGTTTCTTAAAATGGACATTACATTTAGCAATCTAAATTTCAGTGAGAATTGCAGCCTGCAATATTTTTGTTGTTGCAGAATAGGAAGATGACACTCTAAGCTAACATAAGTGTTCAATATCACTGTATAATCAGTAAAATGAAGATAACATATGATAATAAAACAAAGCTACTGAACACTGGTGTCATATAACATGAGTGAATTTTACCAAAATGCATTATGTCTGGCTGAGAAAATGTCAGAAAATAGATACCACTGTGATATTATTAGTTTTAAGTTAAAAAAAATGCAGTACTCTTATCTGTAGTCTCTACACATTCCTGACTGCTTCCAGTACATCAGCATCCATTGAAAAAAAAACCTTTGTAACAAGAGGTCACTGGACTTGAAACATTAACTGTGTTTTTCTCTCTCCACAGATCCTGCCAAGCCTGTTGAATTTGTCCAGCAGATGTTGGTCTATTAGCATGTCTGTTTCTTATGATGATTTGTTTGATTTCATGTAAAAGTTATACATAGCTTTAATTTCATGCTTTCATATATTTGTAAGTTTGTAATGGAGGCTTTTTGTTTATTTTTGGAACTTTACTTTCACTCAATAGTAACCGAACTTCAAAATGATTTAGGTGAAAGTGAGGACCTGCAGATGTTGGAGATTAGAGTCAAGATTAAAGTGGTGCTGGAAAAACACAGCAGGTCAGGCAGCATCCGAGGAGCAGGGAAATCGACAGCACCACTCTAATCATGACTTCAAAATAATTTGTCAGCTGTGTAGCATCTTAAAACTGAAGGGTACAGTAAATTTGAGAATTCTTTATTATGCAAGAGTTGGACGCATGGAACTGGAAAGAATGCATTACCAGAACACAAATTGAGGCAGTTCAAAGAGGGTTCACTAGGATGATCCCTATTATGGAGGAAAGGTCTTATGAGCAAAGGTTAAATGGGGTGGGCTTCTACTCACTAGAGTTTAGAAGAATGGGAAGTGATCTCATTGAAATATATTGGATTCTTAATAGAGTAAATGGTGAGAGGATGTTCCCCTTCTTAGAGACTCTAGGACCAGAAGGTTAGTCTCAGAATAAAAGGGCACCAATTTAAGACAGAGATGAGGAGGAATTTCTTCTGTCAGAGGGTTGAGAGTCTTTGGAACGTCTTGGCACTGAGAGCTGTGGGAGCAAAGACCTTGTGCATATTTAAGGTTGAGTTAGATAGATTCTTCAAGGATTATAGGGTACTCTCTAGTCCGAGGTGCAGACAGACGTTTCTGTGGCCAGCAGCAAAAAATCAGAATGGCATGTTGCTTCCCTGGTGCCAGGATGAAGGATGTCTCAGAGAGGGTGCAGAATGTTTTCAAGGAGGAGAGGGACCAGCAGGAGGTCATTGTCCACATTGGAACTAACGCCACAGGAAGGGAAAAAGTAGAGATTCTGAAGGGAGATTACAGAGAGTTAGGCCGGAATTTAAAAAGGAGGTCCTCAAGAGTAGTAATATCTGGATTACTCTCGGTGCTATGAGCTGGTGAGGGTAGGAATAGGAGGATAGAGCAAATGAATGCATGGCTGAGGAGCTGGTGTATTGGAGAAGGATTCACATTTTTAGATCATTGGAATCTCTTTCGGGGTAGAAGTGACCTGTACAAGAAGGACTGATCGCACCTAAATTGGAAGGGGACTAATATACTGGCAGGGAGATTTGCTGGAGCTGCTTGGGAGGATGTAAACTAGCAAGGTCGGGGGAGTGGTGTGGGACCAGGGAGATAGTGAGGAAAGAGATCAATCTGAGACTGGTACAGCTGAGAACAGAAGAGAGTCAAACAGTCAGGGCAGGCAGAGACAAGATAGGACTAATAAATTGAACTGTATTTATTTCAATGCAAGGGGCCTAAACAGGAAAGGCAGATGAACTCAGGGCGTGGTTAGGAGCATGGGAGTGGGATATCATAGCAATTACAGAAACATGGCTCAGGAATGGAGAGGACTGACAGCTTAATGTTCCAGGATACAAATGCTCCAGGAAGGATAGAAAGGGAGGCAAGAGAGAAGGGGGAAGGTGGCATTTTTGATAAGGGATAGCATTACAGCTGTGCTGAGGGAGGATATTCCTGGAAATACATCCAGGGAAGTTATTTGGGTGGAACTGAGAGATAAGAAAGTGATGATCACCTTATTGGGATTGTATTATAGACCCCCTAATAGTCAGAGGATTTTAACTTTCCAAACATGGACTGGGACTGCCATAGTATTAAGGGCTTAGATGGAGAGGAATTTGTTAAATGTATACAAGAAAATTTTCTGATTCAGTATGTGGATGTACCTACTAGAGAAGGTGCAAGACTTGACCTACTCTTGGGAAATAAGGCAGGGCAGGTGACTGAGGTGTCACTTTGGGGCCAGTGACCATAATTCTATTAGATTTAAAATAGTGATGGAAAAGGACAGACCAGATCTAAAAATTGAAGTTCTAAATTGGAGAAAGGCCAATTTTGACAGTATTAGGCAAGAACTTTCAAAAGCTGATTGGAAGCAGAAGTTCGCAGGTAAAGGGACGGCTGGAAAATGGGAAGCATTTAGAAATGAGATAACGAGAATCCAGAGAAAGTATATGCCTGTTCATGTGAAAGGAAAGGCTGGTAGGTATAGGAAATGCTGGATGACTAAAGAAATTGAGGGTTTGGTTAAGAAAAAGAAGGAAACATATGTAAGGTATAGACAGAATAGATCGAGTGAATCCTTAGAAGAGTAAAGAGGCAGTAGGAGTATACTTAAGAGGGAAATCAAGAGGGCAAAAAGGGGACATGAGATAGCTTTGGCAAATAAAATTAAGGAGAATCCAAAGGGTTTTTACAAATACATTAAGGACAAAAGGGTAACTCGGGAGAGAATAGGGCTCCTCAAAGATCAGCAAGGCGGCCTTTCTGTGGAGCCACAGGAGATGAGGGAGATTCTAAACGAGTATTTTGCATCAGTATTTACTGTGGAAAAGAGCATGGAAGATATAGACTGTAGGGAAATAGATGGTGACATTTTGAAAAATGTCCATCTTACAGAGGAGGAAGTGTTGGATATCTTGAAACGCATAAAAGTGGATAAATCCCCAGGATCTGATCAGGTATACCCTAGAACTCTGTGGGAAGCTAGAGAAGTGATTGCTGGGCCTATTGCTGAGATATCTGTATCATCGATAGTCACAGGTGAGGTGCCAGAAGACTGGAGGTTGGTAAATGTGGTGCCACTGTTTAAGCGGAATGAGACGATTGGGCACAGCCGTTTGGGTGCCAGCTGATTTGGCGCCAGCCCATTTGGCGACAGATGTTTTGGCGCTCGGAAAAAAATGTTGATTGATTCATCATCATCCAAGGAGCAGGAGAGTCGACGTTTCGGGCATGAGCCCTTCTTCAGGAATCATGCCCGAAACGTCAACTCTCCTGCTCCTTGGATGCTGCCTGACCTGCTGTGCTTTTCCAGCAACATATTTTCAGCTCTGATCTCCAGCATCTGCAGTCCTCACTTTTTCCCTGATTCATCATCATTCAAAGGTAGAACTTTAAAAAGTTTTAAAACTAACTTTATTGAAAAATAAAAACATTAAATCTGTTGATCACTAAAAACATTAAATCTGTTAATCACTAAAAACTGTAACGTAGCTTTATTTAGTTTGTTTAGTAATTATGAGCAAGGCTCCTCAAGTACTTGATAATATCCATGTTTTCAATTCTAAGAACAGTTTCGTGTATTCTTCTATCTGCATTTCTATACTTTTTTTAGTTTCTGTGGTGGTTCATGCCCAGCTAGTAACCCTTCATAATATGCATCTCTATCTTTCTGTACTTTACGCAGGCATCTATTAATTTCCATATGGTGGGATGTTGCATGCTAAGTTCGTATTGTAATTGACGGTCAGCTGCCTCCACATAATTGTTTGTGTGGTCTTACCTGTTTAATGTTCTCTGATGAAGGTTCCAGATCTCATGGAGAAATAGAGATGTAGAGGAATCCATTATGCGCAAATTTTTCTTTTCCATGTTTTGTTAATACCTCTTCAGCCATCATATGGATAAAATGATATATAAAAAAAACAAGATGGCAAAAGAATGAAACATTTGTGGCAGTGCACCCGCAGTTAACTCAACTGAGTCTAAGGACTAACTGTAGCCTGAGCAAGCAGCTAAATGAGGAGAGGCTAGTTTTCCTGTTTCCAAATATGCACTAGCTCAATTTATACAAAGGAATACAAAGGAAGAGCAAACAGCAATATACCTATTGGTCTTTTCAAAGCTGCATGCTCAACTACTATATACAAAAACACTTAGTAGAAAAAAATGCATGCAATTATATGTTCATATGTACAAGTAGTATATTTATGTTGAAATTAAACTTATCCACACCATTCGATAAACACGCGTGGTTATTCAGCATAACGGATGGTTATATAACCGATATATTGTGATTTTGTGACACTAAAGCTGTCTGTCCATACAGACAGATTTACAAATAAAGAATTTGGGCGGCACAGTGGCACAGTGGTTAGCACTGCTGCCTCACAGCACCTGAGACCCGGATTCAATTCCCGACTCAGGCGACTGACTGACTGTGTGGAGTTTGCACGTTCTCCCCGTGTCTGTGTGGGTTTCCTCCGGGTGCTCCGGTTTCCTCCCACAGTCCAAACATGTGCGGGTTAGGTGAATTGGCCATGCTAAATTCCCCGTAGTGTTAGGAAAGGGGTAAATGTAGGGATAGGAGTATGGGTGGGTTGCGCTTCGGCGGGTCAGTGTGGACTTGTTGGGCCGAAGGGCCTGTTTCCACACTGTAAGTAATCTAATCTAAAAAAAATGTTCTTAGTGCCAAAACGTCCGTCGCCAAATGGGCTGGTGCCAACTAAGTTTGTCGCCCAAACGGCCGTGCCAAAACGCCGGCAACCAAACGGCTGCACCAAAACGTACCTAATCCTGTTTAAGAAAAGTGGTAAGGACAAGCCAGGGAACTATATAGCACTCAGCCTGATGTTAGTGGTGGAGAAGTTGTTGGAGGGAATCCTGAGGGACAGGATGTACATGTATTTGGAAAGGCAAGGACTGATTGGGGATAGTCAACATGGCTTTGCGTGTGGGAAATCATGTATCACAGTCTTGATTGAATTTTTTGAGGAACTAACAAAGAGGATTGATGAGGGCAGAGCAGTAGATGAGATCTATATGGACTTCAGTAAGACTTTTGGCAAGGCTCCCCATGAGAGACTAGTTAGTAAGGTTAGATCTCACAGAATACAGGGAGAACTAGCCAATTGGATACAGAACTGGCTCAAAGGTAGGAGACAGAGGATGGAGGTGGAAGGTTGTTTTTCAACTGGAGGCCTGTGAGCAGTACAGTGCCACAAGGGTCAGTGCTGGGCCCTGTACTTTTTGTTACTTAAATAAATGATTTGGATGTGAGCATAAGAGTAGTAAGTTTGCAGATGAGACCAAAATTAGAGGTGTAGTGGACATTGAAGAAGGTTACCTCAGATTACAACAGGATTTTGATCTGATGAGTCAATGGGCTGAGAAGTGGCAGATGGAGTTTAATTCAGACAAATGCGAGGTGCTGCATTTTGGGAAAGCAAATCTTAGCAGGAAGGACTTATACACTTAACGGTAAGGTCCGAGAGAGTGTTGCTGAACAAAGAGACCTTGGAATGCAGGTTCATCACTCCTTGAAAGTGGAGTCGCAGGTAGATACTATATTGAAGAAGGCATTTGGTATGCTTTCCTTTATTGGTGGGAATATTGAGGTCAAGAGTTGGGAGGTCATGTTGTGGCTATACAGGTCATTGATTAGGCCACTGGTGGAATATTACATACAATTCTGATCTTCTTCCTATTGGAAAGATGTTGTGAAACTTAAAAGGGTTCAGAAAAGATTTATAAGGATGTTGCCAGGGTTGGAGGATTTGAGCTACAGGGATAGGCTGAATAGACTGGGGCTGATTTCCCTGAAGCATTGGAGGCTGAGGATTGACCTTATACAGTGGTAAGGACAAGCCAGAGAACTATATTATGAGGGGCATGGATAGTATAAATAGACAAAGTCTTTTCCCTGGGATGTGGGGAGTTTAGAACTAGAGAGCATAGGTTTAGGGTGAGAGGAAAGATATAAAAGAGACCTAAGGGGCAACTTTTTCACACAGAGGGTGGTACGTGTATGGAATGAACTGTCAGAGGAAGTGGTAGAGGCTGGTACAATTGCAACATTTAAAAGGCATTTGAATGGGTATATGAAGTGGAAAGGTTTGGAGGAATATGGGGTGGATGCTGGCAGGTGGGACTAGATTGGGTTGGAATATCTGGTCAGCATGGATGGGTTGGATCGAAGGGTCTGTTTCCATGCTGTACATGTCTATGACACTATGACTCTATTATGGGGCAATGGAAGGAAAGCAGACGTGAAGAGTGTCGGATCACTCTTGATCCTGTTGAATAGTGGAGCTGGCTTGAGAGGCTGAATGGCCTACTCCTGTTCTTATTACTTGTGGTCTTATGTGACTTTGTGGGAAGGTGGAAGTGAGAAAGAAGATCAGCCAGGTATATCAATGAAGGTGAGGTCAAATAAGTCTTTCCCTCTTGTTCCCTCATGACTTGCCATAGGCTCAGTACAGCAAGTATGTCCTTCAGGATTCAGGCATTGGTGGTAATCAATGGAGGTCCTTACGCAGGTTTCATGGTGCCATGAGTTTTCATGAGGTCCAGAGTCAGACTTTGAAGGGGCAACATCCTCTTGGCTGTACACCATTGCTGCATTTCTCCAGCACTTGTTTTTACCCAGGAAGAATGTGGGATGTTGGCTCTAAGACATTATTTGGTTGTAAGTATTATTACATCAGACTGTTGTTTAGTGAATCTGTGAGATAGCTCTCACAATTTTGGCATAATTCCCAGGTGTTAGTGAAGAATTCTTTGCATGGTTAGTTGCAAAGTAGGCCTTTGTTGTTCCTGGTGCCTTGATTGATCAGCCCGGTTTGACATTGAACAATTCTTCCACCGCCTTCGCCTCCACGCCTACTTCTTCAACCAGGACTCCCGCCCACCCTCTGATGACCCCTTCTCCCGCCTCCAACTCACCCCATCCACCTGGACACCCCGTGCTAGCCTCTTACCCACTCTCAATCTCCGCATAGCCAACTGCCGCCGCGACATTGACCACCTCCACCTGTCCACCCCTCTCACCCACTCCAACCTCTCACCGTCGCAACGTGCAGACCTCCACTCCCTCCGCTCCAACCCCAACCTCACCATCAAACCGACAGACAAGGGAGGCGTGGTGGTAGTGTGGCGCACCGATTTCTACATTGCAAAGGCTAAATGCCAGCTCGCGGACACCTCTTTCTACTGCCCCCTTGACCATGACCCCACCTCCCACCATCAAACCATCATCTCCCAGACCATCTATAACCTCATCACCTCAGGAGATCTCCCATCCACCGCCTCCAACCTCATAGTCCCACAAGCGTGCACTGCCCGGTTCTACCTCCTGCCCAAAATCCACAAACCTGACTGCCCCGGCTGGCCCATTGTCTCAGCCTGCTCCTGCCCCACCGAACTCATCTCTGCATACCTTGACACGGTCCTGTCCCCCCTAGTCCAAGAACTCCCCACCTACATTCGGGACACCACCCACGCCCTCCACCTCCTCCGTGATTTTTGCTTCCCCGGCTCCCATCGCCTTATCTTCAATATGGGCATCCAGTCCCTATACACTTCTATCCCCCATCACAAAGGCTTCAAAGCCCTCCGCTTCTTCCTTTCCCGCCGAACCAACCAGTACCCTCCCACCGACTGAACTGGTCCTTACTCTGAACAACCTCTCTTTCCAATCCTCCCACTTCCTCCAAACTAAAGGAGTAGCCATGGGCACCCGCATGGGCCCAAGCTATGCCTGCCTCTTTGTCAGATATGTGGAACAGTCCACCTTCCGCAGCTACACTGGCACCACCTCCCACCTTTTCCTCCGCTACATTGATGACTGTATCGGCGCTGCCTCGTGCTCCCACAAGGAGGTTGAACAGTTCATCCACTTTACTAACAGCTTCCACCCCGACCTCAAATTTACCTGGACCGTCTCAGACTCCTCCCTCCCCTTCCTAGACCTCTCCATATCTATCTCAGATGACCGACTCAACACAGACGTTTACTATAAGCCGACTGACTCCCACAGCTACCTAGATTACACCCCCTCCCATCCTGCCACCTGTAAAAACGCCATCCCATATTCCCAACTCCTTCGCCTTCACCGCATCTGCTCCCAGGAGGACCAATTCCAATACCGAACAACCCAGAATGGCCTCCTTCTTCAAAGACTGCAATTTCCCCTCAGACGTGGTTGATGATGCTCTCCACCACATCTCCTCCACTTCCCGCTCCTCCGCCCTTGAACCCTGACCCTCCAATCGCCACCAGAACAGAACCCCACTGGTCCTCACCTACCACTGCACCAACCTTCAGATACGTTGTATCATCCTTCGTCATTTCCACCACCTCCAAAGACCCCACCACCAAGGATATATTTCCCCCCCTCCCCTATCAGCGTTCCAGAAAGACCACTCCCTCCACGACTCCCTCGTCAGGTCCTCACCCACCACCAACCTAACCTTCCCCTGCAACCGCAAGAAATGCAAAACTTGTGCCCACACCTCCCCCCTCACTTCCCTCCAACGCCCCAAGGGATCCTTCCATATCTGTCATAAATTCACCTGCACCTCCACACACATCATTTACTGCATCCGCTGCACCCGATGTGGCCTCCTCTACATTGGGGAGACAAGCCGCCTACTTGCGGAATGTTTCAGAGAACACTTCTGGGACACCCACACAAACCAACCCAACCGCCCCGTGGCTGAACACTTTAACTCCCCCTCCCACTCCGCCAAGGACATGCAGGTCCTTGGCCTCCTCCATCACCAGACCATGGCAACACGATGCCTGGAGGAAGAGCGCCTCATCTTCTGCCTAGGAACCCTCCAACCACAAGGTGAATGCAGATTTATCCAGATTTTTCATTTCCCCTCCCCCCACCTTATCTCAGTCCCAACCCCCGGATTCAGCACTGCTTTCTTGACCTGCAATCTTCTTCCCGATCTCTCCCCCCCCACCCCCTCTCCGGCCTATCACCCTCACCTTAACCTCCTTCCACCTATCGCATTCCCAATGCCCCACCCCCAAGTCCTTCCTCCTTACCTTTTATCTTAGCCTGCTTGACACACCCTCCTCATTCTTGAAGAAGGGCTTATGGCCGAAACGTCGATTCTCCTGCTCCTTGGATGCTGCCTGACCTGCTGTGCTTTTCCAGCAACACATTTTTCAGCTCTGATCTCCAGCATCTGCAGTCCTCACTCTCTCCTAGCCGGTTTTGATTTTAATCAACTTTCTGTAATGGTTTTACGCAACTGAGTGACTTGCTAGATAATTTCAGATCATGGTTCAGAGGTTAACTACCTTGCTGTAGGCCTGAAGTTGCAGGTAAATCAGGGTCGTGAAGGATAGCAGTTTAACTTCTCTGAAAGAGATTTTGTGAACCACTTGAGTTTTTACAAAAACCCAATAGTGTCGTGATTATCATTATGTTATTGGGTTCCCCTTTTTTTTGCAGATTTGTTGATTAATTTCAAATTCTTGGAGCAGTGATGGAACTCAAACTCATAGTTCTACAGTTTCCGTCTAGTTATCTGTATTACTAGTCGAACAATGTTATCATTTTATTATCATTCCATCTTGGCTTTGCCACTATTTCCACTACTTTGATGACTGCACTGTTCAATTGGCTCTTTGGCAGTTCTCTGAGTGAGCTAGCTCAGAAGGTAAACGCTCACAAAGGAATATTGGTTGGCAGTCGAATTGCTTTCTAGTAAGTCCTGCACCCGTTCCAAACTAAGTGCTTCAAATCACTCGGGATCTGCTACTTGTTCGATGGTATTTTGTAAGACTCCCACTAGTGTGCCTGCACAAACATTGGAAGCAGGCTCAGAGAATGGCGTGCAAATGAATCACTTCATTGACCTGTCACCCATTTTGGATAGGGTCCAACCTTTCTACTGAGTTGTCTCTTATACATTGAATTGTGTGAAAGGAGTAATTTGACAATTGCTTTATGCATTCTTCTTAGAAAGTGACACACAAGAAGACATTATTACACAGCCAAAAGCGGCTGATACCCAGCATGTAAATAACTGTACAGATTGGTATTCTTCAAGGACTAATTTATCATTTGTCATCTAGTGCTAGTTTCAGGAGGCATTGATCAATTTTGTAAAACACTGTAGGTTTTAAGCTAATGAATACGCTGCTAGATGAAAACTATTTAACCAACATGATTTATAATAGACATATCCTTTGTTATGATGGGGAGGTTGGACTCCTCTGTTAATTAAAACCAAACACTCAGGAAAGCTCACCTTACCTTATAACCTGTTAAAATGTGTGAGTGAGTGAATAAGAACTCCAATTTCCAGTATTTGAAGAAAAATAACATTTTTCCCTAACTGTAATAGTGAACATGAAACAAAACTGTTAACGAACTGCACACTCTTTCCCCAACTATTCAGTATCCCAAAACTGAACACAATTCGATCAATATGCTGTTTCAATAACACAATTATTAAACTTTAACTTAATCTCAAGTCCAAATAGTCTTGTAAGCTGTCTTCCTTCTGGTCTTCTGATTCTGCTGTCTTCTCTCTGGGTTGTCTTCTTTTTTATACTGCAATTTTTTTTTACAGGATACCTTTTGACCTTTTTACCTTTTGATAGAGAGTGCCTTCTGATGTCTTTGATACACTTTCATATTAGATGGGCAGTTAGCTCTCTGGCCCTACGACAGTTCCTCTGCTGTTTGGTGGAAGTTGCTCTGACCCATTTTCAAAATGCCTGGTTTTATACCTCTCAACATTGTTCCCTCTTATTGGTCCAATGTCGTCAATGCAATAAATTCAAACTCAACTGAATTTTATTATCCTGGGTGTAATATAAATTAATTGGTTCAATAAGAATTGTTGTCAAAACAGCAACCAAAACTCAGGCATCCATTTAATAGCCAATTGTTACATGTATCTATTTTGGAACAGCCCATCTCTTAGCATTTCTGTTCTCACAGCTGAGGCTGTACTTAAATTCAGAAAGGGAACATACACTCTTCCAACTTCATAACACCTTCCAATTCCTTTTAAGTATAAAGTGGTAAAAGTTGCACATAACAGAATAACAGCCTTGACATTCATTATATATGTCACTGCTTAAGACAATATCCTTCTTAAAGTAATGCACAGCAGAGAAGCATTGACATATTTCACAGAGCAGTCAGACATTTTATTCCCAGTCACTTATTTATTTGCTTGTTTACCTTTAGGAATATGTAAACTATTTGCAGGATATTTCTTTCCTATCTCTGCTCATCAAAAAATTACACTTTTTTATTAATATATACAAACTACACGTATTCTGAAAAATTCTGATGCTGATTAAGCTTGAGACCACTTGAAGGTTATTTATAACTTAATCATGCATACCAACTAACAGCTTTACTACGATCCAAATGACCTTATATATTGATGTTACAAAAACAAAACATAAAATGAGTAATAAGTCATAATTTTACCTGAATACCTATAGCGATGATACTTCAAAATAATTTGATTGTGAAGCACCCTAGGACTTCATAAGGAAGTAAAAGATATGAAAGTTGCATTAATCCCTTTGTTAACCCTTTGCTATCTTTTCTGATTAAGCATGTGCAGTTTTTGCCAATTGTCTAAAATATGGGTAGCAACAATGGTTCCAAATTGTACTTCACACCAAATTACTCCAAAGTTAGGTGATCATCCTAATCTGTAGACAGTCTTCATGCTGTGCAGAAATAATTATTTTCCTCAAAAGCATTGCTAAGTCTTTGGTCAATTCGTTCCTTAGATGTTTTGGTATGTGTCTTTTGACAATAACAGAAGACAGAATTTAATGTTGGTGAGGGAAGTGCAGGAGGTCTTCTGGTTTAACCTGCATCACTTTTCTTTGGGGGATCCAATGCTATTTCAAGGCAGTTAGGTACTTATCTGGGCAGTGTCAGTTTTCAAGCTGAATTAAACCTTGAGCAGGCTGATTACAATTCAGTACTACCAGTGTCACGTGAGATTGGTGGCTACTGCTGGCATTGCACTCGGGTCTTCACTAAACATTGGTGCTAGATTCCTGAGGAGAGCTGAAAATGGCCTGGGTGGAGGCACCAGGAACTGGGGTATGGGTCGCGGTGGGGTGGGGCTGCACTGTTGGAATGGCCAAGTAGTGTGGTGTGAGAAGCAAGGGTAAGTGTTAACTATCCATTGACACACTGCACCCAAACTCAGCATTATTGGATTCATCAGTCACACACTGTGTATCTGAGGAAAGGGATCTCATCACCACCTGAATCCCAGACCTACCCGTCAGTGTTTACTGCAGTGGTTTCTGAGGTAGTGAGTTCCTGTTGGCCTCTGGTAGAATCCTAGCAGCAGGATGAGGGCCTACTAACCCCCTGCATCTTGTCTAAGTGGTTATTCTAAATGTGTGAACCTGGTCCGTGATTACTGGGCAGGCTTTGCAGTTCTGGGAGGCATGGCAGCTGTGATTGGTCCCTGGCCTCACCCAGCATTCACAACAAGTCATTCCCCAGCATTAGTCTTTGGAGAGCGTGGTAATAAAGCTTTTATGATTGTACACATTCAGTCAGTTTTAGAAATAAAATATAATAAAATCAACAGTCTGTGAGCATCATTGGACATTCCAAATTCTGGTTTCATCATTAAGCTGAATGTAGTTGGTTTGATCTTTCCAGCATATTCATGAGATGCAACAGTAATTGTGAATGTAAAAGTATACCTCAAGCCATATTTCTGAGCCATAGCTGTCATCAGTTGCATGACTTTGTTTGAAGAATCTTGTCATTTCTGAGAATCAACCTGAATGCTGGAAGACCTATGTTTTACATCAATACATTAGCACCAGATAGTTAAGCAAGTCCGATTCCTCTTCTTTTGAACAATTAATTTAAAAACAAATTTACTGGCTTAAACTGAGTTTTTGAGCAAAGTACAATGTAATTCTGCAATGTATAATTTTTAATGTATAATTTCAGTTCCATCACACTGTAACTTTTGCTATAAATCCTGGTCTTACAATTGTGTACTCCACAACCACCTGATGAAGGAGTGTCGCTCCGAAAGCTAGTGCTTCCAATTAAACCTGTTGGACTATAACCTGGTGTTGTGTGATTTTTAATTTCAAAGTTTGCCATCATTAAGCTATTCCTCACTTTGAGCATGACATCTATTCAGGGCTGTAAGTTCTTCATGTGACAAATTCTTGATCTACAGATCTGTGGGCATGTGCAGCACGACATTCCACAAGGTGATGGGATCCAAAAGCATGATTTGCTCCTTTTTTTTCTGTTTCTGACTCATCATTAAGATTTTTCAACTCAAAACATGCCATTTTTAATGCTTTGTAGCAAACTTCTCCCAGTCGTTAATGTCAATGCTGTGACTCTTCAAGGAGAACTTTAGAGTATCTTTGTACAATTTTCTTTGTCTTCCCCAAAACATTGGCCATTTCATATTGAGGAATCAGGACTGGGCAGGGAGATTTTTCAGACATTTGGAAGTCCAATATAGGCATTTTGCCTGAATGCTTGTGAAGCTGGCTTCAGAAAGGACGTTATCTTTTCATGATTTTTTTCTACCGAATCTAGAGAATGTGGTTGAGGCATCACGCTTAGAGTTATACGGTGCTTGTACAGGATCATTGTACCTATACATGGGACCTAGAATCACACTGGACATCAGATCAGCAAACTAGACATATTCCCAGGCAACCCTGCTAAGAATATTTTAATTATTGGTTACAGCGATTCTTGGATCAGTGTCTAATGACAGGGGTTGACAGGAAATGAGGGGGGTTCAACCCAGCTGGTTGAAACAAAAGTTGTATGAAAAACAAAAAAAACCCCAGGAATTGAAGGAGTGCATGAACAACATTGGGCTCCCCAATTTCTGTTCACTACCTCATGGTCAACAACCCCCCCCCACCCCCATTTCCTGTCAACCCCTGTCATTAGACACTGATCCAAGAATCGCAGTAACCAATAATTAAAATATTCTTCGCAGGGTTGCCTGGGAATATGTCTAGTTTGCTGATCTGATGTCCGGTGTGATTATAGGTCCCACGTCCAAAATCTAGGAAAATCCAAAATCTGGCATGGGCTCGGTCATGAGTGTGTTGGATTTAAGACATTGGACCTGTAGGATGGGAACTCTCCAGTTTTCTTGTGGTGGGCAAAGGAAGTACTGCAAGGATGTCTTGATTACTTCACTTAGGAGTTGTGATCTTGACTTTGAGTACTGAAAAGAGCCTGCCCAAAATCACTACATCTGGCACACCCAAATAAAGCATGGTGTGACTCCTATAGAAGCAAGCATGTATCAGAAATGAAGGGAAATGCAAGCATAGGAAATCCTCAGCCAGAAACTTGTCCAAAGCTCAGTCATCCTATTTGTAGCAGAACTGTCCATGTGCAGATTGGACCTAATGGTCACCTGAATATGACAAAAAGCCTACCAAACACCACAGATGACGAACATGGTTATCGTCAGCTCAAGGGATGAATAAGAACAGAAACAAACATCATTCTATCTTGTCGATAGTCCCATTTATATGCTATACATTGTTCCTTGCATCCCAATTAATCAAGCCTTTCAAAATGTTCATCTTTCTCCCTTAACACTCCAACATCGCCACTTCCTCAGAAGGCTAGGGAAATTCAGCATGTTCACAATGACTCTTATTAATTTTTATAGATGCACTATAGAAAACATTCTGTCCAGATGCAATGCAGCCCAGTCCATCATGAAAACCAGCCTTTATTCCAATTATTCCACCTACACTTCCTGCTGCCTTGGGAAAGCAACTAACACAATCAAGGACTCCTTCCACCTCAGTTATAATCTATTCCACCCTCTTCCCTCAGGTAGAAGGCCCAAACATTTGAAAACATGTACTAACAGATTTAAGAACAGCATCTTCTCTGCTGTTATCAGACTTATGAACTCACCCTTCATATTTTAGAGTTGATCTTTCTCTTCACCTTCTCTGTAGCCGTAACACTATATTCTGCATTCTGTTCTCATACCCTAATGCACTTATTAAGGTATGGTTTGTCTGATTAGCCCACAAAACAATACTTTTCACTGCATCTTGGTACATGTGACAATAATAAATCAAATCAAATCAAACCGTATGTTTAATGAGTGCTTGTGTTGGCATGCTCCACATTTTAAATGCTCTTTGACTAAAGACTTCCCTAATGTATTAGCATCTACCTTGCATTTACTACTCTAGTTTTGGAATTAAAGTGGGTACCTTTCCCATGTAAGCCCTTTCATTAACTTCAAGGCTGCTGTCTGAAAAACACCCAGTCTTCTGTTTTCTGGAGGAAAAGAACCTCAGTATTCCCTGATTATATTTATCATCATTGTGCATCTTTTTAGCATCTTCCTCAATGCCTCTATATCCTTGAGAAAATATTTTCAACATTTACAGAGGAACCTCGATTATCTGAATATCGCTTATCTGAACATCAATTATCCGAATATCGGATTATCTGAAGGAGAGCATGAGGTCCCGTTAGAAAGATTACATCAAAGCACTGTTTAAACACTGATCGCGTCTTTTGTTTACAATGATTAAAAATGAACTTGGCTCACTGAAATGCTGCCGAGAACAGTCCTGGACATCAGTGGGAGCCCAGGCACCTTCTTCAAATGACTGGCCTCCCACCCTCTCTCCCTCTCTTCCCACACTCTTCTTGGAGTTCTTCATAGGGGTGTGTACCCTAAACCCCCCTTCCCCAGATAATCTCTCCAACATTGTCCTGCACAGGGCAAAGGTGGAACCTGTCAAAAAAAAGTGTGTGCGTGTGCGCGCTATTTTGACACTCACCCCCCAAAGGCAGCAGCAGTCTTGCTGTTAGTGTCCAGTCCGGCTGCCTGGCTGGGGGGGGTGGGGGATGCTGATGGGGGGCTGGGTGCGGGTGCGGATGGGATCTCACGGGGGTGGGGGGGAAGAGGGGATGATGTGGTGGCCGTGTTGGATGGGAGCACGGACAGGGGGCAGTGTTGGACAGGGTTGGGTGCGCGGATGGAGGGGTTGGGGGTGGATGAGGGTAGGGTTGGACAGGGTTGGGTGGGTGGACAGGGCAGCGGGGGGAGCGGACAGCGGACAGGATTGGGAAGGCGGGGACTCATGTACATTGTGCTGCTGCCTATTCTCTTGAATGGGGAGCAGACTTAGCAAGTGTTCGCTGTGTCAATCCCATTGAACTGATTGGGGGTGGGGGGGTTGGGTTGCAAGAGGCTTCAGCAGGTCCCTTACACACAAGTGTGTGTCTGCTCAGAAACAAACCCTGAGACAGAGAAAGGGAGCAAGGCAGGCAGAGTGAGGAAAAAGGAAACTTCAGAAAACTCCGAGCCCCAGAGGAGAGGCATTGAATCAGTTAACCAAATAATCAATTATCCAAACAAAATAGTGCTCGACCATTTCGTTCAGATAATCGAGGTTCCTCTGTAGTGTGGTGCAAGGATATACTTTAATGCTTCACAAAGATGAATAAGGTAAAGCTAATAGACCCGAGGTCTGCCTCTGGAATTTGCCTGGAGTTTTGGCAGCATTGTCAGATATTAAAATTCCAGAGTCTTTTTTTTACCAAAATTAAATGAAATTATATTTCAGGTTTATCTTTTATGTCTAAGTTTTTTGTATGCACCCAAAACACTGAAAAATGAAACTGCATTTTCTCTTGGCTTGTGGTTTGAATACTTCTTTCATACTCGGTCAGCTTTTTAAAGGAAGTAAAAGTTTATATTAACTTCATGCCATTTTAGTGAATTAATTTTACAAATATTAGAAGAAATGTAAAATACTTTGAAGTTAACTGTTTTCAAGATCATTGCAATTATTGAACAACATTTGCATACATGAAAATAAAATCAAGAAAATTGTGATGTAACCTTTCCTTGTTTATAAAATAAAAGGTGGGAAAGCACAGCATCAGGACCAATGTTTTACTTCAAGGAATTAAACAAGATATCTGAATTTGATCCAAAGTCAGTGAAATATTTTACCTCGAGCCAACTTTACTTCAGGTAAACTTGAAGACATTTATTTGTTTTCTGTCGATTTCTTTCAAAAATACTTCCTTCTTTCTGAGTCAAACAAACAATAACAGAATTGTTACAATATCACAAAAGAATTATGTGTATGAGTTGAGAGAGAATCAAACTTTTAACTTCATTTGCTGCAGTGATATAAGAGATTTACCATTGAAAACAGTCAAGAATGCCAACCAGTTCAATCATTGAAGTTTCATTAAAGTGACCCATGTTTCACAGAATCTTAGGATGGTACAAATAAAGTCTTTGGTCAGAATGTTTTAAGGGGTCTGAGTAACATGGTCTATGGCAAGATGTGTAGCAGAATCAGATGATGTCCCTTGAGGCCCATCTCAAGACCAGGAACATCTTGATCCATCTTTTATGCTTTTTACCAGTGGTATGGTGAGATTCTCATGAGGTAGCAGCAATATGCTGAATGATGCTCATTTATGATTGTTAAGTGTTTTGTTAATGCTGCATCTTGCCTCATTTATATCTAGACTCTCACCTTACCAAACTCACCAAACAAGCAAGATATCAGGAAATCTTGGCAAGGTAAACAGAGTGAACAACTGGCAGATTCAATTCGACATATGCTCCAAATGACCTGTATTTTGGAAATCGTGCACCAACTCAGAGCATCTTCATGGGCAGTAGCAATGCACCCTATGTCCATTGAGATTGGCATCCAATATACCAGCCTCTAAGAACATTCATGGTACATGTCCAGTTCACTTTAATGATGCTTCTGCACTTCAGGGCTTAATCTCAGTCTGCGCTGGCAATTATCATTGTGATGCTGGCACTAAGCATTCAGGGACATACACCCAGCTCATGGACATGACCAGCCCGCATCTTCAGCTTTTTGCTTGCTCTCACAGCCCTCATTCATTCTGTTCTAGGAGCAGTGCATGGAAAGGTGAGATGGAAATTGGACTTGAGAGACCCATGGCGCATGGTAAGTAATTAATGAGGTGAGTTTGGTCAGATATCTGAGAGAACCTGCTGGGCATTATCGTGGCTACCATCCAAATATAAAGCAACGCAGCACAGTCTTAGCCAAAAGCAACTGTAAAATTCAACTCTATTTGTTAAACTGTAGTCATGGTCTTTTTACTCTTTAGTTCATTTTGGACATATTAAAAAAAGGAACATCTGTAAGCCATTCTGCCCTTGGAGCCTGCTCCACAATTCAAAATAATCATGGCTGACCATTCAACTCAGTACCGTGTTCCCACTTTTTCCTCATGCCCTTTGAACTCCTTAGCTCTTAGAGCTATATCTAACTCCTTGTTGAAAACATTCATTGTTTTATCATTAATCACTTTCTGTGGCTGAGAATTCCACAGGCTCATCACTGTCTGGGTGAAGAAATTTCTCCTCATCTCCATCCTAAATGGCTAACCCCATATCCTTAACCTGTGATTCCTGGTTCTGAATTTGCCAGTGATTTGAGAACATCCTTCCTATATTTACCTTGTCTAGTCCTCCCAGAGTTTTCTAAATTCCAGAGAATTTCATCCTTCCCCCTCCAATCTCTCTTCATGTAATAGACCTACCATTGCCAGGATTCCGTCTGGTAAATTTTTCTTGCATTCCTCCATGACTAAAACATCCTTCCCCAGGTAAAGATACCAAATCTGCACACAATACTCTGGCTATAGTATCACTCAGGCCCTGTACAATTGCAGGAAGACATCGCTGCTCAAGTACTCGAATCCTAATGTGTATGCTGATAATCCTAATGTGTATGCTGATTATCCTGATGTATGTGGTGACAATCCTAATGTGTACACTGATGACACCCAATTCTGCTTCACCACCACCTCTCTGATTCTTTGACTGTTGCTAAATTATCATACTCCTGAATGGATGTATGAGTAAAACATTTCTCCAGTTAAATGCTGGGAAGACTAAAGGAGTTGTTTTCACTCCCTGCTTCAAATTCTGATACTAGATTAATGATTCCATCACTTGCCAAGCAACATTTTGAGATTAAATCAGTTTGTTCATAACCTAAGATGAGCATGTGTCACAATATTCATGTGACCACTAAGGTGGCTTAATTCCAACTCCGTAACATGGCTTGATTTAGCCCCTAACTCAGTTTGTCTAATACAGAAATCCTAATTCACGCTTTTGTTGCCATTAGACCAGACTATTCTAACATATTTCTGGCTCTTCTTCTACATTCTATTCTATGTAAACTTGTGGTCAAAGCTCTGATGCACATGACTTAACTTGCACCATTCCCTATCATTCGGAATTTGTTGTCCTAATTCTTTCCCAGTCAAACAACAAGCTGATTTTAAGATCGTCATCCTTGTTTTCAGATTCCTCCATGACCTTCCCTATCTCTGCAACTTTCTCCAACCCAGCAATGACGCAAGGTATCTGCATTTATCTAATTCTGAACTCTTCAGCCCTGATTTTAATTGTTCCACCAATCTTGGCCGACATCTTGGCCCAAGGCTCTCTGGCTCTTCCCCATGCTTTCCTCAATTTATGCATTCTGTGATGAAAGGTTTTGGGATTTGGATTTCAAAATAGAGACAGATGGATATGGATCATTTCTGTGAATATACTTTCTTTAAAGTAGGTCAGAAAATCATTTGGACAGTGACTTAAGGACAGCACTTCCAAGAAAACATGTAATTGTGATTGAGTAACTAGGAAAACACTGAAGTGTTAACAATAAAATGTTTATACTGTTTGGTTCATGACAGAGTGAACACGTTAAGGCAATTATGTTAATTTTTACTTCGGAACAGAAGAGTCAAAATTTTAGTTCAGATTCAGTTCAGAAGGGAGAACAGTTTCTTCTAGCAGGGGACTCAACTCTGTTTAGGGGAATCTTGGCAGAACCAAACCAGGGGAATCAAACTAGGAAAGTTTGGAACTAGATCTTCAAGGGGTTAGAACTGAGAAGGGTTAGGCCATCAAAGCTGTGTAAAGTTCATGCCAATAGACAGGAAAAGAATTGGAAATTGTCTCTACTGCTCAAGAAAAATATAATCAGGGAAAAGTAAGTTAAGATTTAAGAAGGCTGAAGTCGGAGTGATTTTCCTTTGGGATCGAGTTAACAGTTAGTATTTGTAAATAGGTTGAAGCTTTGTTTTGTTGTTTGTTCTAAGATCTTTCTAATTGTCATTTTTATATTTTTTCATTTCTTTTGGGTGTTGAACTTGTTCTTTTGCCTTGAGTGAATTGTGTCAGTGACTTGCCACCACATTAATCAACTACATAAATTAAACTTACAATCTGTCAAGCCAGGTCTCCTTCTGGGAACTGACTTGTCCAGTATAACCATCAACTGTGATCATACCAACTCCTTAAAACTTTCCTTTTCAACTAAGTTCTTGATAACCTGAACTATTAGCTCCTCACCTGGTTCATTGTCATATTTTGTTTTAAAATGCTGTCGAGACGTGCCTTTTTATTGTGCTAAATGCATGATAGAAATTTAAGTATTTGTTGTTCTTTTGTCAAAACACTTGGCCGACAGTGATGCTGCAATATGAAATTCATGACATGACCCTGGGGTTTCCAGCGGTATCAAAATTTCCTCAACAGCATGGTTTTACCAGACACATCTCGAGACTGCGTTGATTGAGAAACAGAGGATGAGGTAGAGCCAGGAATCCATCCATTGTTCTGTCTGTAGTCAGGCTGCTTGTTCAAACAGATTTTTCTAGCCTGGAAGGACCTTAGCCAACAAAGAATGTAAGCAGGTGAAAGAAAATGTTGAACTACAGGGGGATACATGTGGAAAGTACTTTACACAGAGCGTAGTAGGTGCCTGGAACGCATTGCAGCAGAGATAGTAGGGGCAAGCACGGCAGATTTATTTAAGGTGCATCTGGATAGATGCAGGAGTAGGTGGGGAGCAGAACAATACAGATCCTTAGGAATTTAGCGATAGGTTTAGACCTTGGATTTGGATCGGCTCAGACTTCGAGGGCCCTTCGGCCTGTTCCTAGGCTGTAAATTTTCTTTGTTCATTGTTCTTTGACATGAGTGAACCAGATAGGTTTTTAATGATAACAACATCAAGCTACCTTCTTAATTTCATATCTTTATTTAATTTAAATTTCACCATCTGCCATAGTAGAACTCGAACCTCTGTTCCACATCATGAGCCTGGGGTCTGGATTACCATATCCAACAACTTCTCCGCAATTTTAAGAGACTATTAAGGATCAGCTGTCTTTAATATGATTACTTGATAGAAGTTTGTTTAGTTTCATAAGAGACTAACAGTTTGAGGGAAATTAAAATCCTTGAGCAGGATTGAAGTATGTAAGATTATTTCTATTCAATTTCAAGTGCTCATGAGTGAGAGTTCTATTAAGTTAGTGGAAATTTGTTTTCCTTATTGGGCAGTATGGTGGCTCAGTAGTTAGCACTGCTGCCTCACGCGACCCAGGTTCAATTCCCACCTTGGGTGACTGTTTGTGTGGAATTTGCACATTCTCCCCTTGTCTATGTGGGTTTCCTCTGGGTACTCTGGTTTCCTGTGGTGAATTGGCCTTGCTAAATTGCTCATAGTGATAGATGTATTAGTCAGGGGTAGACGTAGGGTGGGTTGTTCTTCGGAGAGTCGGTGTGGACATGTTGGAGCAAAGGGCCTGCTTCCATACTGTAGGGAATCTTATCTCCTTATAGCTCCTGAATTCCTCCTGGGTGATATTGGTTGAGTAGTTATGGAGGTGGCATAGATATTACATGTGTGGTATGAAATGTCATGGAGATACCATAGGGAATGAGATAGTATCGAGATAACATGAGGCTCGATGATAACTGGGTATTGAGGGCTAGAGAGTCTAAGTCTTTTATAAAACTGGGCTGAAGCCTCAGACAATCAGGATGAGCCTTCTAACCAGCCTGCTCAGCCACCTCTATGAATCCCACCAAACTGCCACTGAGGGTGGGGTGTTGGTAATGTGTTCAACTCGATCACTTCCACCTTCCCCCTCACAAGTGAAAATCATGAGTGAATTTTTTCCATGGAAGTGTGGAAGTGTGATGGTCAATTCACCAGAAGTGTCTCTCCTAAATGTCTGACTCTAATTTTCACACTACTTCCCCTATTTCTAGAATTCCCAACCAGTGGAGATACTTTATCTTTATTTATCCTGTCATTTCCTGATAGTGTATTGAACAATGTGGAATAAACTGCCAGAGGAACTGATACATGCAAGTTACAACATTTATAAGACATTTGGACGGTACATGAATAGGAAAGATTTAGGAGGGTATGGGTCAAACACAGGCAAGTCGGATTAGTTTCGTTTGGGAACTTGGTTGGCATGGATGAATTGGACTAAAGAGGTCTTTTTCCATGTTGTATAACTCTATGAAGCCAATCGGATCACTCCTTTAACCTAAATTCAAGAAAATACAGGCCTAATTAACATGATTTCTGCTTAAAACTTAACTCTTAAGTACAGGTCACATTCTTATAAACTTACACTTGTGCTCTCTCCAAGGCCAATATAACCTTCCTAAGGTGTTGTGATCAGATCTGCTCACAGGACTCCAAGTGGGGTCTCACCAACTGTACGGTTATGAGGTGGTAGCCTTTGCAGTTTCCGTATCTCTCCTCATTGATGTGAATGGCCTGAAGAGACACAGGATGCAATAATATTACTCTGTACTGTTAGGAGTTCGGTTATCCTGGCAAAACAAGTGTCCATCAGTTTAATTCTTGCGTCCTAAGGAAGAAGTGGATCAAGCCCTCTGTCCTTGCATGTATAGCCCTTGTCACCTCCCAGATGTTTCAACGAAGATCAATACTCAGAATGAATTCTAATCCCACCAGATGCATAAGAGGTGAGGGTGATGGTAGGGCTATATTTACACTGATATGGGCTGAGGGAGCTGAAATAGCTCTGTGATCACCTCCTTGAAAAGCCAGAGACACTTTAGGCATTGCTCCTGGCTCATTCAGATGTAATATTGGGTAGGGTGTTCAGTGAAACACCCTCATCCTCACTCTCACAATGTTTTCCTTTCAGTTTCCTCCATTCTACATCCTGTTATCATTAAAAACCTATCTGGTTCACTCATGTCAAAGGACAACGAACAAAGAAAATTTACAGCCTAGAGACAGGCCGTTGGGCCCTCGAACCTGAGCCGATCCAAATCCAAGGTCTAAACCTATCGCCAAATTCCTAAGGATCTGTATTATTCTGCTCCCCACCTACTCCTGCATCTGTCCAGATGCAACTTAAATAAATCGACTGTGCTTGCCCCTACTATCCCTATAACGCTGCAATGCGTTCCAGGCACCTACCATGCTCTGTGTAAAGTACTTTCCACATGTATCCCCCCTTATACTTTCACCTCTCACCATCAACACATGACCTCTCGTTATTGAATCCCTCACCCTGGGTAAAAGCTTATCTCTATCCATCCTGTCTATACCCTTCAAGATTTTATAGACCTCAATCAGGTCCTTCTCAATCTCCTTTTTTTCCTAAGAAAACAATCCTAACCTACTCAACCTCTCTTCAAAGCCAAGAACCTTCCATACCAGGCAACATCCTTGTAAACCTTCTCTGCACACTCTCTAAAGCACCCACTTCCTTTTGGTAATGTGGCGACCAGAACTGTACACAGTATTCTAAATGTGGCTGAACCAAAGTCTTGCACAATTTTAACATGACTTGCCAGCTTATATAATCAATAGCACGTCCGATGAAGGTAAGCATACCATATGTCATCTTGACCACTCTATGCACCTGTGCAGTCACCTTCAGGGTACAATGGACCTGAACTCCCAGATCTCTCTGCTCATCAACTTTTTCCAAGGCTCTTTCAATTTAAGTATAGCTCGCTCTAGAATTAGACTTCTCAAAATGCACCACCTCACCTTTGTATGATTGAAATCCATCTACCTCTTCTCCACCCAACATTCCAGTCAATCTATATCCTCCTGTATTCTCTGACAGTGCCTTATGCTCTCTGCTACTTCACCAATCTTTGTGTCATCTGCAAACTTGCTGATCATACCAACAGTGCCCTCTTCCAGATCATTTATGTATATTACAAACAACAGTGGCCCCAACACTGACCCTTATGGAACATCACTGGTCACCTTTCTCCATTTCGAGAAACTCCCTTCAACTACTGCTCTCTGTCTCCTGTTGCTCAACCAGTTCTTTATCCACCTTGCTAGAACACCCTGCACACCATGTGAATTCATTTTCTCCATTAGTTTACCATGGGGAACCTTATCAAACGCCTTACTAAAGTTCATGTATATGACATCAACAGCCCTTCCTTCATCTATCAACTTGGTCACTTCCTCAAAGAACTCTATTAAGTTGATAAGGCACGAATTCCCCGCCCAAAACCATGTTACCTATCACTGATAAGTCCATTTTTCTCCCCAAATATAAATAGATTTTATCTCTCAGTACCTTTTCCAGCAACTTTCCCAACACTGAAGTCAGGTTCACTTGTCTATCGATACCTGGAATATCTCTACTTCCCTTCTTGTATGGGGGGACAACATTAGCAACCCTCCAGTCCTCCAGCACCTCACCTGTGTTTAGGACACTACAAAGATATCTGTCAGGGCCCCAGCTATTTCCTCTTTGGCCTCCCTCTGCAACCTGGGATAGATCCCATCTGGTCCTGGATATTTGTCCACTGTAATATCCTTTAGCCTATCCAACACATCTTTCCTCCTTATGTCAATGTGATCCAGAGTAAACAAACTTATATCTCTAATGTCAACATTCATCATGTCCCTCTCCTCAGTGAACACTGATGCAAAGTAATCATTGAGAATCTCACCCATTTTCTCAGGTTGGACACACAACCTTTCTTCCTTAACCTTTCATGGACCATTGCTTTCTCTAGTTACCCTCTACCTTCTTACATATGAATAAAAGGCCTTGGGTTTCTCCTTAATTCTGCACAGTAAAGTTATTTCATGACCCATTTTAGCCCACTTGATTCCTAGTTTAAGATTGGTCCTACTCTCCCGATATTCTTCCTGATATTAGCTGCCTGGACCTTATGTACGCTTCCCTTTTCCTCTTGGCTAGTTGCATGATTTCGCTTGTCATCCATGGTTCACGATTCTTGCACTTCCTATCCCTTGTTTTCAAAGCAACATGCCTATTCTGCGCTATCTTCAACCTATCTTTGAAAGTCTCTCACATATCAAATTTGGATATTCCTTCAAATAGCTGCTTCCAATCCACATTTCCAAGCTCCTGCCAAATTTTGATATAATTGGCCTTGGTCCAGTTTAGTACTCTTCCCTTAGGACCACTCTCATCTTTGTCTACGAGTATTCTAAAACTTACAGAATTGTGGTCACTATTCCCGAAGAAATCCCCCACTGCAACTTCTACCATCAGGCCAGGCTCATTCCTCAATACCAGTTCTAATAAGGCCCCTTCCCTCGTCAGACTATTGACATACTGCTCGAGAAAACTTTCCTGGTTGTTCCTCACAAATTCTGCCCCATTCAGGCCTCTGACAACATGCATATCCCAGTCAGTGTTGGGAAAATTTAAATCTCCCATTGCAACCACCCTGTTGCCTCTACATCTTTCCATAATCTGTTTACCTATTTGTTCTTCTATCTCATGTTCACTGTTGGAAGGCCTGTAGTCCAGCCCCAACAATGTAACTGCACCCTTCTTATTTCTCAGCTCTACCCATAATGCCTCACTGCTCAAGCCCTTCCTGGTGTCCTCCTTTAGCAAGCCCTGATATCATCCCTGACCAGCAATGGAACTCCTCCCCCCACTTTTACTTCCCTCCCTGTCCTGTCTGAAGCATTAACATCCTGGAACATTTATTACCAATCATGTCCTTTGGGGAATATTAACTGTAACTGCCCAATGAAATGGTTGAATAAGTACCTTGGTTATTTAGAGTCAGAGATGTACAGCATGGAAACAGACCTATCAACTCTCCCATGCCGATCAGATATTCTAAATTAACTTAGTACCATTTGCCAGCATTTGGTCAATATTCCTCTAAACCCTTCCAACTGATATACCCATCAAGATGCCTTTTAAATGTTGTAATTGTAACCACTTCCTCTGGCAGTTCATTTCATACATGTACCATCCTCTGCATGAAAAAGTTGCTCCTTAGGTCACTTTTAAATCTTTCCTCTCTCACCTTAAACCTATGCCCTCTAGTTTTGGACTTCCCTGCTCTGGGAAAAAAGACCGTGACTATTCAGCCTATCCATGCCCCTCATGATTTTATAAACCTCTATAAGATCACCCCTCAGTCTCTCTGATGCTCTGAGGAAAATAGCCCCAGCCTCTTTCTATAACTCAAATCCTCCAATCCTGGCAACATCCTTGTAAATCTTTTCTGAAGCCTTTCAAGTTTCACAACATCTTTCCAAAACAGGGAGACTATAACTAAATGGAGTATTCTAAAAGTGGCCTAACCAATGTACACCCACAACATGACCTCCCAACTCCTATACTCAATGCTCTGATCAAAACAGGAAAGCGTACCACACATCAAACCACTTTGAAACCTAAACAAAGAAACTAAATCAAATAGACTGCCTCGCATGATGTATTAGTTCACCTAAGTGTTGAATACCATTTGGAACAAGCTCTGTGGATGGCGAGGACACAGACTAAACCCTGGGTGGGGCACTTCATTGTCCATCACCCAGAGTGGCTCAGTAGCACCACTATTGACTAAACAGGCTGAATCTTAAAGGACTGCTAGTCCAGGTTACAGAAGATTGTGAGGAAACTACCAAAAGGAAAAATGTATTGACCAATTTATCTGTCATACATATATCAATCTGGAATCAAAGGCTTCCAGCATCAGCTCAACTCTGCAAAACTCCAGCCCCATTGTTTACCTATGGGAATCAATCTGGGTTCCTAGAGTCTGAACAATGGTGTCACTAAATATGGCAGTCTTTTCTGATCTCTGATTGTACCTGACTCCTTCATGTTCAATTTTCACAAATGATTCTCAAGCAGCCTTTCAGTTCCGAGCGCAGCCCTCCATGAATGGGGGATGAATCTTTACAAATAGCAAGCTGGCTGTACCACATGATTTGTGAGCTATTGGGTGCAGAGGAAGTTGGCAGAGTTAAGTGGAAGGAAACAGCATGGGGCGCACTCAGCTGGACTCGACAGTCAAGCAGAGGAGGTGGGCACACCAAGTTTGTATGTTGTCCACCCCAATTGTGAACAAGTTTCCAAAGCATTGCCCCCAAGCTCAAAATCATGCACAATATTACATTTTTAACCCTTAATGTTTTCGGGTCCCACCTACTTTTTCTTTCTGCTGCTCTCTTTACTGTTTTACAACATTCGTGAGTACAAAACTCTCAAGGAATGAATAGTTGTAACTTTTTTAGATTAGATTAGATTACTTACAGTGTGGAAACAGGCCTTCGGCCCAACAAGTCCACACCGACCCGCCGAAGCGCAACCCACCCATACCCCTATATTTACCCCTTACCTAACACTACGGACAATTTAGCATGGCCAATTCACCTGACCCGCACATCTTTGGACTGTGGGAGGAAACCGGAGCACCCGGAGGAAACCCACGCAGACACGGGGAGAACGTGCAAACTCCACACAGTCAGTTGCCTGAGTCAGAAATTGAACCCAGGTCTCAGGCGCTGTGAGGCAGCAGTGCTAACCACCCACTGCTCAAAGGTTCTGAGTACATGCTACTTACGAGCAGCATTGCCATTGGCAGAGCATTTGGAAAGTTTTGGGTGTACTGATTATAATTTTCCAATATGTGTTCATGGCAGACAAACTTCCTTATGGTTGGCATTTATTTGGAAAAAGAACTGCTGTTATGTTTTCATAAAAACAAAATCCTACTGTCAGATGACAGGAAGGTTGAGTGAATTAGATGAAAGAATAATTTATACTAAGTATAAATTGTATTCGTAAGTATATTTTTCAATTGCTACAATGGGATAAAAGCAATGACAAGAACAAAGTTGGTTACTCATACAACTGGTAATCTGGTTTGACAGACTCGTAAATTGCCTGATGTAAAAATAATGGATTACCTGCAAGCAAAACCAGTTCTTTTGAATGACTTGAATAACTTTTCTCATGGGATGGTTGCAGCACTGACCTGCAGATAAATCTTCAAGTTCTAGAGACTTTATAACAAGCCTAGAGGTTTGGCAGCCTTACACTTAAGAGTTTTCACTGTTCAATCTCTGGAACCCCATGGCACCAATCAACTCAGTTTCAATAAAGTATTTGGTTGTGGTGAATGAAATGCTATGTTTTTATACCTTCTTTAAACTTTTGAATTTAATGTAATGGTTGTGAAATCTGAAATCCTTGTTATTTCCTAAAAGAACGAAACCGCATGATTCCACAGTTTAAACAAGCTTATTGTACAAGGATTAAACAGAGCCAACACTAAATATTAATCTGGGTAACTGCTATATTCTAAACTCAGAATCAACATAAATGAGACATAAGTTAATCTGCAAATTGCATTCTATTAAAACTTACAAATCACACATGAAATGGAGCATTAAATTAAGACACGTCATGTAAACTGGCTCAGCATTCCATTCAGCAAATAGGTTATCAATCTTAGCCATAATGTTTTTCTAAAATTCTGTCTTTTCCATGAAGAATTTCAGCTTCTCTTAAAGAATCATAGAGTCATAGAGTTATACAATATGGAAACAGACCCTTCGGTCTAACCAGACCACTCTGAGCATGTTCCCATACTAAACTAGTCCCATATACCTGCATTTGGCCCATATCCCTCACCAGTGAGCCTGATATTGGTGGTGGGCAAGTTGTCGGAGGGAATCCTGAGGGACAGGATATACATGTATTTAGAAAGGCAAGGTCTGATTAGGGATAGTCAACATGGCTTTGTGCGTGGGAAATCATGTCTCACAAATTTGATCGATTTTTTTGAAGAAGTAACAAAGTACATTGATGAGGGCAGAGCGGTAGATGTGATCTATATGGACTTCAGCAAGGCGTTCGACAAGGTTCCCCATGGGAAACTGATGAGCAATGTTAGATCTCATGGCGTACAGGGAGAACTAGCCATTTGGATATAGAACTGGCTCAAAGGTGGTGGTGGAGGGTTGTTTTTCAGACTGAGGCCTGTGACCAGTGGAGTGCCACAAGGATCGATGCTGGGTCCTATACTTTTTGTCATTTGCATAAATGATTTGGATGCGAGCATAAGAGGTACAGTTAGTAAGTTTGCAGATGACACCAAAATTGGAAGTGTAGTGGACAGCGAAGAAGGTTACCTCAGATTACAACAGGATCTGGACCAGATGGGCCAATGGGCTGAGAAGTGACAGGTGGAGTTTAGTTAAGATAAATGCGAGGTGCTGCATTTTTGGAAAACAAATCTTAGCAGGACTTATACACTTAATGGGAAGGCTCTAGGGAGTGTTGCTGAACAAAGAGGCCTTGGAGTGCAGGTTCATAGCTCCTTGAAAGTGGAGTCACAGGTAGATAGGATAGTGAAGAAGGCATTTGGTATGCATTTTCTTATTAATCAGAGTATTGAATACAGGAGTTGGGAGGTCATGTTGCAGCTGTGCAGGACATTGGTTAGGCCACTGTTGTGTGCAATTCTGGCCTCCTTCCTATTGGAAAGATGTTGTGAAAATTGAAAGGGTTCAGAAAAGATTTACAACGGTGTTGCCAGGGTTGGAGGATTTGAGCTATAGGGAGAGGCTGAGCAGGCTGGGGCTGTTTTCCCTGGAGTGTCGGAGGTTTAGGGGTGACCTTATAGAGGTTTATAAAATCATGAGGGGCATGGATAGGATAAATAGACAAAGTCTTTTCCCTGGGGTCGGGGAGTCCAGAAGTAGAGGGTATAGGTTTAGGGTGAGAGGGGAAAGATATAAAAGAGGCCTAACGGACAACATTTTCACCCAGAGGGTGGTACGTGTATGGAATGAGCTGCCAGAGGAAGTGGTGGAGGCTGGTACCATTGCAATATTTAAGAGGCATTTGGATGGGTATATGAATAGGAAGGGTTTGGAGGGATATGGACCGGATGCTGGCAGATGGGACTAGATTGGGTTGGGATATCTGGTTGGCATCGATGGGTTGGACCGAAGGGTCTGTTTTCATGCTGTACATCTCTATGACTCTACTTATGAACCTACCCAAATGTCTGTAAATGTCATAATTGTCCCTGAATCCACCACTTTCTCTGGCAGTTCATTCCACATAAATTACTTTCTGTGTGTAAATGTTGGCCTTCGTGTCCATTTTAAAACTTTCCCATCTTACCTTAAAAATATGCTCCCCCCTAGTTTTGAACTCTCTCACCCCAGGGAAAAGATTCTTGTCATTCCTGTTATCTTTGCCCCTCTTGATTTTATAGATGTCAAAAAGGTTGCCCCTCAAGTTGTTAGCCTCCAGTGAAACTAGCCCCAGCTTTTCCAGTCTATTTTGACATCACAAACCCCCATTCCCAGCAACATTCTGGTATTTTCTTTTTCTGAACCCTCTCCAGTTTAATATTATCCTTCCTGTAACAGGCTGACTAGAACTGGACACAGTACTCCAGAAGAGGCATCACCAACATCCTGTACAACCTCAACATGGCATTCCCAACTCCTTTACTGAAAGATCTGAGCAAAGAAGGCAAGTGTCCTAAATACCTTAGCTGTCCATCTGTGATGCAAATTTCAAAGAATTATGGACCCAAATCCATAAGTCTGTCTCTGTTCTACAACACTACCCAGGGCCCTATCATTAATTGTAGAAGTCCATTTTAAAATATCAATGATACCAAGACCCTTCTGACAGACAAAGCAAGCTGACGAGTCAGAAGGGTGCGCTTCGCTACAAACGCCATTCCCAACATTAACCCGTCTTTCCCCTCTCCAAAGTTGATCGATTGGCTTGATGTGAATTTCCAGTTTTGACATTTTTGTTAAACACTTTGAATTTCCAGCATAATCAAACCTATCTGACAGCATTTCTCTCCCAAAAAAGGAGCCAAATGACGCTCGGTGCATGCGCAACTTTAGAGGTCAGGGGTTTTTCCTCTGAACTAATCCCCGATGATTTCACTAAGGCTGGGCTTCTCTCTCCCTCTTGCCAATGAAAGCGGAATTGTGATTCGAACAGCAGTCTAATTATGCAAAGTGGTTGCATGGGACTGCCTGTGAAAGCCGCGCCCCCTTCGAGAGAAAACCCAATTTATCATTTTTAACACCTTTTACCCCAAAATAACCATCAAAATAAAAAAAGAATTCGAGAAATGCAGAAGTTACACAATTTATTCCAGCTTTACAGAATAATTTTTTTCAAAAACGTATCACCATATAAAATTCTGGATTTAAACTTTTCTTCCAGCTTAACACGATAATATTTTTTATTATAAAATTACTTACCACATGGGGTGGCATGGTGGCTCAGTGGTTAGTACTGCTGCCTCACAGCGCCAGGGCCTCGGGTTCAATTCCTGTCTTGGGCAATTGTCTGTGTGGAGTTTGCACATTCTCCCCCTGTCTGTGTGGGTTTCCTCCAGGTGCTCTGGTTTCCTCCCAGAGTCCAAAGATGTGCAGGTTAGGTGAATTGGCCATGCTAAATTGCCCGTAGTGTTAGGTGCATTAATCAGGGATAAATGTAGGGGAAATGGGTCTGGGTGGGTTGCTCTTCGGAGGGTTGGTGTGGACTTGTTGGGCTGAAGGGCCTGTTTCCACACTGTAGGGGATCTAATCTAATCTCAGTTCATTACCAAAATGGAGAAAGTGAGGACTGCAGATGCTGGAGATCAGAGTCAAGAGCGTGATGCTGGAAAAGCACAGCAGGTCAGGCAGCATCTGCGGAGCAGGAGAATCGACGTTTCGGACATAAGCCCTTGATCAGGAATCTGGATAATTAGGGTAATTACCAAAATGAAGTGTCTCACATTTATCCAAATTAAACTCCATCTGCCACTCCTCAGCCCATTGATTCAACTGATTATGATCTCTTAAATAACTGTCCACTTTACCACCAACTTTGGTGTAATCTGCAAACTGCCTAACCATGCCTCCTGTATTCTCATCCATATCATATATATAAATGAGAAAATGGGCCCAGTACCAATCTCTGTGGAACACCACTGGTCACAGGTCTCCAATCTAAAAATCAATCCTCCCCAACCACACTCTATCTCCTACCGTAAAGGCAATTTGTGTCCAATTGGCAAGCTCACCCTGAATCCCATGTGACCTAACTTTGCTAATTGGTCTACCATACAGAACCTTGTCAAAGGCATTATTAAAATCCATGTAAATAAGGTCTACCAATCTGCCCTCATCAACCTTTTTGGTTACTCCTCTTCTAACAAGATTTAATTTGATCCTCAGGGGAAAACAGTGCACATGCAACCTCTTTTTTACATCTGTTTGATGTTATATATTACCCAACTATGGAACCTCTTCATTTCTGCTTACAATTGTCTGGATGGTGTTATTTCACCAGTTTTATCTTCAGGTAACAGAAAAAGCTACAGCAACTATATCTTTGTTGACTCTCATCCCCCAAAGCCAGCTTTTGTCTTCTTCAGATTTGTACTGCATAACTGGACTATAATCAACTGCTGAGGCTGATTTTATCTGTGTCCTTCTATATGCTTTCAACTAGATTTACTTTCGGAATGGTGACATACTGCTCAGGAGATGGATTCCAGTTGCAGATTGATAGTTCCCATAGGCACTGACCATTTGAAAACAAAAGCATTAGGACAGGAATCAGAAGTGACAATGCATGTATGCGGTTTCAAAAGCACAGATTTGTTTTAAATAAACATGCTGACATTTTGGTATGCATTGAATCTCATGATAACATAATGGATTTGCAAGATCTGAGATCCTGCCAGCATGTTAGATTGTTACTTTGTGACTTGTGGATTTCAGCATTATATTGAAAAGGATTCACAGGTTGTCAGCAGGCTGATGGTTAAACAATTCATTGTTCACCTTTCTAGTTTCGTAAGTGAGATTTCTTTAAATAAAATATTCTCGAGTGACTGAGGTTCGGGAAATGGATCAGATTTCTCGCTCATAATGGCCCTGACTTTAACTGGGGCCTGATTTTGGTGGATAAATTCAGCAGTGGATTAAAACGAAAAGCCGTGTTAACATAACCGCAGGGCCTCATTTAAGTGCTGCTGGCTGACTTCTCACTTGATATGACGGTAAGTTGTTGGGGAATGGTGCAAATTTGCATACCATTGGCCAAAGGCAGGTAAGCTGGTCTTATGGGATGTCTTAAAGAGATACCACATTGAATACAATCATGGCAAGAGAGGTTTGAGATTTTCTCAATGGATCCTACTCTTGCTCACTCATAGAGGAAATTCAAGCAAATGAATAAACTGGCCTTTTTTGGGATGACTGGTGATCCCCTAAACTGGTTTGAGCTGGGAAAATCGGGCAGTAAAGCACACAGCCATTTCCTGCTCAGGATTGCTTGCAAACATTGCACTCATTTCAGTGATGGCATTGACACCCAAGATCTTAGAGTCCAAAGATCTCACTAGTTTTGGACAGGTGTCGTCACAGTCTGTCGTGAAAATTCAGGCTTGTTAGTTCTCAGTGGGTAAATAATATGCCGGGTTTTAATTGCCAACTGATCCAGTTTCTGATGGGCAACTAAGATTAAAATTGTCCTTTATAAATGTTGTTTTTAGAAAGTTGAATTGGTAACCCTTGGTAACGTGGCGGATAATTTCCTCTGATCATTGACCCAAAATCACAAACTTCTTCAAAAAAAGTGTGCGCTCATAATTTTTCCAGACATAACGCACAGAAGAAATCTTTCCACTTGTCCAATGTCCAAAACCAGTGGTTCATTAAAATGTAGTCATTATAAAGTCACCCCTTCTAATGACATATTTAATCCCTTAAAAATATTTCAAAAGCTTTTCTTTTTGAATTTGATTTCTCACTTCACACTGAGTTAATGAGAGCCACAATGATATAATGTAGAATGCATTACGAGCCTGTTGCCTCATTGCACCAAGTTCCTAATGATCATTGTTCATAAGAAATAGCTGCAGCAGTAGATCCATTCAACCCATTAGCTCACTCTGCTATTCAGTGAGATCACAGCTGATCTGATTGTGGACAACAATTTACTGCCTGTCTCATAATCTTTGACTCTATCGTCAATGAAAAATTAGTCTTACTCAACCTTCAACAGTCTAGCTTCCACTACTGTTTGTGCAGGAGAATTCAAGATTTCGAGACGGGGGTGGGGGGAGGTGACGTTTAAGGTGAAAAGAGTAGGATTTTTAAAAGACATGGGGACAATTTTTATCAGAAATAGAGTGATTTGTGGTGTGTTACAATATTTAAAAAATACTTAGATAAGTTCATGAATAAGAAATATTTAGAGGGATATGGGCCAAGGACAGGAAGATGTGATTAGTTTAGTTTGGGCTTATGGTTGGTATGGACTAGAATCTTAGAGTCACAGGGATGAACAGCACAGAAACAGACCCTTCAGTCCAACTTGTCCATGCCGACCAGATATCCCAACCTAATCTAATCCCATAACTTTCCTATCCATATACTCAATCCCTCTTCCAAAGAAGGCAAGCGTGTCATCAGCCTTTTTAACTACCTTACCTATCTGCACTGCCACCTTTAGTGATCTGTAGGCCTGCACACCCAGATGCCTCTTCAGATCAATACTCCTTAGAGTTCTGCCATAATCCCCAACTGTATTTGACCTTCCAAAATGCATCACCTTACATTTGTCCAGATCAAACTCCATTTTCTGACCATGCCTCCAATATATATCCTGCTGTATCCTCTGACAATCCTGCTCATTATCCGCAACTGCAACAATCTTTGTATTGTCTGCGAACCTACTAATTAGACCAGCTACATTTTCCTCTAAATCATTTATATAGATCTCACACAGAAAAGGTCCAAGCACTGATCCCTGTGGAACACTACCAGTCACAGCCGTCCATTCCGAAAAGCATCCTTCCACCACTACCCTCTGTCTCCTATGACAAAGCCAGTTGTGTATCCATCTTGCAGCTCACCACGATACCAGGTGACTTCACCTTTTGTATCTGTCTGCCATGAGAGACCTTGTCAAAGGCTTTATTGAAGTCCATGTAGACAACATCAACCATTTTTCCCTCATCAATCATCTTCTTCATCTCATCAAAAATCTCGATCAAAGTGAAGCATAACCGCCCCTGCACAAAAACATGCTGTGTATTGTGAATAAGTTCACTGCTTCCAAATGCTTATATATTTTGTCCCTGAGAATCTTTTCCAATAATTTCCCTACTACTGACATGAGGCTCATAGGCCTGTAATTTCCTGGATTATCTATGTTACCCTTTTTAATCAATAGGACAACATTAGCTATTGTCTAATCCTCTGGGACCTCACCTGTAGCCAAAGAGGATACAAAGATGTCAGCCAATGCTCTAGCAATTTGTTCTCTTGATTCCCTTAATATTCTGGGATAGATCCCATTGGGACCTGGAGACTTATCTATTTTAAAAAATTAAGACGCACAACCATTTTTAATAGCAGCTTGGCTTAGAAAATTCAACATTCCCTTTCCTGAGATCATCTTATACCAATTCCTTCTCTTTGGTGAATACCAATATCACTGCAGTGGAAGTTATACCTGCCCTTGTATCGTAAAAAATGGAGTATACCCATCTTCTGCAAGTAAAATGAATAAAATTCCCAGCTTTTTTGTGGTTTCTCCAGATGAATCTTGCTAATTGCAGCCTTAACAAATGATTCCAGTTTCCTTAACAGCTTTACTGAAGCAACCCTGTGCTTTGTGGCTCAATAAGATGAATGCTATCCATATAATGAGGTTTCCTAGATGGTTCTCAGTGTCTGTGGTACTGCTAATATTCCCTGTTGCTTTTCAGTCTTTTCCTGGGTGTGGTTTTAAAAATGCATTCCGCCTTTACAATGGTTTAAATAATGATCTTGCACTTTTTCTCTGACCTCAATAGTCTCATAGCATTCTATTCCTATTAGATTTTGTCTGCTTCTGTTTACAATTTGCCTCTTTATTACTTTAATAGTGGCCTTGTGATATTCCCTGGTCTGTGACATCATGTTAAATTGTTTCTTATTTCCTTTACTGTACACATACTTTGTGCTATGGCTGACACTCAATCTAAATCGTAAGTATTTAGCTTACTTCAACCTTTCCCTGCCCACAAACTGCTACATTTTTAAAGAAATGTTTTCCCAGACCCACCAAGGGTTTCAACTTTACCCATGAGCCAATGATGTCCATTCACCTTCCAGCTTAACATTGACTTTGGACAGAACCTACAGAATGTTGGGCATCCAATGCTGTCTCTTCCTGCCTTGGTTTGGTTCATGTTCCAACTCCATTGAAGTTCTATCTTTCATATACGTCTGTGCTGCCCTTACCTCTTCCTTGCTCTGAAATGCATTTTATTATTGACTGTAGATTCTGCCTTGTTTCAGTTTGCCAGAAGTTTCTCTTCCATGGGACTGTCAAAATGCAGCTTTCAGTTGCTGACTATTTGCCTGAAAACCCTTCTAAAAGCTATGGCTGAAGCATCCTCAGCTCCTTAGGGCTTTCAGTATTTTGTATCCTACAGCTTAATGGATTCCTCATTACTTCTCAGCGTGTTGTAAGATGAATCTTCACCACAGCCCATCAAGCTGTAAGATCCATTTGGTAGGTTTGCTGCCACCATTTTCTTTCCTGGTCATGATCTACAGGACCTGCTCTATCTAGTGCAGTACAGGAAAACCACTTATATCAAATGAGAAGATGCTCTTGCCTTAAACCACTTGTGATTTATTGCATTAAAGCAACTGGGTACAGGATACACTGAGACAATAAACATTATTTCTGAAACTATGAAGGTTAGGTCAATAACCTATCAATAGTTAGGTCATAATAGTAAAGCTATTTTCCCCCCACCTCAGCCCATCTTTCATCATTTGTGGCATTATTCCATTTATTTTCCCAATACAATGCATGTAAACAACCATTAATTTTGCCATTTTACCAATTTTCCTCCCTTTGATCTTATTTACTGCTGTCTTTCTATGTTTGTTTAGTCTGTCTCTTCTTGTCCCATGCTGGGTATCGTTCTTCAAGTAGCTGCTGGGTAATGCTGCGATTTCCTTTTGTTTTGTGAGTGTGCATTTCCCCTCTGCCACTCTTATTAATTTCAAGCCATCTCTACAGACTTAGTTATTCAATTTGCTAAGACACTGTCACCAGCATAGTTAAAGTGAAGCCTATTACACAAGGTGTTGCATTTTGGTAAGACAAACTAGGGCAAGACTTAAACAGTTAGTGGTACAGCCCCAGGGAGTTTTGTCAAACAGGGAGACCTAGGGGGTCAGGTCTATAGTTCCTTGAAAGTGGCATCACAGGTTGACAGGATGGTAAAGAAGGCACTTCGAATGCTGACCAGGTTTCCCAGACTACACTAGTCCTATTACCCTGCATATGGTCCAGATCTCTCTAAATCCTTCCTATTCATGCACCTGTCCAAATGTTTTTTAAATATTGTAACCGTACCTGCGTTTACCACTTTCTCTAGCAGCTCGTTCCATTCATGCACCACCTTCAGTGTGAAAAAGTTGCCCCTCAGGTCCCTTTTAAATCTTTCCCCTCCCACTTTAAACCTTTGCCCTCTCGAGTTGGATCAAAGGGTCTTTTTCCTTTCTTTATGACTCCAACTCTATGGCACCAGAATAGCTCCCTTTGCCACATGCTAGAGGGATATAAATGATTTGGAGAGAGTGCAGAGGAGGTTTACAAGAATGGTTCCAGGAATATGGGATTTCAGTTGTGAGGATAGATTGAAGAAGTTGAGACTGTTCCCCTTGGAGAAAAGAAGGTTAAGAAGAAATCTGCTAGAGGTTATCTAAATCATGAGCAGCTGTTTAGAGTAGATAGGGAGAACTGTTCCTGCTTGCAACCAAAACAAGAAGAAGAGAGCATAGATTTAAAGTGACATGTAAAAGAAGGAAGGATAATGTGAGGAGAAAACTATTCACTGAGTGAAAATCTAAGATATGGAATGCACTGTCTGGAAGTATGGTGAAGGTAGGTTTAGTTGAGATACTCAAGAGGGCATTGGATGGCCATCTTGATAAAAATAATGTGCAAGGGGAAAAGATAGGAAATTGGCACCAGGTAATGATGCTTATTTAGCGATGCAGGCACAATGGACCAAACAACCTTTTCTGCACTGTAAGACTTCTATGATTCTACTCTGGTATTGGTGCCAAAAACTGGAACCCCTTTCACTCAAGCCAACCTTTGAGCGATACATGTAACACTTTATTTTATGCAAGGTTTGTGAAGGTTTGTAGCTCAGGTTGAGGTTTAGGGTGTAGGTTTGCTCACTGAGCTGTAGGTTTGATATCCAGACGTTTCATTACCAGGCTAGGTAACCATAAGACCATAAGACATAGGAGTGGAAGTAAGGCTATTCGGCCCATCAAGTCCACTCCACCATTCAATCATGGCTGATGCGCATTTCAACTCCACTTATCCGCATTCTCCCCGTAGCCCTTAATTCCTCGAGACAATCATCAGTGGCGACCTCCAAGTGAAACTAAGCTGTTGTCTCCTGCTTTCGATTTATATCTTTCCCCTGGATGAGGTTCCTGGGGTTTGTGGTGATGTCATTTCCTGTTCATTTTCTGAGGGTTTGATAGATGGCATCTAGATCTATGCATTTGTTAATGGTGTTGTGGTTGGAGTGCCAGGCCTCTAGGAATTCTCTGGCATGTCTTTGCTTAGCCTGTCCCAGGATAGATGTGTTGTCCCAGACGAAATGGTGTTTTTTTTCATCCGTGTGTAGGGCTACAAGGGAGAGAGGTCATGTCGTTTTGTGGCTAGCTGGTGTTCGTGTATCCTGGTGGCTAACTTTCTTCCTGTTTGTCCTACGAAGTGTTTGTGGCAGTCCTTGCATGGAATTTCATAGATGAAGTTGGTTTTGTCCATGGGTTGTACTGGGCCTTATAAGTTTGTTAGTTTTTGTTTGAGAATGTTGGTGAGTTTATGTGCTACTAGGATTCCGAAGGGTCTTAGTAATCTGACTGTCATTTCTGAAACTTCTTTGATGTATGGTAAGGTGGTTAGGTTTCTGGCTGTGTTTGATCTGCTTGTTGTGGTTTGTTCTTGAGGAATCTGCACACTATTATTTGAGTGTCCGTTCTTCTTGAATACGCTGTATAGGTGGTTCTCCTCTGTTTTCCGAAGTTTGTCTGTGCTGCAGTGTGTGGTGGCTCGTTGGAATAGTGTTCTGATACAGCTTCGTTTGTGTGTGTTGGGATGGTTGCTGGTGTAGTTAAGTATTTGGTCAGTGTTTGTCAGTTTTCTGTTCTATCAACCCCTCAGAAAATGAACAGGAAATGACATCACTACAAATCCCAAGAACCCCATCCAGGAGAAAGATGTAAATAGAAAGCAGGAGACAACAGCTTCACTTCACTTGGAGGTCGCCACTGATGATGTTACCTAGCCAGGTATTGAAACGTCTGGATATCAAACCTACAGCTCAGCAAGCAGACCTACACCCTACTTTATTTTATTTACATTTGCCAGTTTGCCCATGGCCCAGAGAGTAATCCAGCAGCTATTACCTTGGAGCTTTTTAATTCAGCTCCTAATTGCTTAAAATCTTTTAGCAAAACCACATTCTAGTTCCATTAATGTGACTGATAGGAAAAAAAGCAAAAGTATGAAAGATTGTTATACTTTGAGAAATGCTCTGATGGTACTGCAAAGGCATCTTTTACACAGTTAGTGGATTTGGATACCTGACCCTGAAATGATCATAAAATCAATCATAAAATGCAAACATTTCATTAAACAATCACTGCAAATCATTTTTAAAAAATTGAAACTATTCCAATTTCCTGTTGTAAAGAATGAAAAATGGAGATGAGGAAAGAAGAGATTGGATCCATTTGCTTTAATAATATTGGATACTCAAATATTTTTGTTGGGATTAAACCAATATTTGTCTCAATAGAAGGTCCAAAAAGTTCAGGAACAAATTGCTTACTCTTCAGTCTCCTAGGCAGCCAATGCAACCGCAGATCCTTCTGCTTTAATAAATGTTGTATCTTCTTTAAGTTATTCATAAAGAAGAAATGTTAACTGTGTAAGATTAAGTCCTCTACTATAGACCTGCCAGTGAGTTAAATGAAGTCTCGCAGATGTAAAAGACAATCTCAAAGGAGATTCCCTAAATAATTTGCCAGAGTCATTGGTTGGACACTGGTTTATGTAGAAGACCACTTTAGCTCATCTCTAGTGGAGTTGTGGCAGGACAGGCTCCTTTTTCTCATCTTTTATAATTTGTTTTCTGCAGATGAAACCTCTTCCCAAATGTCAAAAAAGAAAGCACATCCTTCTTAGCATGCTGTATGTCTGCTGAATTAGGTTAGGTTTCAAATCCAAAAGAGCTAGGGTCAATTTCATGGGCATACAGCCCAGGCATAATTCTCTGTAAAGCAAGTTTTCAGCAGGAACTGGGCTAATAAGCAAGTCAGCCAAGTTTCCAATCCTCACTTGTCTGAATTCTGACAGTACTCAAGGTTTGCTGGATGGGAAATCAATCTTTGTGGCTTAAACTTTTGTGTGTGTGTGCTGCAATGAATACTTCAGAGGTAATTTTCTGATTGTAATCTTAATGGTCAAGGTCGCTTGCCATTAATGCATCGTTTAGATGTCAATATGCTGTGGTATTGCTAAATTATTTAATTGCAATATCACAAAAAGTCTTTGAGCCTTCAGTGGGTTGGGAGATTTTCTTTTGGACTGGATTCACGTCTGTGTTAAAGCCAATGAAAATATTCAATACACAAACAACTTATTTATTTATATCTACCAACTTATTGTGTGACTATGTTAGGCAATGCAATGCATTTATTTATTGTGCTTAGCAACAATATCAGCCAGTCCGAAGCAAGATATCTTTGGGTCAGAGATGATGAATACATGCCCCTCCTACTTTGGTATGACAAAATGATGCCTGAAATGTAGTCTCAGCAGAGAACTTCACAAAACATACAAGGAACACCCTTAATCATAAGAACGCCATGCCTGAGACAGCCTATCCTCTGACCTGTTTGACTGTGACCATTTTTATGGTATTAATTGTGTCAGATTGGTTGGCAGTATTTTGTTCACTGGAAACTAGGCTGTGGTTACCCAAAAATGTAACATTTTAACAGCTGCCAGAGGGAGGAGACCCATCTGGGATAGATTCAAACCCAGATCCCAGAGGTGAAAGGACAAGCTGTTCTAACCTACTTTGCCATCCAGTTTCCGATGTCAGAGCTGACTTATTACAAACATCAAAAGCAGACTTTTTTTTATTAACTTACTAAGTCCATTAGTTTGCTGCAGTGCTAAACTGAAATCCTAATTACAAAGTGCATCTATTTGTCTTAATATCTGAAGTGGATCCATGCTATTAATCAATACTTTTCCAAATATTTTTGACCTTATTGCTTGTCTCTGTATTATATCATTATATTGTAAGTAAACTGCTCCTGTGGTGTAGGTTCCCTTCCAGAAGGGTATTTGCACCTGACGAGGTAATGTAAGTGTTATGGATAATGTGGTATTGGAAGATTTAGCAGGCATTGAACCAACTAAGACATAACACAACAATAAATGTAGCAAGAAGATTTGCTTTGATCACTACTTACAGTAAAATTATAAACATGGAAGTTGTTCTGGACTATAAGCGTACCAGAGTAAATCTTCTCTAATTTCTTCCTTTCCTTATCCTTGTGTACATGTGATGGTTGAAGGTGGCTTCTGCTGAACAGCATTAATATACCTGATTGCAGGAAAGACTGCCAATTCATGATCACTTATTTGTGTCATTGACCTTGGACCAGTTTCTCTGCGCTGACTGTACTCTAAGGAAAGGCAATCAGGCATTACTCACTGATGGAGTTCAAATGGCATCAAAATTATCCATGAACTGTTAGAGCAGAGGGCTGACGATGGATGGTTTAATACACAGTGAAACAACTTCCATGTTAAGATTTATGCTGTTGTGATTTTGGAAGCTGATCATAAGCAGGTCCAAGACAAGGATAAATGATAGATTCACCAGATGCCAGCTCTTTATTTTTCTCTGTGAATCACGAATATATATAGTAACAATCAAATAACATCATGACTTGAAACAAAAGTAAAGACAGGCTGTACCATGAAACTCCAGGACCAGTTTTACAAAATTGCATTCCTGGCAGAACGCCAAGCCTTCTGGGAATGCACATCATCAATTTGGTGAGGGGCCACAAGCAATTTTTCCTCCATCAATAGACAGGAGATTGTGGACAGCACATTTCTGAATTCCAGAAATATGCCTCTATTGGGTAACCGCCCTGCTGTGAGCACAATTTTGTAAACTTATTCGTTATGTGACCAATATATTGAACATCTGCTGTAGGGATTATCTTTGGAAAAAAAGAGTCTTGAGACAGCCATTGAGAGAATGTTTACTGACTGTGGCCCTGCTGATATACAGCAGAGCCATTGGCGGAAATCATTCATGCTTCCAACCTGACAGGGCCAGTGGTGAGGTCAAGCCTGTTTATGAGCATAAACCAGTGATATCTTCAGTTACTTTAGGAAAGGATACAGCAAGGTTTGGTAGAGATATAGATTTGACCATCCTGTTAGGTATTTCACGAGACAGGTCACCCACGCCATTCTCAGGAATCCTCATTCATGCAGAAATATATGAAGACCCTGGTAGATCTGGCAACTTGCCAGCTTACACCAAATTCAGAGAGCAAACATTTGCATTACACTGCATCATCCTGCTGTGAGTCCTCAGAATGCTTGAATAGAAAGGGATTTCATTCCCTCAATTTTAAAGTATTCTTTGACCAGCTTTACCCAATCTTGTATGCTAATACAACATTTGCACACGTTGTCCATGATGTTGTTCTCATGAACAACTACAGCCCCCTTGCTGCATTGGAGAAGGTAACTATTGGGGAGTTTTCTGGGAAAACAGGCGAAATGCTTTTTCCCTTGATTATTAACTCCACAATGGCTGCCAGACATACCAATAACACGTTGCTGCAGTTAAATCATTCAACAACTTGAGAGGACATTGAAAAGGATTCTGAAGGCAAGGTTTTGCTGCTTGATATATTTGGGCCTTACAATTTAGAAATGACTGAAAATGGAATTCCAGAAGAGAGGCCAGATTGCCAAGGATTGACTGGGGAATTTTCAACTCAGTGTCTCGACAACTGGGGCTCAAGAGGCCGTCCCTTAACAGCAGCCAAGGAATATCTTCCTCTCTCTGTTGCTGAGCTCTTTGTGATAGCAAGGCCAGCACAATGCCCAGTTGATATCCTGCAGAGCTGGGCTGAATAATCTTGGAATACCTGGAGGATAAAAAAAAGGCAGATGTTCCAGAGACATTCTGAGCAGGGTAATATTTAGGGGAGACTATGTGGATTCACAAGTTGATCATCCCATTCAAATTCTTATGAAAAATTTCAACCATCCCTCTTCCAAAAGTATTTTTGGTTTGTGGAACTTGGGAGGCACTGGAATTTGTTCCCCTTGAGAGGTTTGGTGATGCCTACAGGTATCTTAGGATTTCTGACAAATCTCTCATTGTCATAATTTTTTTTTCTCCAAATGAGAAAGCAGCAAAAATCCTGTGTACACCTGTTGCTTAACTGAGCAGTTAAGCTGTTCTAACCATTTCCTTTTATACCTTGAGTTCTTTCTCTAAGCAGTCCGTGAATGATGACATACCTTGAAAGAACTATTGGCCAGTTTCTACATGGTTCAAATGTACAGAATCAAAAGGAACATGTTCTGTTATGTTCCACTTTAGGTATGACAAGTCCCAGGCTTTGAGGTGCACCTCAATTGCCTCAGAGATTCTAGAAGTAATTTCCTTGCCATTTACAAGTCATTGAACTGCTTTTGGGAATCCTGCCAAGTCTTCTTATTGGACAAAGAAATGACATTAAGTACTTCAGGGACCTGCTGTCAGCGGCTGCTTTAGACTCTGAGGTTTTGATGACTCATGGTTGCCTCCAAGCTAGGGGCCATGTTTTCAGAGTTCTTCCAAAATCACTTGTACCTCCTCCATCATAATTCTTGTGTCAGTTGTCTTAAAAAGGAAAAAAAAGTATTCTTACTTTTTATAGAAGAAAATAAAAGTCTTGTCATAAATTGCTTTGACAACCTTTCCATGTTATTGCTGTATGTAGTAGACTTGTATGTTGTAGCTTGGCAGCATTGGTGACACCACCAACAGAGAGTTTCCTGGAGTGACTCCACAGAAAACAGTGCCTTCAAAGCAGCCTTGCACAAATGGCTTCCTCCTGAGCTGTAAAATTTGCTGATTTTGTGAAGCCATGGCAATGCAGGAAACTCCACTGCAAACAGTATGACTGCCAATAGTGCAGCTTGCTGGGGTCAGCTGTCTCTGGATGAACGTTTTGCTTGAAATCACAACTTTGTGTACAACTCTTGTTGGTGTGTAGTTTTGGTCTCTTTATTTAAGGAAGGATGAAAATGCATTGTAGACCATTGTAAGGATAGTTTCAGAGTTCTAGATTGACACCCGGAATGTGTGGATCGTCTTATTGTGAAATGTTAGACTGGAGGTTTAGAAGAGTGAGGGATGATACTGAAGTGTTGAAGTTCTTGAAAGTCTTGACAAAGTAGATGTGGAAGTGATGTTTCCTCTTGTAAGTGAGTCCAATATTAAAATTAAGGGATCACCCTTTTACAACAGAGGTGAAGAGTTCTTTTTTACTCTGAGGGTTGTGCAACTTTGGAACTCTCTGCCTCAGAATTGTTGGAGATGTAATCATTGAACATTTTTAAGGCAGAGTAAGATAGATTTTTGTTAGGTGATGGAGTCAATTCTTATCAGGAGGAGATGGGAATGTGGAATTCAAAACACAAATATATCAGCCATGGTCTTCTTGAATGACAGATCAGATTTGAAGGGCCAAATGTCTATGTTTACTCTTAATTTATACATTCATATATATATTTGAGCCATATGACATGAGACACAACAATAAAGGTGGAACAAGCAGCTTCTCAACAATCTTCAGGTCAGTAAAATAAGTTAATAGTTTTCTAAATTGTCAAATGAATTGATATCAAGCCCATTGCATGATCTTTATAAAAGGGACAGTATTTTAACTCATTGAAGACCTTTCTTTCTTAACTCTAACCCTGTATTTCCTTTTAAATAAAGATTAATTTTGCATAACATTATATTATTGATAGTACCACATGTTAATTTTCAGACGTTTAGCAGCTTCATTGCTTGAGTTAATTATTGAAAACATTCTTACTTTACTATTGAAAGTAACTTACCACACAAAAAAAAACAAGAAAGTAGGTTTCTGGTGACTAGATGTTATTTATATGCATGTTCCACAAAGTGTTAAATGAGTCTGAGTGGCTGGGGGTATGATGATTGCAGCCATTTTTCTAATGAGCATGTTAAATGTTCCAGAAACTAAAATTGCTTCTATCCGGCATTTTCCTTACAGAATTGCAAAAATGCAAAATCCTGAATTCTGACCGTAAGGGTAAATTAAACTTTACCTACAATCTGGCACAGCCTGTAATGTTTGAATCAGTAATTAAAATCATTAAGAAAAGAAACAAACTTTAATTCACTGACTGTCAGAAACTATCTGTCCAATTGTTCCCAATTATATGTGTCAGCTTCACAGAGAATTGCCTGTCACAATATTGTCTATAAATATTTAAGAACTAATTAGTCAGGACCCAATCGTACATGTAAATGTTCCAGAGTGCCACATTCATGGCTGCTTTGAAAGATCAAGTTATGTGTAACAGGACAGTTACCTAAGGCCATCACCCTAACAGGCAGCATGAACAGTTGAATTAAAGATAACGTATTCAAACCTCTTCAAGCCCAAAGTGCAATTGTTTCTAACATCTGGAAGCCAAAAAACCAAGCAGTTACAACATTAGCATTTACAAAGACACTATAAAACTTTTCAACCTAATTGTTGCATTTCTGTTGTATCGTAGTTTGTAAGATTAGATATTGGACGAATAGTGTGAAAGTACATTCACTGAATACATTGCCTGACATATTTGTTTAAGAAAAATGTGTTTACCTCTGCAGCCTGGTTTACCTCTGAGCTTTACTGTTGATTTGACTGCTGGGTTATCAAGTAAATCAAGTTACTGTTACAGCTTTCAGGGTTTCTAAGAGTCTGTACATCTCTATGGGTCTATGTTGGCAACAATCTTATTTAAGTGAATACCTTGAGGCCGTTGCAGCCTGAGCAGAACATGTAAGTAATGCTCCTGGATGTGACAGCTTCCAGCTTTTTAGGTCCCCAGCTAATGATTCATTGAATGACAGAACAGCCTCGATGGGCTGAATGGTCTACTTTTGCTCCTTCCACGTGTGATCTTGTAGTTTGAGTTCACAGCCTATCCAGATAGGCTATTGTCAAGAAAACCTGCCTCCTTTACAAAATGGTTCCAGATCTATGAAACTTCAGCTATGAGGATAGATTGATGAAGTTGGGATTGCCCTCTTTCAAGGGGGAAAAAAAACCTGAGAGGAGGTTTGATCGAGGTTTGCAAAATCATGAGTGGGATGGAGAGTGTAGAAAGGTTGAAGCTGTTCCCACTTCTAACAGGAACAAGAATGAGAGGACCTAGATTTAGAGTGATGTACAAAAGAAGCAAGGGTGATGAGAGAAAACATAGTGAGTAGCTCGGGTCAGGAGGGCATTGGGTGGTCATGTGGATATAAATAGTGTACAAGGTATGGGCAAAAAGCAGGAGACTGGCATTAGGTAATGCTCTTGTTTGAAGACATGATGGGCCAAACGGCCTTCTTCTGGATGGAGTCATTTGCATGATGGAGTTAGGGGGTGAATCGCATCTGCAAAAGAATACCAGTGATGCCTAGTTCTATCGCTAAACACAAATGCCAGTGACTCGTCATGTGACAGTTTTGGCTTGATTAACAATGAATTGAAGATACAGCAACCATGTTCAATAATAAAGCACATCATCTGTTTAAATGCCAAAATTGAGCTGAAATAGTGTCTATACATAATTGGCTTGTGACCACTGATGGAGACCATCTATCATGTGTTGCCCTGTCTAGGTGTGATGTTGGAGCCACTGAGCAGTGAGTGGTTGGTGTGCATGTGTTAGTCTGTACTGATGGAAGCAATGGGGTACAGTGTGATGGATATCTTCAGAATGTTGGTATTCCTCAACTTCTTTCCTTATTTAATCTGCCAGAGGAAGTGATGGAGGCTGGTACAATTGCAACATTTAAGAGACATTTGGATGGGTATATGAATAGAAAGGGTTTGGAGGGATATGGGCTGGGTGCTGGCAGGTGGGGCTAGATTGGTTTGGGATATCTGATCTGCATGGACGGGTTGGACCAAAGGGTCTGTTTCCATGCTGTACATCTCTATGACTCTGTCAGGGTCCAAGATACTCCTGTCTGAGATGGAAAGCATGAATTAATGCTGCAAAGTGAAATAGGCTTCCAAGTTAGCATAGTGCAGATCATGGCTTTTAATGTATTGGTGACATTAATTCAATGTCACTGACAAATCCAACTGGCAGAACTTTGTATAATGCTGTTGCCAGCTCTTTGGGATATCCTCATTTCTCAGTCATTAGCACCCAGTACTCATGCCAATCTCAACTTCTTCATGGCTTCATGCTCACTCCAGTCTCTCCTTTAAAGCTTTGGCCCCTGTTCTACAATGAGAACCACAAAGCATTGATGAGTGCGAGAAATGACAGACTATTGCATATACAGAATATTTGAGGTGGGTGACTGTGAGCAACGTGTACAAGAAGATGATGGATAAGTGTGATTTGGAGATGACCATGAGAGAAAGATACACCCATCATGAGGTAGTGCCTGATAACTGAAATCTCAGCTTCCATTGTGGCACAACCAACTTCCACCAAATATTCCAATGTTGCAGTGGAATGCCAGACTGATGCCATCCTAGCTCTGGATGCTAGCATTTAAATGGTCTCCCAGGACATCTCACCAGTCCATCAAGCTGTTCTCCAACAGATTGCTAGATTGCTGAGGCATAAGTGTCTTTATGGTGCATAGATCTGCCATTCTTTCTCGGGATGTTAACAAGACTTTTTGCTATTTCCTGTCAGCCAGGACGATTTGGTGCAGTCTGCTTAACTGTTCAACTAGGCTGGTCTGAGGCCATCCTCAGTCATCTGCAGTCTCCTTCACTGGAAGTCAGTAATCTGACACTAGACACACTACAGCCACTAGGGAAGAACCTCAAAGGAGAATGAGGAGAGATAAAGGCACATGGAAATGGAACTAAACAAATGCACAAGAAATTTTAGTTCATACATTGTGGTACAATTTAATTTATAAATTGATTGGGATTGTGCTTTCTCTTATGGCTTTTCTTTCTGAACTGCCTGAAAGTGATGGGCAGTGACGGACAAAAGGTAAGTTACGTGAGACTGTTGGTGAATGGAGAGTTGTGGTTGCAATCATTGCTATCACTTGTGAATCATTAGATTAGATTTACTTATAGTGCGGAAACAGGCCCTTCAGCCCAACAGGTCCACACTGACCCTCCAAAAAGCAACCCACCTAGACCCATTCCCCTACATTTACCCCTTCAACTAACACTACGGGCAATTCACCTAACCTGCACATTTTTGGACTGTGGGAGGAAACCGGAGCACCTGGAGAAAACCCACGCAGACACAGGGAGAATGTGCAAACTCCACACATACAGTTGGCTGAGGTGGGAGTTGAATGCAGGTCTCTGGCGCTCTGAGGCAGCAGTGCTAACCACTGTGCCACCGTGCCGCCCACCAAATATAGAATGACAATGTAGAAAGAAGCTGTCTATTGTATCCTCCTTTTCTCTTCCTTTTCTTTTACTTCCAATTGCACATTCTCCCTCTCCTTCTTATACTCCAGCTCCTCAACTCATATGTCACAGCTATTCATTCACAATGACAATGCTTTGCAACATGCTGCACCCTAGCAGATTCTCCATGATCAGTCCTGACACCTATTCAGTTGAATACTGGAGGGTACTGGTTAAGGAAGTGGTAGTGTTTCTTAAAGATGCCAGTGATGTGCTCTATAATGTTTCTTGTGGCAGCATGACTCTCATTGCAGTCCTGCCCCAGACATATGTGGGACTTCCAGCATGTCAAGTTTAGACAACACTTTTTCTCCCAGTAGCCAGATTTTGACCTGCTTTGATGGGCAATCACAGTGGGTGTATCTAAGATCAGGGATATGCGGATTTAACATGCATACATTCAATTAGACTATACACCATCAGGAATTTTGCAATCTCAGCAAACCTTAGTGCTACTCTACATGCATTTCTTTAAGAAGGGGGAATGGGATAGAAGCATCTCTCTTTTGGGGAATCTTGTAACCTCAAGTATAGGGTAGTATACTGCAAACTATGAAGCGTGACTTATACTTCCAGATCCAGAAGCATAAAAATCTACATCCATAGCCACACCAACTGCTTCATGCAACGCAACCTTACCTTGCTTTGAGTCTTCAGTTTTGGCTGTAGCAGTTGTCAGATTTCAGTTACCTCTTTAGTGAAGCAAAGGCATCTCAAGCATTAATCCCTACTGATTTTCAAGTAACAAAATAGTCCCTGAAAGCCCATTGTAGAGATGGGGTCTGCTTGCAAAACCCTTCCCCTGTTCTTCCTCCCCCTTCTAGCAACTTGTCTCTGTCAGTGGGTCCTCTGGCCATTCACCCTGTCAAGCTCAAATTAAAGCAGAAGGCCTATCATGTTATTCATATCTGGAAATAACTTGTTCCAGCACAAAGCTTTAAACCACCAATAAAGTAATTCAGCATCAGCCAGACAACTCCCTGCGTACTTGTGAAACTTCAGACAATTGTAGAAAAACACCAAAACCATGTAGAACTGTACCAAAAGCCAGAAGAAAGAGTCCAGCAACTAACTTGTAAATAATTCACTGGTCCTAATGTAAGGTCATCGCTTTGAAACGGTAACTCTGTTTCTCTGTGCAGATGTTGCCTGACAAGCTGAATATTTCCTGCAGTTTTTGCCTACTTCAGATTTTCAGGGCCCACAGAATTCTGTTTTTGTAATTAAATCGTGCTGATGTGATGCTGTTCATGTCATTAAGCTGTGTAAAGTTTGGTTCTGCATGTTAGTTGACACCATAGTCGACCTCCTCCACATGATGTCAGCTGTGTTATGAGTTCATGCGCAAGCTCCATTATTAAGATGGCATGCAGGGATCCAACAAGAAGGAGGCAAATTAAAATCTCAAAAGAATGGGTGTGACTGCTGAATTTTTCCCATGATATCTTTAGGTGAAGGGAGAAGAAAACTGGACAAGAAAACAATTTCTTGGAAGCTTTTACACTTCGTACCACAAGTGTGATTCATGGAAGGCAGTGCCAACAAAAATAGGCTTGCCATCCAGAATAACAGCCAGAATCATCCTCTCTATCATTACCTACCCACATGTCATGGTACTCACAGGAAGATGGCTACATCTGCGGTTTTGGCTTTGCTTCATTTGAGTTTAGTCTTTCAATCTGCCAAGTTTGTCTCCAAAGATGACACCTTCTAATCAAGATAGTTAACAATAGTAAAGTTTCAAGTATGGAACATGTTTAAATTTCCTCTTGATGCTGCAATATAATTAGAAGTCTCTTACTCAAGTTGTATCCCTGGAAATGAAACAAAACCACATTGCGTGACTGACTCCGCTGATGGTTCTCTCCTCCAATGTTGAGAGAGTTTGCAGTGTTAATTCAATACAGATGAACAGGTCCAATATAAGACTGGGAACATTACCATGTTTCTGAAGTCTGCAACTGAAGAAAACCAAGTTGAACAGTGTTCATAAATTAAATTCACTGTTTCAAAACCTTTAAACTGAGATTCCAACTTTTTTTATTATTATTAGCTAATAATAGCACATAAAGGCACTTTCTCCGTTGAAACCACATTGGAATGGAAAACACTTAGGCATCATAGAGATGACCACTCCACCTCCTTGTTTTTTGAGATCGTCTGGAATTTAGCAGAAACCATGGTCTGAAGTGCAAAACACAAACTCTATATAACAAACGCTTAAAACCCCGACAAAGCAGGAAGGAATGAGGCAACAGGTTGATATAACTCAAAACAGGCTGTGTCAATGTATAAAAGAGCACGTACATCCTGCCTAATATGAATCTCTATTGAAGGCAACCTGATCCTACATGTATAGCAGCCAGCGAGTTTGTTAAAATTACTCACCATGTTGTTCAAGAGAGTTGCTTCAAGTTAACAACCGCAAACTCTCTCTGGAGTACAAGCAATACCTTGTACAACTTCACTGTGTTTGAGTGTGGAGACAAGCAGCCAAGTAAAAAAAGAGATCTAAATAGACATACACATCTCACAAATGTTGTGAATTGGATATGGTTGCCATGAGAGAGACATGTGGGAGCCCTCAATGGTATTGTCCCTACCTGTGGTCCAAGAGATCCAGGTTCAAGTCCCACCTGCTCCATAGGTTTATAATAACATCTCTGAACATGTAGATTAGGAAAAATAAGTTAATTTTTAAAAATGAATGATATAGATCACAGAGATTTGTGGTATATAAAAAAGACCCTTTGGTCCAACATATCCATGCTGACCAGATTCTTAAATTAGTCTAGTTCCATGTGCCAGCACCTGACCCATATCCCTCCAAACCTTTCCTATTCATATACCCATCTAGATGCCTTTTAAATGCTGTAATTGTATCAACCTCCACCACTTCCTCTGGCAGCTCATTCCATACAAGCACCACCCTCTGCATGAAAAAGTTGCCCCTTAGGTCTCTTTTATATCTTTCCCCTCTCACCCTATACCATGCCCTCTTAATTTTATAAACCTCTATAAGGTCACCCCTTAAACTTCTGACGCTCCAGGGAAAACAGCCCCAGCCTGTTCAGCCTGTCCCTATAGCTCAAATCCTCCAACTCTTGCAACATCCTTGTAAATCTTTTCTGAACCCTTTCAAGTTTCACAACATCCTTCCAAGAGGAAGGAGACCAGAATTGCACGCAATATTCCAACAGTGGCCTAACCAATGTCTAGTATAGTTGCAACATGACATTCCAAACTCCTGTACTCAATCCTCTAACCAATAAACAAAAGCATACCAAATGCCCTCTTCACTATCCTATCTACCTGTGACTCCACTTTCAAGGAACTGTGAACCTGCACTCCAAGGTTTCTTTGTTCAGCAACATTTCCCAGGACCTTACCATTAAATGTAAAACTCCTGCCCTGAATTGCTTTTTCAAAATGCACCACCTCACATTTATCTAAATTAAACTCCATCTGCCACTCCTCAGCGTATTGATCCATCTGGTCAAGATCCTGTTGTAATCTGAAGTAACCTTCTTCGCTGTCCACTACACCTCCAAATTTGGTGTGTCTTGCAAACTTACTAACTATGCTTCCTATGTTCACATCCAAATCATTTATATAAATGACGAAAAGTAGTGGACCCTGTGCCGATCCTTGTGGCACTCCACTGGTCACAGGCTTCCAGTCTGAAAAACAACCCTCCACCATTACCCTCTGTCTTCTACCTTCCAGCCAGTTCTGCATCCAAATGACTAGTTCTCCCTGTATTCCATGAGATCTAACCTTGCTAACCACTCTCCCGTAAGGAACCTTGTCAACGCCTTACTGAAGTCCATTTAGATCACGTCCATTGCACTGCCCTCATCAATCCTCTTCATTACTTCTTCAAAAAACTCAATCAAGTTCATGAGACATGATTTCCCACACACAAAGCCATGCTGACTATCCCTAATCAGTCCTTGCCTTTCCAAATATATGTAATTCCTGTCCCTCAGGATTCCTTCCAACAGCTTGCCACCCCTGAAGTCAGGCTCACTGGTCTATAGTTCCCTGGCATTTCCTTACCACCTTTAGCCAACCTCCAGTCTTCTAGCATGTCACCTGTGGCTATCGATGATACAAATATCTCAGCAATGGGTCCAACAATCACTTCCCTAGCTTCTCACAGATTTTAGGGAACATCTTATCAGGTTCTGGGGATTTATCCTCTTTTATGTGTTTCAAGACATCCAACACCTCCTGCTCTGTAAAATGGATATTTTTCAAGATGTTGCTGTCTATTTCCCCACATTCTATATCTAGCATGTCCTTCTCTACAGTAAACACTGATGCAAAATACTTGTTTAGTATCTACCCCATCTCCTGCGGCTCCACGCATTGGCTGCCTTGCTGATCTTTGTGGGACACTATACTCTCCGTAGTTCCCCTTTTGTTCATAAGTCATGTATAAAAGCCCTTTGGATTCTCCTTTACCTTATTTGCTTAAGCAGCATGTTGAAATCAAAGATACAATGATATAACTGGATCTCAATGGCACACTTTAAAACAAATATATTTTTGTTTTAAAATGTAGATAACCACTGGAAATGTTTGCTGAATGGAATATACTGGAATGCATATGAGCAGTGTGGTATCTCTGCAATAAAACTTTCACAATTGTTGCTCCTGGCTGTGTCAGGAATTAAGCCTATTCTAAAATTCCCTGATATTGTAAAATGACTTGGTAACTCCTTCCTACCACACTTTACTAATCTATCTGATGTTAAATCAAGTGAAACAATAATCACTATCCTATTATTGGCTGTGTTTAAAGTACCTGCAGAATACTTGTATTTCTTTTTCACTGCAATGTAAAACATGTGAACAGATGCATTTGATTAGAATTTCATAAAAATTGCAGTCAACCTCAATATGTTGGCGCGTACAATCCTGTGTGAAATGTTTTTGGACCATTTCCTAATCATGTGTCTGATGGGCATGAGCTCACAACATGAAATTACTCGTGAGTTTGACACTAATTAAACTGGCATTATATTTTACTCTCAGAGAAAGTTAAGTGGGATTGTCATAGTAAGGAAACCCACCTCCAATGTTGAGACTGACCTGTACATACATGGTACAGAGTTTGAGACCCTGATCTTTACAGCAAGATGAGGACGGAACAGCAGATCATGGGGGAAAGCTGCCAAGGTTGAGAACTTCATTATTATGTTTTTCTTCTGTTTCTCACCCAATAATCCAGCAAATCAAGAGGTGGAAAAGCAAAGATCAGTTGGGGAATCGTGGAGTTGGCACTTGGAAATTTGAAACTGGGATAGTGGTGGAGAATGGTGGGGACATGGATGGAAAAGCAAGCATTTGGGTAGAGAGAGTCCATTCAAGGAGGGAAAGTGGCATGTCATATCTTGAGTTGGGGGATGGTATGAGGATTGGCCATCAAGTGGGATGGGTGAAGAATCGGCTATGGTGGGAGAAAGCAATGAGATTGGAACTTGATGGCAGACAGAGAAAGATTGTGTTCATCAGAGAAGAAACCAAAGACTTCCACAAGGAACTGGAAGGAAGCAATTCTGTTACATCCGATTCAGAGAGAATTCTCTAAAAGGCACTAATCTTACTGCCCCATTTTTTGAGGCCTGGGTGACAAATGCAGCAACCATTAAGTTTGAATCAGGCTCCTTGTCAGACTGAGAGGACATGGGTTAATATATTAATAAAGTGTTCCACCTCACCAGTAAGTTGCACGTCCAGAAATCCTGGTTTAGATTTTCACTCTCACCCACATCACCATGTGTGGGTTAATGTAGAGCTCCAAGTGCCTGAAGGAGAAAAAATGTTCAATTTGTCCGTTCCAGCACTTTTCAGCTTGATGGACAGAGTGACCTCTGAAAAGATGCGAAAGATTAATGCCTTGGCAGAATGAGTGAATGCTTGGGTAAACTGGAGATGATTCAATTCATGCAGATTTGCAAAGGATAAGCAATGTCTACTAATCTCAGTGAAGTTTTTGAAGAGTTAGTACATATAAGGGTCATTTTAGATGTTATTTATAAGGGACTTCGAGAAGATATGAGAGAGATCCTCATTCATGACTGTTCATAAAAAAAAGAAAGCAATTGATTTGAAGAGAACATTTTAACATGAATTGGAAGGTTGGAGACATAGAATAGTAGTAGTGAGTATACACTTCAATGGACAGGATGTAATTAGTAAAACTCAGAAAACCCAGAAATCCATATCTTCACTAAAAAGCTGTTGAGTCTAGAGCCTGAATTTTCATAAGGATGGAAGACTCCAGAGATTCTAAGATTTACATCTATGAGCAGTATGGTTCAACTGAGATAGCTTTAAAATGTTAAACAAATTCCATAGAACTTCCACAAATTATAATCTCAAATGTGTGACTGTCATCTCAGGGAATTAAATAGTGGAGTCTGCCTTGGACAGGCAAATACTTTCACCCTTTGCGACTCAAGCTAAAGAGTGTACCAAAGAAGGAAAGAGTGTGCATCATGACAAAGTACTGATAAAATGAGAATGGCACCTTTATGTGTATGCATCATAGAGAAATATGAGTTTGATCACCAGAATGTCAGAGGGAATGGACCAGTAAAGCTTGAGGCAGTACAGTGTTCACAAAGAGTACACAGCTGCCCTGATGTAAGGGACCAACAATTGTCAAAGTGATCTCTCAATATGACTGACAATCAATGCAGAAAGGAAACTGATCACCTAACCATGTGCCATGGTCTAGCAAGATCTTGACAACAATGCTCATGTTCTGCCTTTGGCTTACAATGGTGGTTCTGAATTTTTATGGAGATGACTTTTATTTTTGGGGCTCAATCAAAGACTTCTGTGATATCTCACAGTCAGCCACATCAAGGCAGTCACTTATTCCATTTTTGCTTGAGTAGGAGAACACATAACTTCCCAATGGATTTGGTGTCTCAGGCGTAGAGGACCAGGGCTTGAAATATTAATGGGTTTCCCTCATGTACAGGAGTCTATTGACTGAACCTGCATCATCATAAGGACAATAAGACATCAACCTGATGCCTTCATGTAGGGGAAACACTTCAACTCCCTGAATGTGTAGGTAGTGAGTGAGAACAACAACCTGTTCCTGCCTGGTGGTACATGGTACTTTGGAAAATGCCAGATCTCATTTATTCTGAGGAGTTCCTAATTTCCTCAGCTTTTTCATACACTGACACAGATCTGTACCTGTCTTCTGAGGATCTAGACATATCTTTGGGAAGGTAGTTGACAATTACCTTTTGGTGACTGCAAATGAAGCTCAAGCTATAACAAGTGATGACCCACAGTCAAATAGAGCAGACTCCTCGCATTCTCAAAATGAGTGTCAGGAGCCTTGACTGTACAGGGGGAGTTCTACAATATATCTCTATAAAGGTATCCTGGGTAACAGAAAATCTGAAACCATTATAATTGGATAAGAAATTTGCAAGCATTTGTTGCAGTTACCATTACTGATGAGGTAGCCAGGAAGAAGAAAGCAAGAAAGCTGTTTGGGAGGTATGTTGCACCCTTGCCATGTATTCCAAGATCTTTGCAACTCATGCAGTGAAAAAAGACATTGATTTCATCTGTACAAGAAAGATGGTCCCAAGGATGTGACCACAGGCTAAAATTGGAGGCAACATCATGCAACAAGAAGAATCAGGGCAAAGGTTCAAAGTTGAAAACCTTCCAAATTATGAATATAATGCATTGTATGAATGAAATCAAACAGATGCCATTTGTAACACATGTCCAAATAAAACTGGCAAATATACACTCAAGTGTCCAGAAATTCAATTTTGGAACTAGTGCAAACATCCCACCAATCAGAATTCTGAAGTTTATGCACCTGGATCATTAGAAGTTAATGATAAAATCTACCACAGCAAAATTGACAGCATATAAAGACATACCCATTCTTGTAATGGTGCATTGATGAAGAAATGACGTAAGGCAATTCTACATGGATCAACAAGTATTTAATCTGTTGGATGTGAGTTGACCAATGATAGCAGGATTGCTGACATGCTCCAATCTCAATACTGTGACTATTCATGAGATCATCAAGATGTCAATTACAACAAAAGAGACCAAGAATCTTCTCACTGAGTCAGTTCAGGACTTGCACCAATTGTGCGCAGACATATTTGATATCATAGAAAACTTCAAAGGCAATGCAGTGTTGCACATCAGCAAAGGTGTAATTCCATTCATTGGTTATCATGGAAGTGTAATGTCCACACACAAGAGAATCTTAAGAGTAAGCTGGATGACATGGAATGTAAGGGCATAATCTATTGTGTGCATCAATGTACAGACTGGTGCAGTTCATTATGTATGTACTGAAGAGAGTTGGCACAATCAGGGTGTGTTTGGATCCAAGATGGTCAAAACCTATTCTAAAGAAATGCTCATACACAATTCCAACACTGGAGAAATTGAATCCCAATCCACGGGAGCTAACTTCTTCCCCAAAGAGATGCCAAACATGGAACTTTCTGAAGAATGATCACTGTGCTTTCTCTCTGCAGATGCTGCTAGATCTGCTGAATTTTTCTCGCAATTTCTGTTTTTATTTCTGATTTCCAGCATCTGCAGTTCTTTGTTTTTCCTTCTGGGCATTAATTGATTCAATGGCCAAGAAATTTCAAGGAGTCACCACTTTCAAAACAGTTTTTGGGAAATATTGCTTCCAAAGACTAGCTTTTGGTCTGTTTGTCAATCAGGATCTATTCTAGTGGCGTATAGTCAAAATTATAGAAAGTATTCCTGGTTGTGTATGTATTGCCAATGATATTGCGTGATGGGCAAAAACAATGAAGAGCACAACCAAAATCTACTCTCATTACTATCAGCAGTTTGTTGTGAAGGACACACTTTCAACAGCAAGAAGATCAGTGTTTTTGGCTGTATCTATTCAGGTTATGGGATCTGTCCTGACCAGACAAAGACAAAGATGTAAGATACATGCCTACGCCCTAAGAAAAAGATCTGCAGAGATATCTTTGACTTTGTAACTTCCACACCATTCGTATCAAACTTTACTGACAAAGCACTTCCTTCAAACAAACTCTTAAGGAAGGGTGTGCCATATATGTAGTAAGAGAACCATCAACATTTTAAAATCTCTCAAACAAACATTGTCAGCGGAATACAGTATACAACCCAAGAAAGAAGATAAGAAAGAAGGAGAAAGAAGACACAGACGGAAAGCTCAGACCATGTTGGCAGTATATGGTGTCAAGGCCTCCTCTGCTAGTCCTTGTGAAGAGGATGTCCCTCCTCTCCACCATTGGACCTCCACAAAGCAGGGCACCAATTTCCCATTCTTTGAAATGTTGGGAACCAATGTTACGGGTTGTGCAGGGCAGCTTCGGACTGGTATGAGTGCCAGGGATCATGAGATCTCCTAGCAGTGACAAGTATCTCTGTCTACATCAGTGGGAGAATCGGGCATGCGTTGGACAAGAAAAGCAGACTGAAGCTCATGGGAAGCAATTGCCTGAACCTCAGACACTGACATACCCCAGAACATAGGTCTTAGTGCTTGGGACAATAGCACAAGAAAATTCATTAGGCCTTGTAAACAGATATAGTCTGAGAAACTTGATGAAAATGACCTGGTAAATTTCTGGGAAGATTCACGCCAGTATGTTGGAACTGAATGTAACTTATCAGATCACAGGTGGAAATGTTGCTCTAATTCTCAAGAATAGCAGCTGCTTTGTACAGTTAAGGCAAGGTCACTGCTTCCATTTTTATGAAGCAATGAATTACCAAAACAAATAAAAATTCCATAATTATTTGTAATAAAAAATGGAATGTGCTTTATTCACTCACTATAAACCGAAGACCCAAACCATATCTTATCCTCATTGTGTTTGACTATACATGTTCAATGATTTTTTTTGACAATTCAAGACAGAAAGGTAAACAGCATTAGCAGTACATTACTATACTTACAAATTCTATTATCAGCACATGCAAATCCTTTGCATGGTTATATAATATTTCACAGCTCTGTGTTTTCTTCTATTAGTTTTATTACTCCACAAGTCGGCTCTGTGATGGATTCAATTGGACATACAAGGAGATCCTTTTTCAGAGACTGGTCAGTGTGGACTTGTTGGGCTGAATATCCTTTTTCCACACTGTAGGGATTCTATGAAGCCTCTATTTCTTCTATGAAGCCTCTTCAATAAACCTGAATCCAAAATTTTGTTGTTTTTACCATGCAGAGGTTCCCTGTGTATTTATCTACGTTACATAACTGAATGGTGAAATAATTCTCTAGGAATGAAATAACTTCTGATGCAAGCTTTGCAGTAAACTCTATTTGCTAGTATAGCACCTACAACATACAGCAAATTATTTTAGCTCTTGTTACATACTGCATTCCAGAGGAAATGAGAATATAATAGATTCACATAATTCAAGTACACCCATTTGGGATAGACAGGAGGTAATTCCATGCATTTACTTACAGAATACACTGCTAGTACAGCTATTTGAATTGTTATGGAATAATATGTTACAAGACTGAATACTTTTCCTTCATATATAAGACCAAGAGCTACGTTCTGGGGTATGTCAATATCTAAGGTTCAGGCAATTGCTTCCCATGAGCTTCAGTCTGGGTGGCCCAAGCATTATTCATCACACATGCTTTGCTTTTAGAAATGTTGAAAATTAATATTTGACCTCTAGTCTGCGATATGCCATATTATGCGGCTTCTTATTGTTCTTGAATTTTATCTTTTCACTGTATGGAGTTTCACCTGACAGCAATACACATTAGAAATGCCAGTTCTGATGAAGGAGGCCACACTTGACATTTTAATTTGAGTTTTTATTCCACCGATGCTTACTGAGTGTTTATAGCATTTTCTTCTCTTGTTTCAGAAATTCAGACATGAGCCACACCTTATTTTCTCCACATTATTAGTTGGAAAATGGTGAATACCACCAATTGAAATTTTAACAGGCAGCACGATAGAAATTAATTTCTCCAGTCATGATGCAAATGGTTCTTGTGCACAACTATATGTTCTTAAATTGATCATTAAAATTCACCTGCACTGAGTAACCAGTTTCTGATGGTGAATCAATACGATAATTAAATGTGAGATGCCAGTTCTTGGGAATGGATTGCATTCTGCATTTTTTATTATCCAGTGTCAACATGTTGGGCTCTCAGATTAAGTGTAACAAATATAAAATGCAATGCTTTTTCTGCTTTGCTCCAGCAAACTATTTCAATGTCTACTGTGGAATTAATGGAATGTTTTTCCTTTTTGAAGGTACCAGTTTTGTAGACTGCTCGACTCAGTTTATTAATTTAGGTGCTATCACTTCTTAAATACAGACACAGATGCACCAGAAACTGGATAAATCAACTGTACAAAGTGATCTTGCATCATAGTTGCAGGAGGTGACTCCCCTTCTGTCTCCCCAGTGCCTGGCCATCATCTACAAGGCACAATTCAAGATTGTGAAGGAATATTCTTCATTTTATTGGATAGGGGCAGCTCCAACAACATGCAGGAAGCTTGACATGATCCAAGACAACCCATTTGACTTGCACCTCATCCACCACCTTCAACATTCACTCCCTTCATTACCATCTATAAAATGCACTGCCACCTCCAACCCTGGTTCCTTGGTCAGTACTCTCAAACCTCCAGCTTCTACCATCTACAAGGACAAGGGCAACAAATGCATGGGAATACCTCCCCACAAAAGTTCCTCTCCAAGTCACAAATCATCATGATTTAGTGAGAAGGAAAGATAGAAATGATGGACTAAATGTTCTCTATCTGTGCCTCCTCAACAATGTAAAATAAATAATTTATTTGCCAGTTTGCTTGCCTCTCTTTCTGTCCTGAAGATTTTGGCTCCTTACAGAGATAAAGCTCCATTGACACAAAGTACCATCCTGTGGCTATGACTACGACTGCCAAAAAACAATTTCAGTGGGCATCATCAGGGAGAAGGTTAACCAACATTAAATATGTACAGAAAATTTTAGTAGGGCCAACTTCAGGAGTTAGAATCCTGAATAATTTCATTATCTCTAAACCACCACTTGTAGGCTACAATTAATTAGAGTAACAAAGTTTTGGGATTGAACCTGGAATTGTTCTCCAACTGAGCTCTTAGCTTGTGTTAGGTAAACTTACTGAACCATTCATACTGTGCTTCAACTTTGATTTTAAGGCTACTTTCTGTTTTCATTTTATGTACTTTTTAATACTCATGATAATGTCAACTGTAAATAGTTTCAACCAGCTGTCGGCTTTGTGTGTCATTCCCTTGTTCTCATTGTCTGAATCAAAGTCAGACTCTCACTCCTGATCTTAACAGAAGTGTTACTTGCATCACCATCATGGTGATGGGACAAGTACAAATAGGTTTTTCTCTTATTCAGTAGGTGAGAACGGTACAATTGGGAAAGCACCAATGTATAATTCAGTTTGACTATTAACTCTTGCTTTGCTGCAATGTAAATTTATTAATGTTCCAATTCTCCTGTCTTTTCATTACAGCATATCAGTTCAAGCACCGGACTATTCTGTAGTCTATAGTTGTCAGTTGTAATAGAACGCTGAACCTGTGGAGCCAATAAGGTCACTATGAGCATTGGTTCCTAGGTAAATCTCCATGCGAATCCATTTTCAGGCATTTCTTGATAAGAAACTATAAAATATATCAGCATGAAAAGGTTACAATAAATCCTTGTAGTCTATGTTGATCTTTTAGTTTTGAAGATTTACATTGTTTTAGTACTGTACATTTCTACATAGTAGCATTCTATGTAAATAAACCTCATCAAATAGCCTGCTTATACTATTTTTGACCATCTTTTGAAATAATAGAAAAATGTGATGAACAGCCTACTTCACCTCCAGTAAGTGTATTTGTGATTAGAGATTAATAATTGAATTTGAGCACATTGACACATGTCTTGGAATAAATAAGATGCAGGTTTTGGATCATAAGGGGACTGAATCTCTTCTTGCACAGCAATGTAGTCTTAATATAGGGACAAGTGTTTAGAAAAAGTTTTGTGCATCAAATTGAATATTAGTGTTAAAATGCGCATCACTGATTTATTTCTGATGTAATCTTTTAAATAGACCTTGGGTAAAAATGTATTAGAAGTCTGGAAAAAAAAAGACAATTATGTTTTGAGCAAGAGCTGAGAGTTCTGCAAGTTCTTCCTATCGGAGTGTGTACCCAACTTCAAACAGATGTAGAGTATCCACATATCTTGCCAAGTAGTAAACTTATAAAGGTCTGATCTTATTTTGTGAGGTGCAAAATACTAATGTGTAGAAAAATAGCTTCCATGAAGATCCATTTACAAGCTGGTAATTCCTACTCAGGTTCAAAGGTTTTGAGGGATAGAGGCCAAATGCTGGGAAATGAAGCTACATCAGTTTAAGATAACTGTTAGACATGGATGAATTGGACTGAAGGGTTTGTTTCCATGCTGCATGATTCTATGACTATAAAGCTATCAATACAAATAAGTTCAGAGATAAAATAATTGTTTTTAACCTTTTCTGAGGATGTTCTAATTCATAAAATGAGTATTGTGTGCATTATTTATGCACATTACCTTTTGCAAGTATTTTGGGCTTGGCAAAGTAATGGATGTGTGTGCTATTGAACAGACTATTCCCCATTGTGTGTATTCCGTTTCAACATAAATTTCTCCTCAGTCATATAGACTGACTAAGTGAAATGAAAGGCTTAATTAAACCAACATGGGCCTTCAATATGTGGAATGCACCAGGGCACAGATTTTTCAATTTTGCAGTTCAATCACCTCAGCAATGCCAATTTAAAGTCCAACATGAGGCAGGTTTGTGTTTTGAAACATTACTGATCGAGGAACTAAACTGAAACTGCTTAAACTCATTTCAAGTAGGCGGAAGACTGCAACAAACAGATGAGTCTTTGTTCTCATTAATCATGATAGATTTGAACCAAATTCCAGAGATTCATTCCCATTTTTAAGTAACTTTTTAAAAAGTATTTTACCATGACAGCTTAATTTGCAAGGAATATGAGGTATTTTATAGCATAACAGTTCTGAGGGGGATGATGTTCATATTACATTGGCTCCACCCATATTACTAATGCCACACACAGTCTGTGGGTGGAAAGAACAAGTTCTACTCTAGTTTTTAGTGGGATCAGATGTATTTGGCCCAGTACCCTAAGTTGTATGTGACCAAATGTAGTTGTACTTATTGCTGAATCTTCTTGTTATCTATGAACAGAGCTTTTGACTGAAACATCGATTTTCCTGCTCCTTAGATGCTGCCTGACCTGCTGTGCTTTTCCAGCACCACACTCTCGACTCTAATCTCCAGCATTTGCAGTCCTCACTTTCACCCCTTCTCAATGTTCTCTAATGTATTCTCCACACTAATCATGAGGTACACCCAGACAAAGCAAAGCTAAAAGATGTCCTGGTGAAAGGTATGACCTGAAATGTTGACTTTCCTGCTTCTCTGATGCTGTCTGATGTGCTGTGTTTTCCAACTCCATATTTTACTGATTTGACTTCCAGTCCTTACTATCCCAAAGCCAAAGGAGGATCTGCGGCAAAAAACCTTTATCCAGTACCACAAGTTAATAAAGGTGGCAAATACTGCAAAGTATCATAAGTGTCATCTGGGTAAATACCACATTATGAACTATGGATAAGAGTGGCTGATATCATTTGGCAGTAAAAATACCTACAAGATATGGAAAGATATCAACGTAATACTTATAGGAAGTTAACACATACATTATAAATGAAATAAAATTATTATAAATTAGGTATGAGGGTAAGTTGATTCAAATGAACAACCATTTTACATACATTTCTTGTTAGTTTATAAAGAGATTTAGTTAAGCTGTAAGACTTCTACAAAATTTAGTTTGAAACACAGGATAATCACACAAAAGAATCAAAAGACTCCCATCAAATTCAGGTACATTTCAGTTTTGTATGAAATGGCAGAATTACTGGTATTTTCATGAAAAGGTATGAATGAAGCCCATTGCTTGCACAGCCTACAAAATAGTTTCTGAAGGTACCTCTTAGTGAATCCAACATTGTGGCAGTTATTTGCCACAGAGGAAGAAAAAAGTACTTCAACCATATTTGTTTTTGTTTTATTTTTCACTTTTAAATATAATTCATTGAATAGTAAGTAGGACATTGTAATCATGGCAAACTTACACAGAGCAGATTGAAAGGAAATAGTACAAATGGAAGTGCCTTTAAGTATCATAAAGAGAGATAGTCTTCTGTGATTATTCAGTTGCTAGGTGAACAGGTAAAAGTTCAATCACATATATACTATAGGCTCAGGGCTCTTGAGGCACAATTCTCGTGTCCCTACGTCTGAACTAGTTGGCCTGGGTTCAAGTCCCACTTGCTCCAAAAGTGTGTAATAACGTCTCTAGACAGATAGAATGGAAAACATATTTGGTTCCATTGGCAAGTAGGCTGAGTTAGTCAATTTGAACTGAGAAAGCACATTGTGCTCAGTGATAGTAGTAGGAGGGAAAAGGACCAGAATTAGCACCTTTGATCACTATCCAGCAAATCCTAGGGAAATTACGGGTGTTGGAGTAAGACAAGATTGGATTTCTGTTATAAATCCACAAATCTTTACCTAAATTTAGATTTACAAATTCCTGATGAAGGGCTTATGCCCGAAGCGTTGATTCTCCTGCTCCTCGGATGCTGTCTGACTTGCTGTGCTTTTCCAGCAATACACTCTCGACTCTGATCTCCAGCATCTGCAGTCCTCACTTTCTCCTAAATTTGCAGATGCGGAGTAACATTTCAATAAAGTTCACAACTTTTATCTATATAACCATGCCCCAGGATAGGATGACCTCAAATTGAAACCTTACGTTCTGGAAATGTTAGATTTTTCATCATTCAAATATATCTAAATTGGTCCACTTCAGAATTAGTTCAGATAAAAGTCCTCATAGGAATGCTTCAAGATATTGCTCATTTCTGATTCTATGTGTATGCCCTCTAAGAAAAGCAGACATAAATATTGTTTTTTGACAATAAACTCTTGTCAGGATAACTCAAAGGGGAATAAAATGCCCTGCATGCATTTTTCTCTACTTTTTTACCCTGTAAAATAAGCCAGCCAGACAAAATGTAGGTCAACAAATATATTGAAAATAAATCAACCATTTAACCATGTCATGCTGCAATTAGGCAGCTGATATTAGCATGAGCAGCACACAGCCAAGATTCAAACAGGATAACAAGCCAGGCTTTTTGGTGTTACTTACATTACAGCTAGATAATTGCTGTTTTCAGTAGTTATTACATTTCTAATTGTGAATTCGTTGGATTAATGTTGGAAACTAAAGCAATGTAGAAACTGACTTCTAGTATTTTTGTTAGATAAGACTGAAATAACTGGGAATTTAAGGAATGGATAAAAGAAGGGATAAAAATGTCATATGCTGAGATAGGGTATGCTGAAACACTAAAGTGGTATTAACCCTATATGTTGTTTTTCAACATTGTGTGTGGGGGTACTTTGTTGCAGGGAGGAGGGTGATACAATGGCTAGAACACTCCTGGTTCTTTTCCCCATTGTTGGAAAGGGACTTAGCCTCTTTCAGATGTTGATAGAACATAATACTCCGAGAGTCCAAAAGTGAAAGTGTAGTAGTTCCACAGTCCCTTTTGAGAGGCTGGAAGTGAGATGTGCCAGGACTTTTGCTTTTTTACATTGCACTCCTCCCTGACCGCTCTCAAATTGTGGGGAGGCCAAAATCACAGATCATCAGTAGATCTAAAATGAATCTTATGAGTATTTAAGTTAGTTATAGATGGGGAGGCAGTGATCTAGTGGTATTATTGCTGGACTGTTAATCCAGAGACCCAGATAATGTTCTGGAGACCTGGGTTTGAATCCCACAATGGCAGATGATGGAATTTGAATTCAGTAAATATCTGGAATTCAGAGTCGAATGATGACCATGATTCCATTGTTAGGGGAAAAGCTAATTTGGTTCACTAATGTCCTTCAGGGAAGGAAAATGCCATCCTTCCCTAGACTCCAGACCCACATCAAAGTGTTTGACGCTTGACTGACCTCTGAGCAATTAGAAATGGGTAATAAATGCTGGACTGGCCAGCAACACCCTCATCCTATGAATGAATAATAAAAATTACTAATAAATTGACTTTGTCTATTGGAAAATGCCCTAATACACTCTTCAACCAGTTTATACCAGAACTGAGATCAGTGTAAAAATCAATGAAAATCAACCTGATCTGAAACTCACACTAACATGCACGATGAGAATCCTTTGAATTTTAAATGGTTTGAAAAAGCACTGTATGATTTCTTTGGTTCCTGTCAAACTGTTTTTAATTCAGTGACATCATTATTGTTTAGACTGAGATATGCACTGTGGCAATCCACACAACTTAAAACACTTCATTTAAGAAAATGATCAGATGTTGCTGTTTTTGTGTTTTGCTTTTGTCTGATAATTGTTGCTTTTGCTTTATTCATTTGTCCCCTGTAGCTGCTAACTCTTGCTAATCAATAGTTTCATGGGCAGTCACAACTAACAGATATTTTACCAATTTGACCGTTTTCTATCGTTGTATCTATACAGCCGCCAAGACGTTCAATTGTCTGTTATGGGTATAACAAATGAGTCAGATCCTGTTTATAATCTGTGTCCTTCAGTATGCACTTTTTAGCAGAGTTCACTGTGTATTTGTTAACCGTTAGAACACTTTATCCCTCTCCATAACCCATTGGCCCAACTTGAAACACTGAATAAAATTTTACTGCTTTTTTTCCTCCCTCACTGTTCCTCCAATCACTGCTTGACATCAGCTGGAGTCTGTGAAACGGACTCCTGGGTCTCTGTAACAAGCTCTGGGCTCTTGGCGTCCAAGGCTGCTACAATCAGGACTGTTGCATTTGAGCTGTAGCCATGGGCCTAGGGATACATGGGTTTCACCTCTCCTCTTCCCCATCCCACGCTCGTCCAGATGCTGCCACTGATCATTAGTTGTCGGGAACCGTCTCTTTCACTGATGCTTCTGCTCATTCAGGCACCAGGCAGTCAACCTGGACCTGCAGCTCAGCCTGTTAGTCCAGGCTGGGGAAGAGTCAGAATCAACGCAGAATCAATGATGCTGCCTTAAAATCTGAGCAGGGTGTCCCCCCCGCTTGTAGATAAAGTGGATGGAATATGTTATCTTACTGCTGTTCTTGTCATCAAGTCTCCTCAGCAATATTTGCTGTTGTTTAGGGAAGAAAAACAAAATATTCCAATTACTCGTGATTTTTAGCTTTGTAGAATTTTCTCCGCCCCATTCTTATTATCAGATGAGTTGAATGGCAGAGACTGTCATTTGTAAGAAAAGGGGCTGGCACGCCCTATTTCTGTACTATAGTGGTCATCACATTCACTTTACAAATGAATAGGCACTAGTGTAACATTGAATGTGTAATAGTTCAGTGCTATTTGTTCTATTTTTCTCAAAGGTTTAATGATTCTGCATTAGGTAAATGCTGATGGCTTTTAAGCTTATAATCTTGCATTTATGAATGTGGTTTTAATTCTCTTGTTTTACGGTCTCTTCAAACATTTAAATCATGTGTAATAGTAACATTGCAGTATTTTATTTGTCTGCACGTCCTTCAACTGTGTTTTATCATGATATAATATGTTATTTCAATAAAGCTTTAAACTTTGTATTATGGCAATAGATTAGCATTTTACTTTCTTTAATAGTTCAAATTCTGGTAAATAGCTATACCATATCACTGCACTAAAAGAGAAGCAAAATACCACAGCTGCTGGAAATCTGAAATAAAAACAGAAAGCCCTGGAGAAATGTTACGGGTCTGGCAGCATCTGTGAAGAGAGGAATAGCATTAGTCTTTCAAGTCCAATTACTCTTCTTTGGAAGTGGTGTATCTCTGTACTGCGAGTCAGGGTTTCCCAATTCCTTTTGGGGATCAAAATGGTTCTCATCTTTTGTGGGTAACATGAAGGTTTTCCCACCTTAAATGGCTGATATTTCTTTTTTCCTTCTGGCCACAGTGGTTGCTTTCTCACCTTTCACGGCCAAAACACAATGCATGAGTCACTTATAAATGTTCCCACAGAAATTACAATTTAAACTGTGAACGTCCACATCTTACCACAAACTTAAAATTCTTTCAACTGACATCTTTTTCCATAAAATTCTGTCTTTAAAATATTTTAAATTGCCTTTTAACACTTTAGTTATACTCTATGATTTTTCCACTACTACAACCTCGATATGAACTTACATTCTGCCTCTTTGTCTCTCAGCAGTGGCCGTGCCTCATGAATTCTGCTTGCGATGAAAACAATGTTCACTTATGAAGGGTAAGTGCTCCTTTTTCCTTCTTCTCTCCTTTTGCACTAGTGTTTTAAAACTTTAGACATTTCATAGGGATTTCTAACTGCATATTGATCTTCAAACTGCTGCCAGAAATGTGTCTTCTGTAAGGACTCTCAGCATAATTACCTTTTTGTTTTCGGCCCACATTGTTTGTCCAGTGCTTTCACCTGCTCTGAGGTTGAAATTATATTTGTGAGTGCTGCTTTTGCCATAATGCTGCTTTTTGAGTGCTGATGACTGCTTACCTGATGACTGCTAGCTTGAAGAATCTTCTTAACACAGGAATGTTATTAATGTGGTAAACACACTTTTCTTCTGCAAATCCTTTCTCCTGAATTGAAGGGAATTTTTCACCATTATTGCTATAACGTATTTATGCAATGATTCTCGATGCTGACCACCATGTGAGTTGTTGCAGGACCAACCATTACAGCTTGTGATTAAAGTAGAAAGCAGCCATCAATCCTACTTCTATGTGGAGTCTAAGAGTCTATCTAATTAGCAGCGATAGAAGATAAACCACAATCGAGGCGATTGAGTCATACATTGCTGTCATTGCAATAAACCAGTTACTTAAGCTTAATTACAAAGATTATCAGGAGTCAGGGATGACACATCTGTCTCCATTGGGATCTCATACGAGATTGCTTCATCTTTATCCGGAACGTGAGATATCATCACACTCGGCTTAATGCAAGTTCAACATTAACTCTTTCAGAACCATTCCTTTTACAATGGAAATTACCTCACTTTGATAAATGCAATGTTCATGAAAGCTTTTTATCCACAGAAAGACAAAGCAGCAAACTCTTAATGTCTTATTAAGTGTTATGGTCAGAGCTTCTTCATAAACATCCCAATCACAATATATCCTGCACTTAGATGCAATGTATAAAAGAAAACATATCAACGTGGTCTAAAACTAATGCAACCACATTGTGTGAACTAACAAAGTGATACCAATCATTTCTAAGTTTTAGTGAGTAGCCTAACATCAAACATGAGAAACGTTCCTTTCTGCATGTTGGTCAGAAAGGAGCTAGATGCAGAGCCATGTCACTGCTGCACAGACTCTTGCAGCTATCATGTAACACTTGGCTGAGCCCGTCCACTCCAAGCTGCCCCCATTTTTTTCTCTCTCTCTCCTTTACATCTTTTTTCTTTTTCTTTTCTTCATCTTCCTAATGTGATGGCTAGGCTAGAGTGGTTTTGGCAATTCCTCCTTGCTTGTTGGTCTGATACGTGGACTTGTGGAATGGTGGGTATGGACTCTTTCGGCAGTGGGTGGGGCGGTATGGATGGTATAACAGAGACACACATAGGACATCCGGCCATGATTACCCTAACAGGGACAAGGGTGACAGAGCTATTCCATTACTTGCCCAGAACTACATGCTTGTATTGAGGATTCCTTATGCTTTATGTTTGCATTTCTTCACTGCTGCTTCTTTGGGTTTGGAAAAATCTGCTAATAGTTTGAGTTGTCTTTTCATTATCTGAAGAAATTTTGTTTCCCCTAACCTGACACAGCCAGTTAATTAGCTTCACAGTTTAAGGTTTGCTTTTTAAAATTTTTACCCCTTGGATCTACTTGAAAGAGAGCCTCTTTCTCAAATTGATACTCAAAAGGATACATTTCTGCAAAGAGTTGGAGGAATTCTCAAGAAGCTTAGTTATGGCCTTGCATGTGGTGGACACCAAGCATTTTGAAATAGAGGGAAGAGAAAAAAGTAATGTGCATAACATAAGAGAAGGCTCAGCAGAGTAGCTGGAGAGACCATGGTGTATGTTGGTGAGAAGGGTTACTCTGTGAGGTCAAGAGATTTTGATCTATATCTCACAGAATCATTTTCAAAGATCAGTTTGTCATTCCAGAAAAAAAAATCAGGATGCAAGATTAAAGTTGAATTAGGCAAAATAAAGCTCAAAACTGCACTCACAAATCACAGAGGTGAAAGGCTTTGAATCATGTGATGAGTCATCTGAGACCTTCCCAACGCTGCTCTAACTATGCAAGTAAGTTCAACTGACAAGTAATCTTGAGTCTTGAAACTTCTAATCAGCATTCAACCATACACAATAAAGCAGGAACCGTGGTTCATTCTTTAAACACTTGCATCATTTGAGACATTTCAAATAATATGTCTATATTTATTCACTGTTCTGTTCACTCACTTCGTATTCCAAGATGTGCAGCTGCTCAAGGAGACTAGTGATAACAGGCGTAGGAATAATCAAAACCCTTGCCATTAAATTTTGTCAGCACCCATCACTGCAAATGAAATATTAACAAAACATTGGGGATGAACTGGAATATGTTTAACAGATGTAACATTTCAAGATTTGTTTTAATATTAAATAAATAAAATCAAAAAATGATTAGCCCTTCCCTCCTCTTCTAAGTTTATCTAAAGGGCAGCCAACTGCTAATTTTATATAGTAGGATCCTAAGTGAGAACTTTGATGCTATTTTAATCAAAAAGCTTATGACATGTCTACATGGTGAAGTATATTTAGAACAGATCAAGCTGCATCCTTACTGTAACCTCTCTCTAACCCTGATTAAAAATTACCACAAGCAATGCCCCTTGCCATGTTATTCCATACTGCTCTGCTTCATTACTGAGCATATGTACTTACACTTCAAAATAGCTAATGCAAATTGCCAGGGTTAAATTAAATGTGCATACACCTGAATGTTTATGTGGAGTCCACAAAAAAAATGGAATCAAAATATTTAATCAATAAAGATTAAAAATGGTACTGGTTACAGGACAAGCTGGCTGCTCAGAACCTTCGATACAAAAAAAGCTTAAAACTATTAAAATATTCAAGGGATATGTATTGAATATTAGTCATGATGCAATAATCTGCCAGTATGGTAACTCAATTACACATGATTAGACATTGAAGTATCTTAAATTAGGAAAGACATATTAGTGTTGGAGGCAGTGCAGAGAAAGTCCACTAGGTTGACACCAGGTATGGAAGGACTGTCTTATGAGGAATTGGATAGTTGGGTAGATTGGGCCTGTTCTCATTGAAATATAGAAAAAATGAGATGCAATCTCATTGAAACATATAAGATTCTTAAAGAACATAACTGGATAGATGCAGAAAGATAATTTCCCTTGTGGGAGAATATATGACCAGAGGGCATAATCTGGCAATAATGGGTCAATCATGTTAAGACATTTAAGAGATGAGGAGGAATTTATTTTCTCAGAGGGTTGTTAATCTATAGAATATTTTACCACAAAGGGTTGTTGAGGCTGGGTCATTAAGTATATTCAGGCTGAGATAGACACCTCTTTAAATAGTAAAGGAATGCATTAGATAGTAACTGATGTCAATATAAATTTTTAATTTGAAGTTTTTAATCCCACGGCTAATTTTCACCTTTGGGTTTGCCAGGATTAATCACTTTATGATTGCTTGTGATCCCAGGAATAATTTAGTCTGAGTCATCCTCTTGTGGATCCTTTGATGTATTGCTGGGACCTGTTTTCTCGAGAGATAAATATTGGTCAAACTATCAGAGAGAGCTCCCTTGTTCACCTTCCAAATTTACTGAGAGAATTTGGACATCCACCCTAGAGGGCAAACAATGTATCTGTTTAATGTTCTCATCTGAAAGGTGTCATATCCATAACACAATGCTGTCACTTTAAAAAGGTTATTTTGTCCTTTTTTTATGATGAGAGGTTGTAAAAGCAGAGGTGCTGAAATGGCTACAAGGGACTGCGTAAGTCAACAAACAGAAGGGCCCTTTAGGATTTAAAAAAAAAATTTGTGCAATGGAAAAGAGTAGCCAGTTCTCCCCGTTCAGGTTTTTCTAGTTTCTTTTCGCTGTAGCAATCACAAGCTTATGAGTACCAGAAGGTTTGCAAGCTTCAGTGAAAGATTCCTAACTGACTTCTTCCAAATCTCTCTGGATGTTGTTCTCTGTAAGAATCTGGGTTTGAATATATCTTTTTGCCCAGTGGTGTGTTTGTGATGTTACTATTTTGGAACAGTTAATTATTTAAGTTGCTGCATCAAGTTGGTTAAGTTTTCCAATAATTAAGTTACTCTAAATTCCGTTTTCTTTTGTTCGTGTTTCAAATGTAGTGTTTAAGTAAATTGTGTTTTGCTTAAAGCTGAGTGATTTGACCAGCTGCATTACACCTTGGAACACCTACTTCACATCTGCCTTTAAAATAAAAGTTAGGGTCTTGGCTACCTTCTTAAAATATTTTGAAGGAGTCTGGGTTGGTCCACAATAGAACCTAAAGAGCTGGTCTGATGGCTGATTTATGCAGTCTCTTGTAGCCATTTACAACCTCTGCCTTTACAAAAGCCAGGACAAAATAACCTTTTTAAAGTGGCAGCATTATCACATCCGACAGTTCAACCATTCACTGAAGTGTTACCTCAGGTTATTTAGTTTCTCAGGTCTTGGGAATGGGATCTGAACCCACAGCCTTGTGACTCAAGCTGAGTCACAGCTAACACTCTGCAGTTGAAAATGAAATGCTTGCTGCAGGAGACCACACCACCTGATTGTGTAATCTAATATTAACCAGCCAGGCTTCTTAAGTCTCTTTGACACCTCGTGCTCAACTATATGTCTTATATTATCCAGGACATTTCAACTCCATCATAATTATTTTTTTAGCTATTTTTCTGGCCATCAATCTCACTGACAGATTCTGGGATCCTTCACACAGTATAAAATGTTCCTAATTTAAATATCTCAGTGCAGGGTAAAAAAGACAGATTAAGACCATATGAAAAATAATATTTTTTATATCATAAAATTACATAAATCATCCCAAATGCCCTTTGTTCCACAAATTACAGCTACTTCATGTATTTTGTTTTTAAAACTTTTTTTAAACAATCTTTCTTTTCCAACACCAATTGTCAGAATTCCCAGCATAGTTTGAGTGAGAGGCTGTAAAGTGATACAGAAGGCACAAGACACTATACATTGCTGTTTTGCTAATTGCCTCATTCAGTTGTCAGAGCTGAAAATGTGTTGCTGGAAAAGCACAGCAGGTCAGGCAGCATCCAAGGAACAGGAGAAACAGGGCATGAGCTCTTCTTCAGGAATGACATTGACGTTTCGGGCATGAGCCCTTTTTCTGATCTCCAGCATCCTTGGATGCTGCCTGACCTGCTGCGCTTTTCCAGCAACACATTTTCAGCTCTGATCTCCAGCATCTGCAGTCCTCACTTTCTCCTCATTCAGTTGTCATACAACTTAATATCTAGGGAACTATTATGTAAATAGTAGTCATATACATAGCTCTTGTTAGACCTGAAACACAGTATTCAAGTCTGGATGATACGTGTTAGGAAGGACATATTGGCCTTTGAAGCAGTGTTGCATAGGTTTAACAGAACGATAATTTAACCCTTGATGCTTTAGCAAGAGGATGGATTATACAAATTAACATCCTGAGATATTCAAAAGCTAATCTGAGATGTGACTTAAGATTTCAAAATATTATTGGGAACTGAGAGTGGATGACTCATACAAAACAAGGTGGAGAAAATGACGGTTATTTTCTTAACACAAATGGTGCAAGCTACCTCCAGATGGTCATTCTGTGCAGACGTTTTCCAAGTTTCTTCTATTCCACTTAATGGGTGGAAATGCTGACAGTGTACAGGTCACTGACACGTGCTCCCAGAGCATGACATTCTGTAAGTAGAATGCTAAAATCAAACAAAAAAGGTACATGGGTTCCACAATCAAGCTCATCAGAAGTCAGGTTTCCTTCATACTTTTAAAAATTAGTTGGTTTTACTGCATATAATTCACTTAAGGGCATCCTGCCAATATTATTTCTGACATTGTGGCTAAGAATCCAAAATTCTTAACCACAACAAGTGGCTCACTACAATATGTTGGATTGTTTTTCAACTTCCTGTGTGCAACAACTTCATGAGTGATTGCTTTCGCAGCCTGACAAATATTAGTCACATAAGCTTGCACCCAATGTCTAGCCCTGGGACAATTATGAGCAATGGTCAAGTGAACCTAAGTAGATTGTCTATGCATGGACTTCACCATCATTTTCTCATGTTTAAAGTCCATATACGTACAGAACATTTCTCGAATTTGAACACTAATTCTGTACGTGTTTCCAATGACTCCTATTTTGCAGAATGTGGAACTTGTGCCTGAAATTCATCATATTTCACATTTATGTGAAGAAAAAGAGATGAAAGGCAAATGAGCAGGAGGCTGTATACAGCAACATTACGTAAGTCTGGTAGGAGGTGTGGGGTGTTTCAACAGCATCAGTCAAACCTCCATAATATCATCACTTCTTGGAATACACTGTCCCTTTTTTTTCCTGTAATTCATGCAAGCAGCTAAATTACACAGTTAGCAAGGACAGCTAAAATTTACATTGTGGCATTTCGGCCACATGATGTGCATGTCATTAGGGACAGTTTTTGAGTTATATTAAAATACATTAAATTAAAGAATTGTGTTAAACCTGTTTCCTGTAATGCATTGTGGCATCATTTTTCATAATTTCTCCTCTGAGCTTGCTACTCTTGGACCTTCTTCTTGCATTTCACAGGTTTTGATTGAAGAACTACTATGTGATGCCAATACTGGGTGAAGATGTCCTGTATATCTAGGTCCAATTGAGGGACATGTTCTTGACATTTTTGATATTTAAATTAATCATTTTTAAGTGATTTAATTTTCTGGTGCTTTATGTACATGGGAATACTGCAAAGAGCAATTCCAACCAGCCAGGGAGAAAAACTTCCTGCCACAAAATGAATCAAGTTCAAATGATTAAAGCGTCATCAGCTGACTAGGCCACACAGCTGTGGTGCTGAGGAACCTGCCCCCCTGCCCTGCTTCTCCCGATTCTGAACTTGGCAATCTCAAAGGGTATACATGTCAATCCAGGAATCTAGTAAAAGTTGACACTGCCCCTAAAATAATAACAAGTTGAGAACAACGGTGATTATAAACCTCTGCCATGTGAGAACAAATAATCTCATAGATTTTGTAACTGAAGCTGTTGGTATGTTTGTTATCTGTTCACTTGCATGGCAGGAAAAGAGAACAAAGTTTGGGAACTGGAAATCCAAACTGTGAAGGTATAGCCTTGGTGGGATGTGCTCAAATATTGACATTCATGTGAAAAATGTTACATGAATCTTTTTAAATCTGAAAAGGCAAAACCACAACATTTAGATTTACAACATATCAACCAGCACATCAAATCACAGCAGCCCTTGCCAAATCCAACCTCCTGCTTACTTCAGACACGTTACCCCATCCAACTTCCCATACTTACAACGGTACACACTCTCCTCCAACTGCCACCATTCACTTTAGTCCTCAACCCTTTCAATTCAATGTGGAACTCCTCTTATCCAGTCTATGAGTTCTTCAGCTATTATAAGGACTCAAATCAATCTCATGCCAGACTGGAAGCTGAACCATGAGCCAAATCATGTGTTTTTTGTAGAATGTCAAAACTTCATCCATACGCCAGTGATTGGTGGGGCTCGCTATCACACAATTTTCATTTAGGAAGAGAGGGACATCTTAATCAAACTCCCTCAACTTCATTGCAGTAATAGCCACTGGCTAAAAGGATAATGGATGGATGATGAACAGATGAAGGATGGAAGGCAATGTTAACAGTTCAATGACAATCTTGCGGATAATCTTTTAAAAAATCACATCAAATATATTTTTTCTACCCAATAGAAAATCCAAGTGAACATCGGAGAACCACATAACTCCCTATTATTATATGAATATTTTAGCATACAAACTGTGGTGTGTTTTAAAAACATTTGTATGTTTGCAGCACTGTTACAAATTAATCAGTGGTAAATCTCACCTTCTGTCAGGTTCCATCTTTTGAAACCCAACCATCTGTGTCGTTTCCCTGTGTTCCAAAGACAGAATATGCATTTTATGCCATTCTTCTCCATCTTGCTGTTCAAACAAAAGGACAATAAGGTTTTTCCAATACAACAGGAGAGAGGTGGTTTTCCACAAAGCCAACTGTAGTGATTGTAATGAGGTCAGCCAGCTGGACTTCATAGAGTATGAGTTCCCTAACTGGGGCTGTTAACCTGATGGCTGATAGATATAAACAGGAGTGTCCTCATGTGTCTGAACCTGCACACACACATGGTTGCTAGGGAAAAATAAGCACTACCACTGTCAGACGGTGAAGGTATAACCTTGGTGGTACATGCTCAAATATTGACATTCATGTGAAAAATGTTACATTAATCTTTTTAAATCTGAAAAGGCAAAACCACAACCCCATCAGGCGGTAGTGTGGGAGAAACAGTTTTTTAAAAAAGATAAAATAAATAAATAAACAGGAGTGTTTCTGCTGTTAGGCAGTAGTGCTTATTTTTCCCTAGCACCCATGTTGTTTGTGTGCAGGTGTCGAACACAGTGAGGACACTCCTGTTTATTTATTTAATCTTTTTTTTAAAACTCCTTTTCTTTTCTCCCACACTACTGCCTGTCAGCAGTTGTGGTTTTGCCTTTTCAGATTTAAAAAGATTAATGTAACATTTTTCACATGAATGTACCTTCACCACCTGACAGCGGTAGCGCTTATTTTTCCCTTGCAGCCATGTTGTGTCTGTGCAGGTTAGGCAGTAGTGTCAGGTAAAAGATTTAAAAAAAAAAGAAAAATGTTAAAATAAACAGGAGTGTCAGAGGTTCTGTTCACTCTGAGAGCTGGCATTGAGGGAGCTGGATCAGTGCCTTGGACTCTCCTTGTGTCAATAAAGGGTGACTTGGTGACGGGACACCAGCCTCTGTGGAGCTTTTTCAGTGGCAACAAGAGAAAAGCATATTCCTGAAGAAATTCACTCATAACAGTCATCTTTGAGGTAGCATAAGCATTTCTGGCACCCTGCCTTTATTTGGGAAGCTTGACCCATTCAATCCTGCCGTCAATGACAGGGCCCAGTATGTGGAAAGAATGTGTATTTTTTTCCAGGCAAATGACATTGGGGCAGCTGTAAAGCAACAAGTAATTTTCCTGACAGCTTGCGGACCTGATGTTTTTTTGGTTATTAAGAACCTAACTTTCCCTGAGGCACCAGATACTCAAACCTTTCAAGAGTTGATGAATTTAGTGAAGGAATATTATGACTCCAAGCCTCCTGTAATTCTGAGATGCTATTGGTTTTACTCAGCAATTCAAGAGCCAAGGGAATCTATCCTGGGATTTTTGACTAGGTTAAGATGACTTGCAGAGGCATGTGACTTTGTTTTAACCCTTAATGAGATGCTGAGAGACCGTTTGGTATGTGGGATTAATGATTTAACCATGTAAAAGTAGCTACTAGCTGAAGCTCAACTGGACTTCAAACTGGTACTATAATTGGCCATATCATTGGAAAATGTGACAAATGGAGCGTATGATTTGCAGTGTACTCTGATGGAAGTGGACACCCTTGCCAATCTGACTGAGCTTGGGGAACGCCACTTGAGTGAAGGCAATTGTATAGCCTCACTCAGGCCATAACTTGAACAGAGGGACGCTAGCTCAGCCCCCAGAAAAGCCAAGCCTCAGCTAAATGCTTGAAATTTTCTTCAGATCCTGGCTGTCAGGCCATTATAGTTGCTACCAGTGTGCAGACTCAAGATAGTAAAAGAATCGCACTAGACTAAAATGGAGTAAGAGAACTCATAGTATCTAGGAGCATGCACAGCCTAGAAAGTCCACCTACATCTGCCTTGGAACAGTTAAAGTGCTTAGCAACATCCAAATTAAGATAAATCAAAATAAAAATCTGGTTTAATGGTCACCTGTTCTAGTGGCGGTCAATACCAGCGTGACCATTTCAGTGACCACAGAACCAGTCTTTAACAAAATTTTATCTGCACTCCAACCCTCCAGTTTGCATAAGACCTCAGCTAGACTGAGAACCTATACCAGGGACCCTTTAGAACTTAAGGGTATAACTTCAGTTCTGGGCACTTATGAGAAGCTGTTTCCCACTGATTGTAGTAAAAGGCTTGGGCCCAAGCTTGATGGGGCAAACGTGGTTGAGGAGGATCAAGCTAGATTATCTTGCAGACAAAAGCAGAGGCAGAAGTCAAAGCAAAGGAATCATGAAAGCAAAGGAAAGGAAAGGAATCATGAAACCAGTCCAATGTGTGGAAAGGGCAGCACTGGCCTTGAAGTGGGATGGGTCAGTGCACCTTTGTGGGGATTTTAAATAGACAGAAAACCACTTTTCACAGCTGGATAAATACCCAATTCCTTGCGTAGATGACTTATACACAAACATGGAAGGGGACTGTCCTTCACAAAGCTGGACATGCATATTTGCAATTCTGGTTAGATGAAGATTCCAACAAATATTCTACAAATAATACCCATAAGGGTTTGTACCAATGTATGAGACTGCCATTTCTGGTACCCGTCAGCCTGTGCAATTTTTCAGTGGATGATAAGAACATTTTACAAAGTCTACCCCAGGTCACCCTTTATCTAGATGACGTGCCAAGAACGGGGAAGACCAATAGAAGCACTTAGAAAACTTGGACGTAGTCCTTAGACTTACTCCCAGGCAGACATATGCCTTAGAAGGGGAAAATGTGTGTTACTGGCATTCCAAGTGACCTACTTGGTCTACAGAGTCAACAAGACTGAGCTACAGCCATTGGAAGATAAAGTGAAGGTGGTCAAAGGTGCTCAGCTCCCCCATCCACATGGAGCTTAGGTCTTTCCTTGGGCTGATGACTTATTATGGAATTTCCATACATAACCTGGTCTCCATCCTGGCACCATTGCATCACTGTTTAAAAAGGGTCAGCCTTGAAAACAGTCACGTAGCCAAGCCATCCCTTTCAGGAAAGCAAAGAAACAGCTATTGTGCTCTCGGGTGTTGGCACACTATGATCCCAAGTGAGATCGGGTATTGACAGGCGATGCATCCCAATACAGCATCAGGATAGTATTAGACCATAGGGAGATTTGGTAGTCAGATTTGGAGTTAGGAAGTTCTATCAATAATTTATGGACATAAATTTGTAATAATAACAACAGAGTGCAAGCTCCTGCAAGGTCTACTTAAAGAAGACAAGGCAGTGCTGCCCATATATTCAGGCGGTGGGCTCTAATACTAAGTGCATATAATTCCAAGTTGGCACACTGTCCGGGAGACCAAGTAGGAAATGTGGATACATTGAGCTGCCTTTCATAAGCAGATACCCAATCAGTGGTATCCCTACTGGAAGAGTCAGTAATGGGTTTAAAATCTTCTGGACACACTTCCAATCACAGCTGGCAATATCACACTTTGGAGGCAGAAAAGTCCGGTCCTGGGAAAACTGAAACAGCCAACGGTGATGGAGGAAACCAACGGGCTGTCACCACCAGAATTGAAACCTTTTTGGACATGGAGAGACCAGATTACAGAGGATGGCATTATTATGAGGAGCAAGAGTGATTGTCCTGAGCAAAGGTCACTGCCAAATACTGGCTGAACTCCATGAGGGTCATCGAGGGGTTTCCAAAATGAAGACGTTGGTGAGATGTTATGTCTGCTGGCTAGGATTGGATTTAGACATAGCTGGATTGTTTGGGCAATTCGTGAGAATGGCCGGCTAATCCCTGGATCTGGTTACACTTTGACTATACAAGTTCTTTCATGGGCTCAATGTTCTTAGACCATTCAAAGTGCCTGGACGTGTATAGAGTTCAATCGTCAAACACAAGAATGACAATAGAGAAACAGCACACATCCTTTGCAATACGTAGGCTCCTGGAAGTGCTGGTCACAGATTATGCCATCATTTACTAGCATAGAACTTGAGTATTTCCTAAAGTCAAATGGTATTCGTCATATAAGGACAGCTCCATTTTATCCATCATCCAATGGGTTGGCAGAAAGAGCAGCCCAAACTTTGAAGGCAGGCTTAAACAATCAGGCCTCAGCATCACTAGATACCAAACTGTCCCAATTCTTATTTGATTATAGGTCCACCCCTCATACAACCACAGAGATAGCTCTAACAGAGCTAGGGACAAGACTCCATACCAGGTTAAATCTGATCTAGGGAGGAGGATAAGATGGCATCAGGAACACCAATGCCACACATGAGACTTGACTAAACAAGAGAGACAGTTTATTTCAGGGGATGAAATTTCCTGTAGGAACCACAGAATTGGCCCTGCATGGTTAAGAGGTACAGTCGATGAGAGGTTGGGTTCAGTGACGTATAAAGTTCGAGTAAGTGCCATGATCCTGAACAAGCATATGAAAGCTGTAAACTCTCAAACAGTGCAGGAGCAAAATGTTCCCACTCCTTGACTGCCTTTCTGATTGTTTCAGAATCCATGGGTTCTCCCTTTCTGTCAAGCATTGAAGATTCCTTGGAATCTGAGATGGTCACAATGGATGTCACTGCCTTGATGCCTTTGTCAGCTGAAAAGGAGAATTAATTTCTTCTGTGACACTCCAGGCACAAGAGGTGAGCTACTGAGTATTACATGCTGCCGGTATCAGAGACAGAGTTGGAAGAACCTGATCCAATGCTAAAATACTCCAGAAGGAGCTACAAAAAAAGACCCAGTGAGAGAGGGATATCAGTAATTGGAATGAGGTCAGCCAGGTGGCCATCATAGAATATGAGTTCCCTGATTGGACCTGTTAATCTGGTCCAATCAGGGAGCCCTGGCTGACTGATATGAACAGGAGTGTAGTCACTGGGAAAAAAAAGAAAAAAAAATGAACAGGAGTTAAGGGGTTCTGTTCATTCTGAGGGCTGGCTCTGAGCTAGTAGGATCAGTGTCAAGGATTCTCATCGTGTAAATAAAGGGTGGCATGGTGATAGGATACTAGCCTCTGTGGAGTTATTTCATCAACCAAGCCAGCAAATTTCTTTGCTCAGTTACTGAGGGAAAAAAATATTGAGTTAGGATATGAAGCATCCTCATTCCCATGTTTTGTTTTAAAAATAATTGTAATAATATATTTGTTTCACAAAACTCCTTGTTAATGGTAAATTAAAGATTTACTGAAGTTTCACTGCTGCTGTAGAAAACTGTGGCACACAGCACTGTCCAATAAACAAGATAGCTGATCTAATTTGGTGACGATCATTAAAAGAAAAGGTCGAGAAATGATTAGGTGACTCATCTCAACATGGTGCAACATTCATACACCAAAAACCAAATCAATACAATTTGTGTCTAGGCTGCTTACACAAAATGATTTGTCTTTAATATCTTGCTGCTTCAGGACTATCCGGGAGGCATTCTACTTAAACTCAGTCAGTCACTGAACATTTTCATAAGAAATGCATGTTATAACAGAACAACTTGTATTGAAAACTAAGGTGTACTTTTAATTGATTATTAGGGCTTTCCCACTTCTTGATGTGCATGAATATCTGGCATAATGTAACCATATTTTTATATAATATGGGCCAATAAAAATGTATTAGTATTTTAGCCTTTGTTTTCTTAATACCTAAGTGATATGGCAATGAACTTTTGCTAGCCACCCAGCTTTTTGCAACAATACTCAGAGATGCAACTACTATCTGATGGAATACTGCTCATTTTATATTGGCTGATATTTGACGGGGGGTGTCACCATTTCTTCATGAACACTCTGACTTTTAAATAGTAACACTCAGGTACTGCTTCTGAATCAATTTATTTCGACTAGGCTGTTTATTACAGCTCTCTCAATTCATGATCTCTGTTAGCATTCTATTAAAGAGAGTGAAATAAGCAAGCCATCCTCAATCCCTGTGCCTTCCTCATTTTTGATCAAGTTTTTTTCAAACACAATGTTTGATAATTAATTTCCACGTTATCTCCCTTCTTCACAGGCTTAGCTTGTCTTATTCTATGGGCCTGAGATCTAGTCACATTGAATTAAGCAGCAATCCAGGATGTTCTTTATCTAGCATCTAAGTTTCTTTTACTTCCACTGGTTGTCCCTCCACATGGCAAGGTCAATATTTGAGAGACAGCCACTCTCCAAGATAAAATCAATTCTTTCAACAGGGATTTGCTGCATTAGTTCAACCATAATGTCTCCATTTACTACTCAGGATGCACCAGTAAGGCTTTCATTGTTACCTTCCACTAGCTCAGAGACTTTCACCTTGATTCGCTCTCTTTCTAGATGAGACACAGGAGCACAATCTTGTGAGCATATCAATGACTTGTTCCAGCAGCTGGTTGAAGGAATGCCTCTGGTCTCTGCCCCAAGATGACTACCAGAGGCCAGGCACCTGCTCAATACCAGACAGAAGATGCTCCTGAGATCTCAGCCTTTAACAATTTTGTCAAAATGTGCAGACAGGTACAGGATTGGCAGGAAGGTTTATCAAAGGCAGTCAGTAAGCTGAATTGAAGGATGGAGGAGTCCATCAATTTTACCTATACCTTGCTGACTCCGGCATGTGAGCAAGGTCTAGTTAATGACTTCCTTGGCAACCCAGAACAGCACAGTGTCTGCTGGATTTCTGCTGAATTTGATGCCAAGCGCCAATGTGAAAAGGAGAAGGTGCCTTGACCTCTTCCTCTCATGGAAACTGGATACTGTCAGCAGGCAATCATAGAGAGGAGGAACTACACACTGGAGTCCCTAGTGGCTTTTTTCTCTGGATGCTCCAGAGGTGTCCAGTCTCTTCACCTCCACCCTGCTTGTCATCACTAAACTTTTGGAAAACTTATGGAGAGGGAGCTTGTGTCTGGACAGGAGGCATTCAGAAGAAGTCATGACCATTCTGCCTGCTATCAAACTGATCATAACTTCTCGGGGCTAATCATGCATAGTAAAATGGGAAAGCAAGAAACTGCTGAATATGACTTCATGCTCTTTCACAGATGCATTGTTGAAATCCTCCTCGATTACAATTGACTGCCAAAAAATTTTCCTTTACATTGTGTGTGTTGTAAATACTTTTGAAAAAGTTACAACTTGAGGTGTGATTGGGGTTTGAAATGTGTTTAGCACTGAAGAACAACCTCATATCTGAAAACTAATTTTATATTTGTGGAATTTGAAATTTCCTGATTTTATTTTACAATGTCTAATATTTCAGCTTCCAGCTTTAATCTTTTTTGAGAATGGTAAAAAAAATCAAATTTTGACTTCCATCATTTTATTTTTTAATTCCTAAGACCTATCATGGAGTTGGTTTTATAAAGGAAAAACAGCATGTTCAGATGACCAATAAGCACCAACCATCAATAAATAAGGCCCAGTCTGAACTCAAATTAGCAAGTATTCAAAATATCTGAAACCAATTATTCAGATCTGTATTTCATGTTTGATTTACAAGTTTTTGAAAATTACACATATTGAAGTAGAAGCTGACTACAGATGTTCCAGCTTGGGAAAAAAACACAATGGAAGCAGACTTGGGAATACACAAAGAAATTGTGTTTTAGACAATTGTTTTGGGCAAGGAAGAATGATATATCAGTAAGAAAATGGTTGGAAGGCTTACTATCTCTCATCCTGTTTTGCTCTCACATTTCAAAGACAATGTCTGGAGAAAAGCTGATCAGAGAAAAATCCAATAATCAATTAAACAATCATGATCTCATGTTAAAACCAATACCTCAAAGACTCTAAATTTTTCAACTTTATGTTCTCGCTCATTGTTTTTGCACTAGATGTTCATCCCTTTTTAAACTTTCTGCCAATCATTTGTGTTTGATATTGTGTATTTTTCTTGGTGAAAACTCTACTTTCACTCAAAGAAACCTTGCCCTTGATTCTTTCATTTTTGTGAATGAACAAACTGCTTTAGATCAAGTACCACATAGCTACAAACTCAAAAGAATTTAAAAATCTTTGTTGTAGCTAACGGAAGGTGGCAAAAAAGATAGAAGTTGATTCACCCTCCCTCATCTTGTCATAACATGCCATTTATATTAATTGACAGTGAAAAAGGTCAGTCCAGTTTAGTTCCTAGTTGCTGTCTGCGAGAATACTTCAAGGACAGATATCTACTTGATTGCGTTATTGATACGATAGAGTCTTCTGACCTGATATCACATGCAAACCGCTGTTGGGGAAGGGGGTACCCTGTGCCATACAGATGGCTAAATCCTTGTGGACAGCTTTCCTAGAGGATATGCCAAGCATTATTGGCTTTTCACCTCAAAATAAGTTGATATGCTGCATTCAACCAGATCAGCTGAGCATAAGAAAAGGACTTAACTTCTAACTTGAAATATGATAACCTAACTAGATCTGCAAACCCTTTCATTTTCACAACAATGATTCAAGTAGTAAAATTCCTCATCCCTTTGCCACTTCACAGCCATGACCTTGCACATGTACATGCTTGGAGTAGTCCTCACCTGAAAATATCACACCACACTTACCTATATTAAAGCACAGCCATCAGGTATTAGATCCAGATATCTTGGGTGAATAATAAAGTATTTTTGCCCCTGTGATCCCACATTAAATCTAAGAGTTTTACGGGTGCCATGTATAATTTGTTCCATGCCTTTATTCAAATTAAGAGTAACATCCTAAAAGCTGATTTCTGTGGAACTCCACTAGTTACCGATTAATCCCCAAGAGAACCATGATTATTAATTTAGCAAACTAAGCAAAGGCAGCCAGTTTATTGTTGTCTAAATCTAAGATCAGTTTGCCAATCCCAAAAGCAATTATCTTCTTTAGGTTTTGGTGCAGCAGTTTTTCCACCAACTTTGCATAATCACCGGGCTTTCACCGTCTATCAACTTGGTCAGCTCTTTATAGGAAACCAAATTGGAGAGTCAGCACCATATGGGCAGCCATGTTACAATTCCCCACTTGCCCCATCTCTTTCAAGACAATCATACATGTCTCTCATCACTCCTTCAGACAACCTGCCCCTATAATACAATCAAATTAAGTTTTCTGGTTCTGTCTCACTGCCCAAGAAGGAAACTGCTCTTCAAATAGTGCTTAAAGATTTTTTCTATTCACTTGACTAGGCAGACTCAATTAAAAGTTGGCTCCTTGAAGAATGGAACATTTCCTTAGCATTATACAGCTTAGATTATGTAAATAAGTCTAAAGTAGGGTTTGAGCCAAAGTCTTTGCCTGTGAGCCACACGCTACCACGTGAGCCAGCCACTATAATGATCTTACATGAAGAGTCATAATTATTCGGTTAGTTTAGGCTTGCAAAAGTTACATTAGACAATATTATGGATTAATTGCATTTACTTTGCTCTTCTAAAAAGGAAAACTCAGGTTTTTAAACCAGATTTATTTTGGAGAACAGATTAAAGGCATTGAGACGTCAATGTCTTTTTGAAGTATAGAATCATAGAATCCCTAGTGTGCAAAGAGAGGCCATTCAGTCCATGACATCTGCATGACCTTCCAAAAAGCATTCAATACAGCGCACCCCCTTCCTATCTCTGTAACCCCACATTTACCATAATTAATCCACCTAACCTGCACACCATAGGGCAATTTCCCACAGCCAATCCAGATAATCTGCACACATTTGGACTGAGAGAGAGAGAACCAGAGCACCCAGAGGAAACCCACGCAGACACAGGGAAAGGTGAAAACTCCACATAGACAATCGCCTGAGGTGGGAATCGAACCCGGATCCCTGGCGCTGTGAGGCAGCAGTGCCACTATGCCACCTCTATAACGTCATATGAGACACAAAATGCTAACTCTATTTCTATCTCCACGGATGCTCAGTTTCTCCAGTATGCTTTTACTTCAGAATATTTTGACTTATTGAAACTGGTTAAAATTGCCAAAAATAATTGATTTAATTTATTAAACATCAGTCTCCTCATCTGGAATGTACTAATTTTGCGTAAATCCACTTTTTGCAGAAAAAAGCACATGCTTCCAGGGAGATACCTACATCTTAGAAATAATTCCACGTTGATGGACTTCGACAGATGCGGTTCCTTTGAAAAATGGCAAGGGTTTCTAGCTGGTCCAAATAAAATGCAGAACAAGGCAGTACTTTCTATATGACCATAGCATATTAAGGCCTTTGGTACTAACTATCTATAGTGTAATAAGAGAAGATCTGCAAGTGTACAGAATCACAGAAAAATGACAGTGCAATAGGCCATTTAGCCCATTGGGTTCATACTAGCTTGCTGAGCATTTTAACTTAAATGTCAATTTCCCATCTTTCCTCCATAACCCTGCACATTAGTTTTATTTAAATAACCATTGAATACTCTATTGAACGCTCAACTGAACCTGCCTCCACCACACTTCTATCCAGTGCATTTCAAATGTTAGCTACTTAATATGCAAACTCTTTTTCTCCCCCCCACTCATCTCACATTTGTGCTTTTGCAAAATACTTTCAAAACTGTGCTCTCTGGACCTCAATCCTCTTACAAACTGTGGATGTAAGTTTGCTTACTGAGCTGGAAGGTTCACTTTCATACATTTCATCACCATGCTAGATAACATCATCAGTGAGCCTCCAGTGAAGAACTGGTGTTATGACCCACTTTCTATTTGTGTGTTTAGGTTTACTTGGGCTGGTGATGTAATTTCCTGTTTTTTCTCAAAACTTGCTCTTACAAACTAGAAATTTCTCCTTATTTACTCTGTACAGATCCCTCATGATTTGAAAATGTCTATCAAATCTCTTCTATACCTTTACCTTCTCCAAAGGAAAACAAGACTAACTTCTCCACTTTTTCTTCATCATACCTGGGAGCATTCTTATAATCCTCTTCTGCAGCCTTACCAATGCACTCCTTCACATTCTTTCTATCGTGTAGCTCCCAGAATTATAAACAACATTCCTGGTGTTGTGGCTCACGTGGTAGCATGTGGCTCACAGGCAAAGACTTTGGCTCAAACCCTACTTTAGACTTATTTACATAATCTAAGCTGTATAATGCTAAGGAAGTATTTCATCTCTAAATCCAAGAAAGATTGAAAGATAAAATTGCCAGTCCACTAATTTCCACTCTCACTTCCTTCCATTTCTTTGAATGCATCTTGACCAGTCCTGGTGCCTTATCAATACTAATTACTGATCAATTTTACACCTTTCTGAGTTTTTTTCTTTATCACCTGGGTAACAAATGCCGCAGCTAATAGCATGTGCAACATATTCACTTAATACCTCAGCCAGACCTCTCTGCAAATCCAATTTTGGCCCCTAATCAGCCATATTCCTCCTTTTGCCAACAAAAACAGACGTTGCTGGCAAAGTTTAGCAGATCTGACAGCATTTGTGAAGAAAGTGAGGACTGCAGATGCTGGAGATTAGAGTCAAAAAGTGTGGTGCTGAAAAAACACAGCCGATCAGGCAGCATCCAATCAGGAGAGTTGATGTTTCGAGACTAAGCTCGAAACTTACCAGACACTCGTTGTAATTGCACTTTAATCTTCTCTTAACCTCGTTATGCAAAGCATCTGAACTTGTTTGTGCTACCTTTCCCCTTTGAAGAAAGCTGCCTGAATAATCTCCCCTTGGAAGGTAACCCATTGTTTCTCTCAAACAGCCTGTTCCAGTCTATCTGGCCAGTTCAGTTCCTCCACTGACATCAGCTCTCCACCAGTTGATTGTTCTTATTCTGTATTGATTAATGTAATTTTCCACCATTATCCTAAAGCTTATGACAAGATCACTGTCTCTGTTCTCCCCATGATCACCTGGTCTACTTGGCCTCCTCATTCCTAAGAATCAGTTCTAGCAATGCCCCCTTTCTTGCTGGTCTAGATATATATTGCTGTAGGAAATTCTCTTGAACACAATCCAGGAATGCTTATCCTTGCTGCCCCTTACACTATTATGATCCCAGACTATAAAAGAGTAATTAAAATCCCCATTATAACTACTCTATAATGATTATTCCTTTATTTTCCTGCAAATTTGTCTTCTACATCCTTCCCAGTGATTGGGGGCTTATAAGTTAGACAGAAATAAAATTAGGCAAAAGTGAGGACTGCAGATGCTGGAAATCAGAGTTTAGATCAGAGTGGTGCTGGAAAAGCACAGCAAGTCAGGCAGCATCTGAGGAGCAGGAAAATCAATGTTTCGGACAAAAGCCCTTTATCAGGGATAGAAATAAAATTGTACATGCACTTCTTAATTCTAGCCAAGTTCAAGCTGCTCTTGAACCTTTTGGAACATTCTTTTTCATCAGTACTGCAATGTTCTCTTTCACCAAAAGGAAACTTTTATTCCCCTTTTCCTTTTTTCTTAGCATCTTATAACCAGGAATATTTAAGGGTCAGATTTACTTACCTTATGCCAGGTCTCCGTTATAGCTACATTAGAATCATACAAGAAATCTATCCCTTTCTGACTCTACATATTAACATACTTTTCTAAATTTGGCTATTTGCCTCTCCTAGCATTTTGTGCACCCGGGTATTCCTCTCTAATATCTCTTCCGGTTCCTATACCCCCAATGAGTTAGTCTACATCCTTCCCAACAACATTAGCAAAACACCCTACAAAAGATCTCACTCCTGGTTTTGTTCAGTTACAACCTATTTGACTTGTATAGGTGCCACTTCACCAGGAGTCTAAAGCCCTCCCTCCTGCATCATCTTCCCAGCCACATTCATTGGTCTCATCGTTCTATCTTTGTCCTCTCTAATGTGGCACTGGGGATAATACAGATGTTACAACTTCACAGACATTTCCCCCCCCCCCCCCCAAACACACACACTTACTAAAACATGTATCCACAGTATTGGCTGTTCACCTACGCCTAGAAGAACATCTTACAACTGTTCTGACATCCTTGATCCTAGTATCAAATGGAACTGCTTTTCATCACTGGAAATCAATACATGGAAACAAGAGATTAATTTTGAAAGATAGATCACAGGCTGACAATACCGTAAAAGGGTACAAATTCAAGTGGTGTAGGAACAAAATATGTATGCGCCTAAACTAATTAGGCGAGCAGCTAAAATGAGCACCTTAGGCTTTAGCAATTGAGACAGAGTAAAAAGCAAAAGGGAGGTATTACATTTGAATAAAATAATGATTCTGCCTGAAATAGTGTTGCATCCAGTTCTGGATAGCACCCTGTAGGAAGAATATGAAGATATTGGAGAACAAGAATGGCTCCAGTAAAAAGGAATTTCATTTACATAAGATGGCTTGGAAAAATTAGAACTAAGTTCCTTGAAGAAAGCTTGAGAGGACATATTCAAAAATCATGTGGCGTCTGGATATGGTAGGAGAGCGAAGAAACTGTTTGCATTGTTAGGATCTAGAATCAAGATTGACAAAAGCAGCAAAGGTGACATGAGGCAAAACATTTTCACACAGGTTAAGATCTGGTATGTAATGCCTGAACATGTGGCAACAAGATCAAACAAAACACAAAATTGGATCATTACCTGAAAAGAAAGAATAGTTAAGGCTGTAGAAAGAAGACAAGGAATGGCAATAGATTACAGGTGGTGTAGAATTCCATTCTGTTTGGTAACCAATTTGTGAACTACAAATATCCTGGAGCAGAACCTCAAGTTGAACTATGATAAAACATAATTATACAATGGCTTTAAGAGGTGTATATTGTCAGTCTGGTGCTACGTGGGCCCTATGAAGTATCTTCAACTGAATGGCCCGAGTTCTGTTGCAGATGGTGATTCTTTTGGCATTTTCCCAAATGTCACTCCAAATTTCTATAGAGATTTCCAGTCCCAAATCCTGATCCCATGTTTTAAGCAGATTGTCCATATCTCCCGATACTTCATGTAATAAATGATAAATAGTGCTGACGGAAGATACCCCCATTGGCCATAGCACTTTACATTCTCTATCTATCTGATTGATAAAAACTATCTAATAACGTAGTCTTCTTCTGTATGTAATCTCGAATTTGGAAGTATCAAAAGAGGTCTCCATTAGGTAATCTAAATTTCTGATGCAGCTGTTCAAAAGACATCAGGACCCCTTCCTTAAACACATCCCCAAAACAAGAGATACCCCTGGATCTCCAGAGTTTGAAAGTGGCATCTGTAAGCCCCGGTTGAAATCCCCATGCTCCCACTATCGGAGCATAGGGGGATGGTTTATGCGAGTTGCCCTCATTTTACCGCATTATATTCCAAGCTTTAATTGCGTTTAGCATTATAGGGTTTGTACATTGATCCTTGATGATTTATTTTCAGACAAGTGGAAAGAGGTTAATAAGTGGATATTTTACTTGAGAAGCTTCTCTCCAGCCAGATTGATTGGGTCTTGTCTGACCCGCAATCGGCTATTTAGCTTAATAGGGAACTTAACTGATATTTCCTAAAATCTGGGAAATCCAATCCTCCCCTTGCCTACGGAAGCAGTGGCTTCTTCAGCTTAATGAGGAACCGTCTATGATTCCAGACAAAGGAACCCAGCCAGCCATATAATTTACGTAGTGCCAGCCTCGGCAGCATCACCGGAATCATTCTCATAGGGTGTAGGAGATGGGGCAGGACATTCAATTTAATTAGTGCTATTCTACCTAACCAGGAAATTGAAAGGTCTCCCCATTGCTGGATGATCTACAGCCCTTAATAAACCCCGTCTGATCCTCCTTTATTATGTGTGGCAATACCCTTTCTAGCCTCAATGCTAACGTTTTAGAGAGGATTTTAAAATCTACATTTAGCAAGGATATTGATCTGTATGATGTGCAATTTTCTGGGTCCTTTCCTTTTTTGAGGATGAGAGATATTCGCCTCTTTCAGTGGAGGCAGGAGACAGCCCTGACTGTATGAGTAGTTATACATGCCCAGTTATGGACCAGCCAATATCTCTGTAAATTCTTTATAGAATTAAGCTTGAAAGCCATCTGGGCCAGGTGCCTTACCGTTCTGAAGTTGCCTGATTGCGTCAAGTATTTCTTGGATTGTTAGGGGAACATTCAGGATCGATGCCTGTTCCCGAGTTAGGTCTGGAAAGGTCAGGTTTGTAAAAAGTGACTGCATCCTCCTAGTTCTGTCTTTGCAATCCTTCGATTTATGTAAATCAGAATAAAATTTTCTAAAGATTGCATTAATCCTTTTATGATCATGAGTCAGAATACCCGTACTTTCCTTGATAGACGTAATAGTTTGTGAGGGGCCTTTTTTCTCTTTGCGAGAAATGCTAAGTATCTACCAGGTTTATCGCCAAATTCATATAACCTTTGTTTTGCAAATAATATTTCCCTCTTAGCCGTTTGGGTAAGCGTGGTGTTTAGAGCTGTTCTAAGGGCCATAATCCTTTGTAATTTGATAATAGAAGGTCTGTTAGTGGATGCTGGTTTAGCCACTTTTAAGCGAGTTTGGAGCAAACGCTGTTGTTTTCCCTTTAAGTTTTTCTGGGTCGCTAAGTATGAAATGATCAAACCTCACACGTAAGCTTTGATGGTCTCCTACATCATTGATGGATTGCTAGCCGTACCGGAATTAAATTTCTAAAAAAAAAGTTTTAAATTCTTGAGATAAGTACTTTACAAATTTAATATCTTTCATCAGGAAGGGGTCCATGCCAGGGGGATGTCTCATTGTTCCTCACCTTGATTTCCATATATACAGCAACATGATCGGAAATTGCTATACTGCCTATTTTACAGGATGATATGGAATTTAAAAAACATCGAGGGGGCAAAAAACATCAATTCTGGTATGAAATGTATGTGGATTGGAGTAAAAAGAAAAATCTCTGCCCTGTGGGTGAAGGCATCTCCATACATGTACTAGTTCTAATTCTTTGTTCAAATGGTCTAGATCTGGGAGATACTCCTGAAGTACTCTTGGGAATCCTATCTATTTCCAGATCCATAATACAATTAAAATCTCCCCCTATGATTGTACGACTAGAACTGAGAGCCATCAATTTTGAGGAGGCTTCCATTATAAATGTAAAAGAATGAGCCGGGGGGGGGGGGGCAAACAAATTTATGATCCCATATTCCTCTCCATTTATAAAGGGTTTTAATCAGAATATATCGTCCAGATTAGTCTTTTATCTGATTTCGGATTTTGAAAGGGAAATTCCTCCGAATAAGAACAACTCCCCAACTTTTTGAGCTGAAGATAGAAAAGAAGGCCTGATCAAATTCACCCTGTTGTAATTTCTGGTGTTCTTTATCCAATAAGTGTCTCCCCGTAAGAGAGCTATATCAACCCTTTCTTTCTTGAGGTTTGATAATATTTTCTTCCTTTTGACTGATGAATTACTCCCCTTGACATTCCAGGTGCACCATTTAACCGACTGATCAACCATAATCGGCCAGGCAAGCCCGAGACCCCTCGGGAGGGGAAACCCTACCCAGAACATCCTGAGCATAGAGCATACAAAATTCACAAAAATAAATAATCTTTAATACACTCACATCAATATACTAAAAAACTATTTCTAAATTTAAAAAATGTATTTAAATGGAGATTTTCCCCCTTGTTCCCAGGGGGCATCACTTCCTTTCCAAAAGTCCATCATATCCTCTCCCAACCAGTGCCCCACCCTTGACCCAGGCACCCCACCCCACCCCACCATAGGATGAAGAAAATTCAAATATACTACAGAGCTAGAGTTAACAATGAGCACCTAACCCTCACCCCCGCCCCCCCCCCCATACCTGGATGTGTTTGGTAATGTTAATACCATGTATAAACATATATAACTATAAAATTACAGCCTCAACAAGTAATAATTAAATATAGTAATACAAAATAACAGGGAAAACAACCCCACTCCTAAAGACAAATAAAATAGGATAAGGTAATACCTCCCCCCACCAACATTATATAGACCCCAAAAAAAGGGGGGGGTGGTGAGAGAAAATCACTACGTACAGAACAAATAAATAAACCCTTCTCCCCACCCCCCCGAAGATAATTTTAAACAGTAAAGAAAGGGATTAATATTAAACAAAGGGGGGTTGGGGGGGAGAACAAAACAACATCAATTAACTCTTACAATTTATCTAAGAGAGTCCAAAAACTCCTTGGCCTTTTCCAGCAATCCAAAGTTATCCTCACACCCTTTATGGTTAAAGCATATCGTTCCTGGGTAGCACATGGAGTACTGAATATTTAAGTCCTTTAAACACTTCTTCGCTCCGTCAAACACCTTCCTCTTTCAGACCAGAGCTGGGGAAAGTCCTGTAATAACAATCTTGGATCCTTTATATATCATGGCTTGGGGATCTTTCCCAAGATTTCTGGAAGCTTCTAAGAGCACCTGCCTCTCCTTATAGCTCTGCAGCCGGAACAGGACCGGGCAGGGGTGCTGGTTCGAGCCAGGCCTGCATATTGCAACCCGGTAGGCCCATTCCACCCTTACCTGGCCTGATCCAGCCTCCAGCCACTGTTCGAGAAACGCTGTAAGCTGACCTTCCTCTTCCCGTTCGGGAAGGCCCAGCAAATATTTTTTCGACGACCCGATCCACGGCCGATTCTGCTCTAGTCTCGGAGGTCGCGGCCTTTAGCCCTGCCCCTCCGACTTGGTGCTCGATTTCCTCGATGTCTCGGTCGTGCTTTTGTAGTGCAGCTGAGAGCGAATCCCATTGGCTCCAGGACTCTCTGATGAAGGCATCGATCTTCGCGTCATGTTTAGAGATTATTTCCATGAGGCTCGCCCCCATGGGTAAGTCCCCTGGGGTGGCTGTGGATGCCTCTGCTGCAGCTGGGGAGGGTGGGGAGGGGTACCTGCCTGCTGAGAACTGTGGGCTCCCTTCCCTTTAGTCATTTTTACAGGAGATTAGATTGTTTAAATTCAGTACTGAGCAACTAATTACATTAAGTAAAAACTATTTTAAATGATTTGGTGAGTGTGGTGAAGACTGGTAGCCCACTTTGCCCAAGTCTTGGGATGAACACTATAGACTCAGACTTGCTGGGTCGTCGTCATCTTGGATCCCTCATAACGGTAGATTTAATTCCCTAAAGGGCAATGGTAAACCACATAGGTAACAGACTAATAAGCCTCATATTCTAGATTTAACAATTAAATTTCACCAGATGCTGTGGAGGGATTTGAATGAGTGCATCCATAGTATATCTGAATCACTAGATTCTACTTGAGTGATATTATTGCTATGCCACTGCTTCCCCAGGTGTGGAGACTTTTCTCTCAGAAACTGTGTATCTTTGGAATTCTATCCAGAGCCCTATGGGATAGGGTCAGTTATTGGAAATAATCAAGATTGAGGCAATTATTTTGGGAATGCCATGTAAATAAAGGGAAATAGGGTCTGAGCAGAAAGGTAAAGTCGAGAAAAAGAGTTTTAGCTATGCTGTTGTGAAATAGTGGGGCAGACTCAAGGGGCTACATTGGCATACAGCTGCTACTATGTTCTTACAGAAGGTAGTCCAGTCATTTGCAAGAAGCAGCAGCACTCTAATTTTGATACTTGATAATCAGATAGAACAAAAATGCACAATACAAAAGGCATTTAGTGTCTGTAGTCTTTATTTCATATTAAGACAATGAAGCCAGAGTGAACACAGAGGAAGCCTTCAGAATGTAAAGAAAAAAATGGTTGCAATATTACAGCAAGTGAACAGAGCTGATAATACAAATGATTTGTTTTATACAACACACTAGAATGAGCATTAATCTACAGCTAACAGAATCAGATTATTTTTATATGCAAGGTAAACAATACCCTGGACAGGCATTTTCATGTTAATATAACAGAATACATTGTACAATAAATGCATTTATTGGCCATGTGCTAAAAGCTGGATCTTCAAAAGCAAATGTAACCAGGTTTTTAAAAATTCAGAAGAACTAACATTTAGTTATAAACAAAACATTACTTACTTTACATACCAATAGCAATTAGCTTACGTCAAAGCATCTGATACGCCAATTGGCACACACACTTCCCTCACAGAAAAAGAGATTTATGAAAATCTCAAAGTGCACAAATGTATTTGTTTGAGGGGATCAACATATATGCAAATAATTACTTTCAGCTAAGCTGCAAAAATACTGTTTAACAGCACATTCATAGAACTTCAATGCAAGATAAAGCACAATTAGAAATAAATGACCAAGTATACTACCCTACAATAGGGGGTCCCATGCTTACATTGTAGAACCCACAAAAAAAACTGCACATTTTCTTTGAAATTTAAGAAGCTTTTTTTTCTTCCTCAGAAAATTTGCTAACAAATAACAACGGATGGATTCAAAACCATGAACATAACACGGCAGCTGCTGTATCAAATGGACCTTGTCACCATCTTTCTCATAAAAGTCTACTGAAATTAAATCATTAAAAAGATGATCCAGCTTTTAATTTCTTAAAATTAAATCTAAATAAAGTTTTCTACGAGCTTAAAACACTGAGATAAGTTCTTGCTGCTCAAACAGGTGGTGGAACTACATTATTTTAGACAATTTTGATGGAAGAAAATCAAAATTAGAACATATATCACTAAGATTTGGTTCTTCCTCAAACACAGACTAAATTGTGGTTCTAGCTCGCGTCTTCAGAATCCCTGCAGTTCATTCATCAGGCTGTTCAGACGAAAAAATAAACCGAGTAAACAAAGAACCCAATATTTTATTGAGCTTTAGATATCTTGGAAAGTGCTTCAGAATTCATCAAGCAAACTAGTCTACAGCACAAAGAGGAATGAAAGCCAAATGACATTCTCTGTAAGCCACTGTGCAAACACATACATAGACAATCCCAATTTAGTTCATTAGTTTAATACCTTATAAGGTAGACTGAAAGCACTCAGGAGAAACAACAAACTTAATTAAGTTCTACCATTTTGAGGACCAAATGAGTCAAAGTGTCTTATGTAAATTACAAAAAAAAAATGAAAAACATCAGTGCAATATTTTGCCAAAATTTAAATTCATACATAGAAATTCAATTTCCACATTAGCTATCCTTATAGCCACTAGGTGCCATTTCAAAGTCAGCTTTGTACTGCAGACCCAGAATTGAGACTGCCCTAATGCAGAGTTCAAAACAGCCATTGAAACAAGGTGGTTTATTTTCATCCAATCATTAACTTTTATTATCCTTAATCAAGTTGTTAATGTGGTAGTTCAATATCAAACTTTACTTAGGTCACATTTGGAATACTGCATGCAGTACTGATCACCACACTACCGGAAGGATGTACACGTTTTGGAGAAGGTGCAGAGGAGGTTCACCAGGAGCTTGTCTGATCTGGAGGGTTTTAGTTATGAGGAGAGGTTGGATTAACTCAGATTGTTTTCACTGGAAATACAGAGGCTGACGGGCAACCTGAGGGGTCTAAAAATTTATGAGGCACAGACAGAACGGATAGTCAGAGAATGGAAATGCCAACTGCAAGATGGCACAGGTTCAAGGAGAAAGGGGGGAATTTAGTGGAGATGGGCATAAAAAATGTTTCATATGGATGGTGATGCAGTGATGCCCAGAATGCAGTGCCAGTAGTGGTGGTAGAAGCAGGCACATTAGCGACATTTCAGGTTTATCCTGATAGCACATGAATGTAAGGCAAACAGAGGGATAGATACCACACATAGGCAATAAATAGCAGGTCTAAATAAGAACGAGGAATCGGCACAAACTTAATGGGCCTAAGGATCTTTTCCTGTGCTTTATTTTATTGTACAAGTCTGTATCATCTTACCTGGCCCCACCCAAGACAATATTAACACAGTTGTACCAACTCTCACCACCTTTCGAAAAACAAAAATTCTTGTGAATTTGGAGCTTTGAATACTTCATTTCCAACCCCCCCTTAACAAAAGGAAAGCAAATTTTCAGAGTTTAGCCAACATTTACGTGTGAATACAGTTAACTGAATCAGTTTTGAATAGTTCTGATTAAAATCCATTAAACATATCTGTGTAATCTAGATCAGCAAACAAATTAGGATACAACCTCTAAAGTGGCTTGAAAGTTACATGCAAAAAACTATTTTGTTTGTACTTCACATGAATGGTTTGCCTTCAGGCCATAAAGAGCTATTAAATTGATACAAGATACAATTGTCACCAAAAGCTCAACTTGAATTTATTGAAATATTACTGTAAAAAAACCTTAGTCTGGAATCCTGATGGGAAGTGTTCAAATACTATCTAGTTTGCACGCACATAAAGGACAGGATTATCCCACTGAGAATCAATTGGGACCATACCATATTAAACATTTGGTGATTTGGCAGGTAGATGATCTCCACCTAACTATCATATCTACAAGTTGCTCTCGGTCAAACAGTTGAGGTTCAAAAGTAACACAAATAATGAATATAAGAATGAAAACAGCTCAGAAATTAGGAGGAGGCTGGGAAGGAGTTCAGTTTGTGAAAGCTGCTTATATAGAGAGATATCAATTTTAAGTAACCACTCTATTTGTTTGTTTGTAAAACCTCCACATAAATATGGGAGCTTAAAAATCTGAAAACCTGTGCAATAACGAAGGCACAAAAGACATTAAAGATATTTCATTAGAAAAGATCCATACTCAATTATTGAACTTTTGAATAAAATCTGAAACTCGCACCAATAAAAAACCAGTGCAATTGGCTGGTGCAGGCCTCAACAGACCACTACTCATTGGTCTAACACTAGCATTGATGGAAAATGGTATAAGAACACACCCAAAAGAAAAGCAAAAGAAAATATCTGCGTTTACAATGCCTTTCGTGTCAAAATGTCAAGCACTTATACAAAAATTACTTTTCAATGAAAGGGACAGACAGGCAAACACAGCAACTTATTCACATTAGCACCATTTTGCATACACTCAACATATAAGCGACTAGTTAATCTGGTTTGGATGATACTGAATGAAGAGGCATAGTAAGCTCAAACGGAGAGAGCTCCCAATTCTTTGAATAATGCCATAGAATTCACCAGAACAGGTGCACATCTTTGTTTGATTTACCTGAAGTACGTACCTTATTGGAGATTATGCTCCAACTACAGAAAGATTCTCAGAAGGAACAATATCATACGTCGACTTTGCTTTTAGATGAGCAATATCCTATTTGTACATGAAAGATTAATTAACAAAAATAATGTTTTATTTCAGTTGCACTCTCATGATGCGAAATCTTCAGAGAAACAAAATGTCCCTTCAGATCTCTTTTTTTCTGAAAAGCCAAGATTTTAAAAGTTTGGAGAAAATGTTAATGTTATTTCCAGATAAAGGGTTTTGGACCCCATTCTCATTGCCAGGCCCCTCTCAACAACATGAGTAAAATGATGTCAGAAATTGAGAATCTGTCCAACAAGATCCTTTTAGTTGGAAAAGAAAAGCACAGTATATCATGTATGTTCTTTTAACAAATTATTGCTTCCAAAAAGCACCTCAAGTCAGTAAATCAGGTAATGTTGATCAGAGTTCCACATTAACAATTTCAGGTACTGATGAGAACAAATTTACACAGTTGAATTTCCACAATTCTATAATTTAGGAGCATGCATCACAGGGCTCAACATAAAGGTGGCTAATTTGCTAACGAGCTTAGATTAATTGAATAACTTTGTGCAGGTACAGAAAATAAGATTAAAAAGAGATGCAGTTGGGATATACACAAAATTGTGGGAGGTTAACTATGCTGGTGACAAATAGTTACAACTTAAATGTGTACGCTCTACACATCCAGCAAGACAAACTACGTGATCAAATGTAATGCAAGAAGTAAACCTCAAACGTAAAACAACTGTTTACAAAGTTTACTGAATAGCTTAGAAGTTCAAATAAACCAAATTTGAAAGAATTCTGATGTGATAAAACTGAAGTTCAGCTTCACAACACGTGGGCAATATTCCAAATCAAGCATATAACTCTTAAAATAAAAAGACATAGGATGGTCAAGGATTTTTCAGACTTGTACTTATACAGCACATCAAATATACAATTGTGCTATTAAAACAAGCATTCCAAAAAAAAGTATATCTCAAAACAAATAGGGAATTGAAGATTTGTTTTTAAAAGCAGATTTTACATTATAACCCGGAAACTGATTGCCAATTTAATAAATTCACTTTCCAGTATCACAAGCAGTCAAACTAAATTCCCGGCTGAACATCAGATTTTGAATCAGTAGAAGGACACAAAGCAATCTGGTTCAATAAAATAAGCTTGTGCCCGTTTTTTCCTACAAATATAAAGCAATTCTGCTAAATGCTGCTTTTTCCTTAGTCACAGAAGGAAAATACACAGCATGCAATACACAAGCTGCAGAACACAAGACCAAATAAGCTGATTTTGGATAGAAATGGGCTACATGTAGCCAAAACTGCAAAGGCAGTCTAACATGGCTCTTTAGAAAAAAGTTAAGAATCACAGCATTTTATTGAGCAACTATCAAGCTTCCGGTCAGTATTGCAGAAATTTCATTTGCATCTCAAGAACATGACTGGATTTTTAAAAAAAAAGTGTCAGTTATTTTGGAGCCAATACATAATAAACATTTTCCTTATATCCAAGTAGTGGATACTTAAAGTTTTGATAGAAAGAAGTCGTGAAAGTAAAACACCCCTTGGAGTGCATTCTTTTCTTTTATCATTCGTTCACGTGATCAGGGCGTCACTGGCTAAGCCAGCATTTATTGCCCACTGCTTATTGCCCAAAGGGCAGTTAAGAGGCAACCACATTGTTGTGGGTCTTGAAATAAAAATAAGTGAAAATGATCAATAGTTATGACAAAGTAGACTAATTGAAAAGAATAACAAAGATTACAGTTTTCACCTTTATGGAAAACATCAAGGTAAATAAAAATCTTTTCTGGATGTTTACTAAAATATTAAGTTCATGTTTTAAATTTATATTTGGCCTTGGGTCACAAATATTTTAAATGATCACTTTCAAAATGCAAACATCCTAAACAAAAAGTCAACAGAAACATTCATTAACTGTAAGACAGAGTGACCTTACTCCTTCCCATCATATTTGGAAGTGGCACCATATTCAAACCAACAATACTAACAAGGAAAATAATTTGCAGAAAGGGGCAGGTGGTTCATTGTCCTGGTGTTCTGTGATGTTTTAGTTGTATAGTAGTGAAAGAAATTGCTGATGTCTATTTCACAGCAAAAAGTACTTCCAGAATAGGGTGGTAGTAACTGCAGATCAAACTGCAAGGATGTCCAATCTCCTAAATTATAAACAAAAACAGAAAGCAAAATCTGCTCAGAGCTCATCCTCCTCTACCTTAACATGAGACCCTGCTGCAGTTTTACAAGTCCCTAGGTGTTCATACGTGCATCCTGTTATCTGCCAATTATTTCAAATAGAACTTGTGGAGATTGCAGGTTTTTTTTCCTCTAATCAGTTTTAAAATGTTCTTCACACTTTAAATTTACATTCTGGTCCAATGCCCACCTTTAACTGCCAAAGTAAACTGTTATACTTCAACTGCACAATTTACAGCCTGGATTCTCGCTTGCACACCATTAGATTTAAATACATGAATGACTTGATTTTTGAATTTCTAAAGTCAATTTAGAGATCTTTCTTCCCTGCCGTTTCAGTTATTAAAAGGTTCTCCTAAACTGTTCAGGCAGATCTTACAACAGGGCATCCGTCCTAAGGTCACTCATGTCAGCTAATTTTAATTTGGGATTTGGTACAAAAAATTGCAAGGGCCAGCTTTTCTGATATCCATTAGGACAACTGCTACTAAAATACAAAATAAAAGATGCCCATTCTCAAAAAGAAAATGCATGGAAACTATTTCAAGATGACAATCTCAAAAAGGTCAGGATGATCCTAAAGTAGTGGCTTTCACAACCTCAGGTCATCCCAAAAGTGCTTTACAGCAAACAAAGTTCTTTTGAATGGTGGTTACTGTGATTCTGTAAGAAATGTGGCAGCCAATTTGCGTGCAACAAGCTCCCACAAACAGTAACAGGTTTTAAAACTGGCACTATGTAACTGACAAATATTAGCTATGAGACTGGGATAAGACTTTACAAAATAGTGTTAAGGGATCTTTTTCATCCACAGGCAGGAGCAGACGGTTCCTCAATTTAACATCCACTCTCAATGACAGTGCAGTACTATAAACACCCAGTTATGCACTCGAGCTGCATCATTAAGTACACAACTAATATCCTGAAACCACTCCAAAAAGAGTGTATTAAAGAAAAGGAAAATCTTTGTAGACAAACAAAAATTAGATCTTTCTAATTTGATTAAAATCATCCAGATTAATTACCAGAATGTCAATTCAACACTAGAGGTGTTTGATCTCAAAGGATGACCTCATTAAATTGATTTGAATTCCATCATGATTTCCAAGAACCTATAATAAATGTGCATATTACATGTCGTTTCAGCATCAATTTTACAGAGCTCCACAGTTGCCCTAATCAAATGATTTTGATTTGACCATATCCTGCACATAGACCACTATAAAAGCTAGTAAATTCCTAGAGGCCAACATAATAAATACATGCACATTAATTTGTAGGTAGAACAGCGGTATCCACTAAAAATCTCAGATACCACAAAGTGCTCAAGTACCTGAAAGAGTAACCACAAACTAAGTCAATTCAAGCCCAAATAATTCAGAAAGAATCCTTACAAATAACGTTCAACTACATACCCAATGAATAAGAATTTTTGGCAACTCAAAAAGAGCCAAGAATCATTGGGTGCACTTCTCATATGACCTTTAATGGTTCTCATTCTAACCATCGCACCCTTACTTTTTGCTTGTAATGGTACTCTTTCAGATACTCTTGCAGAGGTGGAGGAAGTGGAAGTATATCTATCCCATCATATGTTGTACAGTTGCAGATAGCTGCACGGCAGATGTACTGCAGACTAAAAGGAAGAGTCCTGGTTAGTGGAACAGTAAGCAAAGGTTCAAAAAACATGCATGAACTGGGATCTTTATAGTGTTCCAGAAGGCCAGTTACTGTAGAAGAGTGAAAAACACAGGGGTCATGGGCATCAAAACTAAAATTGTGATTCCATTGCTCAATCCTTGCATGCAAAGAGCGATTATAACGGCGGAAGCTCACAGAAAAAAGGTAGTCCTCTTGTGCGGAGTCCCTGAGTAAAAAAGTACCTTCAGGCTTGCCATCAAGGAGAGCCTCCGCTTCATAACGGTCCATCACTCCCCAGTAACAAGAGTTACTTGTAATTTGTAGTAGGTCTGGTACCAGACAATGAATGTAATCAATTTGCGTGTGTACTTTCCAGGGCCCAGGTTTGGTAGAATGACTAATGTTTTCTGCTGCCACTTGCCGTGATTTCTGTTTGCGTGCCTGGAGACAGAGAGTTGTGGTGTCTTCTTCAGAGTCCCAATCTCCGTTTGTTATTGCACGACCGTCACCAGAAAGTTCACTCATCCCAGGTGCTAACTTTGGTCCCAGCTTGTATGTTTGATTAATTTGTGCAGTTGATTCAAAGGTATGTATAAGAGCATTGGGAGGAGGATCAACTCCTTCTTCGATGCTGAGTCTTCGTCTTTCACGAAGTCTATCTTCTTCATCTTCTGCAGAAGCAAAAGTTGGATCAAAAGTCTCAAGCCAACAGGCTGACTGCGAGCTTACAGGAGCAGTGTGCTGCTTAATAAGATGCCATTTTTGTGCTAGGTCTGATCCAGCTGGAAAAGGACATCTTTCAAGCATGAGTTCAGAGAGCAATATTTTTCTCCGGCTGGAAAATAAGCTCTTAGACTGTTTATTGCGGGCTCGTAGTGGAAAACACAGTCCTACAGTTTCTTGCAATCGCTGGCGTATAGATTGCCGTGTCATACTCCGATTAGACAAATTCTCCATGTCATGTATAGAACTTACACCATAGCGTCTTTCACGTCTCTGTAATCCATACCTTGTCCGACTAAAGCGTTTATCTACATCAAAGGACATTTGCATTTTTGTAGAGCAAGAATGCTTCTTCTTTCCACCCCATGGAGCATGTCGGGAGTAAGAGTCTCTTCGAACAAGATGAGAATCTGGAGGTGTGGCCAAGTTTTCATTCTCTTTATCTAAGTCGGTTTCAACAATATCTGGGATGTCAGAAACACAATTTCTATTCCATTTATCTGTTTTTAGACATGTGTCTGCAACCAGTGGTATAGTTCTATTTCTGTTTAATGGACTTAAGCCATGCTGAGGCAAATCACCAGCTTGTACACTTACATTTTTACTAACCGAACATTTCTGACAGTTTAAGTCATTTTCATTTCTGCTTCCAACTTCATTAACAAAAAGGTTCTGACATCTGTATTTTAAATTGCTCCACATCTTTCCAACTTTATCCATAGGTTAAACACGTATCTAAGGATACAAAAGAAATATATTTTTTAAAAAACTGAATAACAGTTAAAATAAGACTATATCCAATCATGTACCAAAGTTATGTAAATCAGAAAATTAACACAGACTGTTTGAACGTTTATCAAAATAAATGCATTTCTGGAACGGAAAAAAATTCTTGTGCAAACAGAATTTTTGATGCATTCATTTGCATATCTGAATTCCATTCTCTAAATCTTTTCACTGATAAAAAGAACAGACAGATTTAGTCTAGACAAACCATGCCAAGTCCCAGTAATGTCTGAAAACTTCGCCATTGGCTGTAAAAAACAAAATAAAGTCAGCAGTAACAAAATTTGCATTAATTTGGTACTACCGCAAATCAAAATAGCAAAATACTCCAGATGCAATCTATTACTTTTGAAATGCAGCCACTTATGGACACGCATTGCCACCAACTTGCAAACAGCAAAATCTGATGACTGTGGGCGGCACGGTGACACAGTATTAGCACTGCTGCCTCACAGTGCCAAAGACCCAAGTTCAACTCTCGCTTCAGGCAACTGTGTGGAGATTGCACATTCTCCCTGTGTCTGCGTGGGATTCCTCCAGGTGTTCTGGTTTCCTGCCACAGTCCAAAAATGTGCAGGTTAGGTGAATTGGCCATGCTAAATTGCTTGTAGTATTAGGTGAAGGTAATTGTAGAGGAATGGATCTGGGTGGGTTGCTCTTCGGAGGGTCAGTGTGGACTTGTTGGGCCGAAGGGCCTGTTTCCACACTGTTAGTAATCTAATCTAAAAATGGGAAGAATAGCCAATTAATCTGTTTCCATTTATGTTGATTAGATAGGAAAATTGGCCAAGACACCAGGAGAGTTGGCTGCCCCCTTCCAAGCAGTAAACAGAGATGCTTTACATCCAACTGAACTACTGAAACAACAGATAAAAGTAGCTTGATGTACTTAAGTACTCAGACATTTTTGTCACATTTTGTAAAACTAATTTACTGGTAAGGTAACTAGCCTGCAAAACTCCACAGAATGTTAGTCCGAATACCTTCACAAAGCAGATACAGGCACAGTTGTACAGCATAGAAACAGATCCGTTGGTCCAACTCATCCATGCCAACTAGATATTCTAAATTAATCTAGTCCCATTTGCCAACATTTGGCCTATATCCCTGTAGAGCCTTCCTCATCATACACCCATCCAAATGCCTTTTAAATCTTACAGTTGTATCAACTTCCTTTGACTGCTCATTCCATACAGTCATCACCCTCTGCATGAAAAAGTTGTCTCTTAGGTCTCTCTCATATATTTCCCCACTTACCTTGAACCTATGCCCTTCAGTTTTGAACTCCCCTACTCTGGGGTAGAATACGGTGGCTATTCATCTTACCCATGCCCCTCATGGATTTTATAAACTTGTATAAAGGTCACCCCTCAGCCTCTGACACTCCAGGAAAAATAGCCCCAGCATATTCAGCCTCTCCCTACAGCTCAAATCCTCTAACTCAAATGGTCACAAATCTAAGTGACACCACTAAATTATTGCCCAACTTGGGTTAAAACTGATATTTTAAGATCATAAAATGAGTGCACAGTTTAGTTTTTGGATGAATCCTTCAAAATGAAAGGAGTATCTTAACTTTAACCACAGTATGTTATTTTTCCAAAAATGTTCCTTCTGCTAAACTTTTTGAAGGTATGGTATGTTTCAAGATGCTGTAGTTTAAATTTTATTCAGCTGCGACAAACTTGCTACTGATCCAACCCATTGAACATAATGACATGATCCTTACAAGGAATAAGGAACTTATTCTCAAAGACATGTTCCAACATGTCAGTTACAGCTAATTGGGCAATTTAGTTATGACTAGATATCCCCAAAAATATGAACCTACTGTAGTTTATTATGAGTCCATAACAGATTTTACATGAGATAAAGAAAGTTGCTCCTAACAGGTTTACGCTGTAACACTTATTCATTGCAATTGGCTCAAAAAGGAAGTTTAGTATCCTCGTTGGAACATACTGCATCTAAACAGAGCCACATAAACTGCTGGATGTCTATTTCAGTCATTCATTCATAATAAACATATAATAGTTGAAAAACATCTAAAGAATGGCTGAAAGCTAATCTTAAATGCACTTTGCTCAAGAGTGTCCATCTTTATTTTAAGAGCATTTTTTGAGCTTTATTTTTGTATTGTAATTTGGAGTTGACAGGTTTGAGATACTTTTATGTAGAAAACCTAGGTTCAGATTTTTCAATAGTCAGACAATACATGCTGTAGTGTGGATGGGAGTTGTGCATCAGAACCCTGCAGAATCTCTAATTTACCAGACTTGGTGGGAATTGCCTTGGAAATTGAAGAATCTGCTGGGCAATTCTCCAGGCCTGGAATCCTCTGAAAATATCCATTTAAATTGAGAATTGGGATGGTTCTGCTGCAATTAAGCAAATAGTTACCCAGTAAAAGGCAAACTATTAGATGTCTAACCTGAATAACTAATAAACTAAACCCCAACCCATCACACCCAACCACTACCCACTCCCCAAGAACCTGACCTCTGCTCCAGGACCTGAAAACTCCATGTACCTAAAACTGACACCCTCCTCTGCTCAATGAGTCCAATATTCCACTATCCCTCCCCATCTTTCTAAACTGCACAGCACAAATCTCAGACTTGCCTTACATACTCTCTCTTTCATATGCACTACTGAAGTGGCTAGATGACATACTAGCCATTTAAAAGCACAGAACATAGCAATTGACTGTGAACAAGGGAGTATTGTTTACCGTCAACAGTCCTGAATTATGATGGATGTATCAAATTTGAAGTACAACTCCACATTTCAAAAGGACCCTTATTTGAAACTTCCAGCAAAAAATGTGGAGCTCGTCCTCAACATTAAAAAAAAGGCAATCTGAGTGACTGGCAATCCATGAAAAACATTCCAGACAGACAAATAAAATCGATGAATTATAAACTGACCATAGGCTTTTGTTAACTGTCTTATGCAAGTGCAGTAAGTTGATCGAGCTGAAGTGCCAGGAGATGTGGATATACAATAATTACACTTTGATTGTACGCATTATAACGATACTTGGTTCTTTAGAGCAGCACTGTTGATTGTTCAGCCATCAATGTATGTAGACTGGAGTTGCTGTTCCAACAAGCTGGTTGGATTGTTACTTTTACAAAGTTCCAGATTAACTGCACAAAGCCAAGTAAAATTCATCCAGACAAACAGAATCTTGGAGAGATGTACAGCACGGAAACAGACCCTTTGGTCTAACTTGTCCATATCGATCAGATATCTGAAATTAATCTATGGAATTGTTGATGAAAGCTTCAGTCAACAGCTCAACAATGGAGATACAAGTACATATGGAGTTAACTGCACATTTCCATCATAAACAAATGGCAAAAACATTAGATTGAAGCACATACCTATTCCAAAAATACACAATCTTTTTCCAAAATACTTTTGGAACAGTGGAATATTCTTCAAAACTTTGCATTTCAGTTCAAACACACAAACAATATTCTCAGTCGAAATGTTCAGATTCTAAAGAAATCACAACTTTGCCTTTGCGATCATTTGTTTCTTTTCTCCAATCTACAAAAGGAACACCATTAGACAATTTAAGATTTCTGTGAGCTGTACATGCTCAAAATGCTCCTTGATGTGGGTCAACTAAAAAAAGTAAATGTATCTTTGGGGCACATCTGAGATATAAAACACTACATTAATACTTTCTCATGAAAACTGGTGGACGTATAAAATACATTCTAAGCAGCAGAGCTTCAAAATGTTCAGTGCCTATTGTGTGAAAAGGCAAGTGCAATATTAAACTAATACTTTAACTTGTGTTTTGATTTTTGGGTGCATTTTACAACTTACAGAAGATTACCAAAGTACAATTTACTAAGAAGCCTTCAAGGTTTTGGTGGATAGATGACAAAGTGTGGGGCAAGACACTTGGTCGGCAGTTCTACTGAACAATCCTTAGGCAAGGGCTCTCAGAAAATAAATGAACAGTCAGGCCAAATGGGCTAATTTTAGTTTGGCAAGCTACAACTAGCATACCAAAAGAATCAGAGTTGAGTCTTCAATTATTTAAGAGTTATACTGTTGACTTAGATGAAGGGACCAAAGTTTATTGTAGCCATATTTTCTATCAATACAAAAGAGTTGGAAAAGGAAAACAAATTCTGAAAGGGGACAAAAATAATATCTGCAAAAGGTATGTTTAAGAGAATGAATAAAAAAATCTGAGGTGGGAATAAAAATAATGGGGGAAGATCCAAGGTTATCCAATTTAATACAAAAATTAAAGGAAAATATTTAAATGGAAAGTGATTACAAAATGCTGCACTACAGTAAATGACAAATGGCACAAAGGTAAATGGAATCTTGATTTTTATTGCAAGAGAATTAGGTGTACAATTAAGGGCTTTGATGCAAGTCTACAAGAGGCCACATCTAAAGCAATGTACAATTTTGGTCTTCCTTGATCACTAGGGAGATGATATGAGTAAACTGTTGGAGCTCTAGATTCTACTGGACTTCATTGTAGGCTCTTAAAAATGGTTAGTATAATTATTGCTACACTGCTATTAATTTTCAAAAATTCCCTACATTCAGGAAAGATTCAATCTGACTGGAAAAACAGCAGATATAACAAGTTTGTTTAAAACAAAAATGACCAAAAGTAGGAAACCACATGCCAGCTGGTTTAAAAACCTATTAACAGCAAATGTTGGGTGATATTTCTGGACACTTAACTAAGTTCAAGACAAATCAGGTATGTCAAAATGATGTGGAAGGAAAATCATGTCTAACCAATTTATTGAAGTTCTCCAAAGTAGTAATGTGCACTAACAGCAAAAGCTGTTAAAGGGAATAGATTGGTATGGTTGAAATAGAAGGCGCAAATGGGTCTTTTTCTGCTTGACAAAACATAATGAGTAGTTTGTCGCAAGGACCAGTGCTGGGGCCTCAACCTATTCTATTTTTACGTGTATATATGTGACTTGGATGAAGCAACTGAAAGTGCATTTACTAAATTTGCTGATGACAGATCAATCAGAAATAAAGTTGTGAAGACAACAAAAGACTACAATAAAGGAAATAGTTAGATGGGCAAATGGGAGAACAATGTGGGAAAAAGTGCTATTGTCCAATTTGGCAGAAAGAATAAAAACACATACTAAACGGCAAGAGATTCTAAGATGCAAAAAGGATCTAGGTGACCGAATCAAATTGTAAAAGGTTAGAAAGACCACATCAGAGTACTGTACAAGGCTTCCTATTTAAAGAAGAATGCAAATACACTGGAAACAATTCAGAGAATGTTTATTGAAGGATAATTGGAATGGCAGTTGGTCTTGCAATGAAAGTTGGACAGGTTAGGCTTGTATAGGCTTGACTGGCTTTGAGAGCAAGAGACAACTTGATGAAAATGCAAGGTTGGAGGGGTCTTGGCAGGGTGGATGCAGAAAGGATGCTTCCTCCTGCAAGAAAATCTAGAACTAGTGGTCACTGTTTTACAACAAAAAAAGGTTGCCCAGGCAGAGTAGGCAAATTTTCTTTTGCACAAACTTGAGAGAGAGTTTCAAAGTCTTTCAATATTTTATTGATAGATTCTCCAGAATCTAAGGGTGTAAAGTTATTGGAGTATGGGCAGGATTGTAGTGTAACCAAAATCATGATTTTACTGAGTTTTGGAGCAGGCTTGAGGGGCTGACTCCTTTTCATATATTCCATGAGGAATATATTTGCTTTGGAAAGCAGCTCAGACCTATCAAAACTATTGATCTTATTTGTTAACCCAACACATTGAAACTGACTTCATATAAAAGCACAATCCTGAAGTGCAAGTGCTCTGATACTTTTGAAACAATATCCACTCCCCCCTACTGTTTCATTCAATTATTTTAATGCACAACTTAATATCTGTCATTGCCATAATGAGTCTAATACATGGCTTTGAGGATCTATTTAAAAAATAAAAATAGATATTTTAACATTAATAATATTGAAGATTAAGTACCTGATTTGTGACAGTGGAAATAATGAGATAAGCCACTGAAATATGAACTTGCTACATGCAGGAAATTGGTGGACATCTTGGGTTGCTTTGAAAGGCTGTACTGAACTAGAATTTATTATTGAAGTTGTCTTAATCTTCCCCCCCAATGTACAGATAGTTCTCCTATAATGCATGTTTATTAAATGCGATTTTGCTATAACACTATTAGTGAAGATTGCGGACCATTTTAAATAAAGCAAAATCTCGTTTGCTATTACAAAATTCCATCCCTGGCACTGACCTGAACAGCAAAACGCAGCCTCACAATCCTGTCTGCAAAATACAAATTCAGTGTGTTCAACTAAAACAGGAATGCAATCAGCTGTGGAAGCCTTGAAACTGGGCATTGTAGTCTACATTTAAAAGGAACTTTACTTCAAGCCGGGTGAGAATCTCGTGGAGGACTGGACTTCTGAATCGGCATAATGTGGTTAGTCGGCTCATGCATTTTTTGGTGGAGAGCTTCGTAAAAGGTACAATGCGGTAGTAAAATGATTTTAGTGTTAAAGTGTTATATTTTAATGAAATAATACAGTAAATTAATGATTTAAAGATTCACTTAGACTAGTTTGTGTTAGGCTAACTATTTTTGTTTTGATTTTTAACTGATATTTTTGGCAGTTCAGCCCTAACCCTGTTTATCCCAATGACCCCATTATTTATATTGCATGATTTTTTTTTTATAAACACTGTGTTGCACAGGAACGCAACTACCATTAATTTCTGGGATGATGGAGCTGTCAAACAAATGTATTGAAACACAAGATTCTGAAAAGACTTGACAGGATAGATGATAAAAAGATGTTTCCTCATGTGGGAGAAATCTAGAAATATTGTGTAATTTCAAAAGAAGTGGTTGTGCCTGTAAGACTCAGATGAAGTGCAATTCACCCAAGGACCATCGATTTATGGATTCTTTTCACAAGGGAGCTTTAGAAAGCACATCACTGAATAGCTGAGGCCAAAGCAGACAATTTGAAAATCCAAGGGTTGAAAGGAACAGATAGAAGAGTTGTGCTGAAGGTCAAGATCAGTTTGAAATCATATTCAATGGTGTAATAGGTTTTGGGAGCCCTAAAACCCCTGCCCATATTTCTCCCATTCTTATGTAAGAGGGATTAGGATAGATTGTGGTCCTCCTGTCCTAAATAAAGATCCACTTGTGGGGATATCTTTTTCAAAAGTACTCAAATGACAATTCTTTAAACAGTTGCATAGCAGACACTAACCAGAAAGAAATAAAAATAAAACCAAAAAAAACTAAAGTTGCTATTTGAGATCACTGACATTCGTCTGACTATGTTACAGAAGAAATTAGGTTCAAAAATAAAATATGGAATTACTAAACTGATCACCTGCTTTCTGCAAACTGAATCAAGTTCTTGATTTTAAATTGACATAGTCCCAAAGTGTTCATTCATTCCACCTACTGGAGGACTTAGGAAATACACACAGGAACACATGCAGGGAAAAGATATTCTTAGATTCCTATTACACGGACAGGCAACACTAATTAAATGGTTAAATTGTAAATAACCTGGGTGTAAGTGGCAATGAATAACAGTGCACAAGATTAGACTCTGCACACTAATGTAAGAGTGGGAGGAAGGGAGGAAGCAATGGGGAATCTGGTGGAACTAATATGGAAGTATTCTAGTTGAATAAATGTATTTCATGCTGCTTTAACTCATGTCTGCTCAGGACAATTTGTTGCTTTCACCTCTAAGTTGCTATGTTCTATTTAAACATGCACACAATTCATCTTCCCAATGTGGGACACAAGAAAAAGCCTGTTTAGCATTAAAGTCAATAGGGGAGTCAGCTTTTTAAAAAGTCAAGATGCATACCTTAAATATCATGATATTTAGGTTTTGATTTGAAAATCTTAAACGAGACTTAAAGAACGAACATATAAATCTGTTGCAGGTTTTTTGAAACTATTAGCAACATAGCAGCCAAGGGAGACAGCTGACTAAATACTTAAATTTCAGAAAATCTTACGTAAAGGTTCTACATTGCCAATGGTCAAGATCATGAATTCATTGAACAGGATGCATAAGAATGGCATTCAAATAAATAAATTAGCTAAGTAACCAAAAGACATTCCACTTGAACATTCTCAGGCTAGAAAAAAAAATTACACAAAGAGGAACAGAGGAGATCACAGTCGAGAACCTTGCTTCAACTAAATAATTATCAAATGGATTGTCCACTTGGCAAGGTAAAGTCCTCTAAACTGCCTGTTAATGTATACTCCAGTTCTCGGTTCATCTGTTCAGTCTAGTAGCACTTCTGTCCAGTGTTCCTTGCAGGAAAGTGAGCTTGTCACCAAGTCAGGTCTCCATTTTCTGCGAGCATCCACCAACACCATCAAATGATTAACCATACAATTGCAGAAAGAGATTTGATACGGTCAATAGGATAGGCTTTCATCTTTGAAATCACAGACAGTGTGCACAGTGTAAATAAAGTAGATATACTGGAGTTGTCAACCAGCAGGTCAGTTGTACGTAACCAACAAATCTGAAGCAAAAGCACTGCAGAGAATAAAGATTTGCATCCCATTCTTAAACATGCAAGATTAATTATAAGTAAGTTTAGGGGTATTGTAAATCCAAGTTTACAGATTACACCAGAAATAGAAGACAGGTAGATGAGGAGGATAGGTATTCTGGTCAGTGTATTTCACAGTGGATAGATAGAATAATTAGTATGAAGTAAGGAATTAGACAAATTGTGTTAATGGAACAGTAGTACAGTTTACTTATCCAGAAGTATATTATGGCATAATAGATAAATCTGTTCCTGAATTTTTTTTTCATTGTAGGAATGTATAGACCTTTGTTTCCATGCTCCAAAACAAAATTGGAAGATTTGCCATTTCCATTTCCAACACGCAGGCCAACTTAACCGCATTAAGCAGAAGCACAATGGCTATACAAACATTCCAAAGAATGAATTTTAAAAGAAACAATTCGTTCACAGAATGAGAGCATCACTGCCTAGGCGAGCATCTCTAGAGGGCAGAGAAGAGTCAGCCTTTGGGGTTGTAGTCACATGTAGGCCAGACCCGTCCTTCCTTAATAGAAACTAGTGAACCAGTTGAGATTTTCTGACAATCAACAAAAGCTTCATGGTCATCAGACTCAATGCCAGAAATTTACTAAATTCATATTCCACTAACGGCTATAGTGAAATTTAAAAACTTGGGTCCCCGAACATTACCGAGCTGAAAATGTGTTGCTGGAAAAGCGCAACAGGTCAGGCAGCGTCCGAGGAACAGGAGATTCGACGTTTCGGGCATAAGCACTTCTTCAGGAATGAACCTTTCTTCCCCTGAACATTACCTGGGTCTCTGCAATAACAGTCCAGTGACAATACCACTAAGCCATCACCTCTCCATGAAATGTTCACAGTTTCACAAGGATGTCTGCAAGTGAGATCTGAAGATGATGGATATGATCACTGACAAATAGAACATAGAACATAAAAAAATACAGCACAGTACAGGCCCTTTGGCCCTCGATGTTGCGCCGACCAAAGTCTACCTAACCTACACTAGCCCAATAACCTCCATATGCTTATCCAATGCCCACTTAAATGACCATAAAGAGGGAGAGTTCACCACTGCTACTGGCAGGGCATTCCATGAACTCACAACCCGCTGAGTAAAGAATCTACCCCTAACATCTGTCCTATACCTACCACCCCTTAATTTAAACCTGTGTCCCCTAGTAACAGCTGACTCCATTAACAGAAAAAGGTTCTCAGTGTCTACCCTATCTAAGCCCCTAATCATCTTGTACACCTCTATCAAATCTCCCCTAAACCTTCTTTTCTCCAATGAGAACAGCCCCAAGTGCCTCAGCCTTTCCTCATACGATCTTCCTACCATGCCAGGCAACATCCTGGTAAACCTCCTCTGCACTCGTTCCAATGCCTCCACATCCTTCCTATAGTATGGCGACCAAAACTGCACACAATACTCCAGATGAGGCCGTACCAGAGTCTTATACAACTGCAACATGACCTCAGGATTCTGGAACTCCATTCCTCTACCAATAAAGCCCAGTACACCATATGCCTTCTTCACAGCTCTATTTACCTGGGTGGCAACTTTCAGAGATCTGTGTACATGGACACCAAGATCCCTCTGCTCATCCACACTACCAAGTAGCCTACTATTAGCCCAGTAATCCATCTTCTTGTTACTCCTACCAAAGTGAATGACTTCACACTTAACTACATTGAACTCCATTTGCCACCTTTCTGCCCAGCTCTGCAACTTATCTATATCCCGCTGTAACCTGCCACATTCTTCTTCGCTGTCCACAACTCCACCGACTTTCGTGTCATCCGCAAACTTGCTCACCCAGCTTTCAAGCCCCTCCTCTAGATCATTTATAAAGATGACAAACAGCAATGGTCCCAAAACAGATCCTTGTGGAACACTGCTAGTAACTGCACTCCAAGATGAACCTATTCCATCAACTACTACCCTCTGTCTGCTTCCAGCCAGCCAATTCCTAATCCAAACCTCTAATGCACCCTCAATGCCATACCTCTGTAGTTTTTGCATTAGCCTACCATGGGGTACCTTATCGAACGCCTTACTAAAATCCATATACACCACATCTACTGCTTTACCCTCGTCCACCTCCTTAGTCACCTTCTCAAAGAACTCAATAAGGTTTGTGAGGCACGACCTGCCCTTCACAAAACCATGCTGACTATCCTTGATCACACTATTCCTATCCAGATGTTCATAAATCCTATCCCTTACAATTCTCTCTAAGACTTTGCCCACAACAGAAGTGAGACTCACTGGCCTATAGTTACTCGGGCTATCCCTACTCCCCTTCTTGAACACGGGGACCACATTCGCTATCCTCCAGTCTTCTGGCACTATTCCCGTAGACAATGACGACATAAAAATCAAGGCCAATGGCTCTGCTATCTCCTCCCTAGCTTCCCAGAGGATCCTAGGATAAATGCCATCAGGCCCAGGGGACTTATCTATTTTCATCCTTTCCAGTATACCCCAGACCTCTTCCCTACATACCTCAAGGTCATCCATTCTAATCACTTGTGACTCAATATCCACATCAGCAATAGTGTCCTGTTCCTGAGTGAATACTGACGAAAAGTATTGATTTAGTGTCTCTCCAATCTCCTCCGCTTCCACGCACAACTTCCCACTACTATCCTTGACTGGACCGATACCTACCCTAATCATCCTTTTATTCCTGACATACCTATAGAAAGCCTTTGGGTTTTCCCTAATCCTACCAACTAAGGACTTTTCATGTCCCATTCTCGCTGCTCTTAGCTCTCTCTTTAAAATAGGAGACAGCTGCTAATGGCTGTAACCTCTTGACTGGGCGTTGGAAGAGGAACACAAAAATGAAAAGCTCATATGGCCTCTAAAGAAGGGTCTAGCGAATAGTGCACATTCTTAACTGTCCTCTTCCTCTCCAGCAAGTTAGATACTGCCAGGCCAGAGTGGAACTCCTCACACACACAAGATGATGTTTGAGAATTGACCATCACGGATCAAACCTGCATCGTAAGACAGAAGCTGTAATATAGACAACGAAATAGCCAAGACTTACAAAACAACCAATTTAGTTTCCTGTGTTACAATTTTATCTTTACTAAATTTTCATGATATTAAAAAGCAAACAAACACAAAGTTTTAGGATCAAAATGCAATCAAGTGACTGAAAGCAGATCATTGAAACTGATCACAATTAAATTTATTTGCAACAGCATCAGTGGAAGTAACTCAATCTTCAATTAAAATAGGCCAAAAGTATACTTTAATACAAAATGGAATCAATTGTAAACAGCACTGGTTAGTATTATTAACTGACTCAACACCATTTAAAAAGTGCATGGCTGGGAAAGAAATATTGAAGTTTCTCCCATTGAACTCATCAGGGCAATACAGAAGAATACGAATTCAAGGGAATAATTAACACTTGTATTGTATGAGAAAACAGCTCTGATTGGTTGCCAAGTGGATACCTGACCTATAGAGGCATTGCCATGGAGAATGCAACCATTATTGCTGATTGATAATTAACCTCCAGGCTTTGTTTAACTTTTAAACCAGGGCATTCTGCTGAGAAATAAGCCAGCCAATGACCGTCACCTATTTTGTTTCATTGAAGCAGGTAAGTGCACACTATTTTGGCAAAGAACAGGATCTTCTACTCTGCACTGCAAGCCATACCAACAATCCTAAATTGAATGTGCAAGGAAAAATGCTAACATTCAGGACTGCCAGCATTTGCTGGACAATCACATCTACAATAGGACAGTGTTACTAGGTTTGTAAACATGGACTGAATGGGAATAATCAGTACCTTGCTTGCTTCCAAAACAACCAAAGGGATATGCTGTTTGATCTGAGCTCATACGTGCTGAACAAGAACACCTGGCACCTGTTTCAACTCAGTAAACCAGGCTGCAACTATTCACCAACAGCCTCGTATGGGGCAGTGATAGTGTCCCTACCCAGAACCAGGAGGCACAGGACCTACCTACTCTACAGGGGTGTAATAACATCTCTGAACAGGTTGATTAGAAAATATAACCTGGGAAAGTCAGCCAGTTTGCTTTAAAATTTAAACAAAGTCTGGCAGTTAACCATCAAGAAATATTACTTGATACATTCTCCATGGCAATACCTCCACTGGTGTCCACCTACTAACCAACCAGCTCTCTCCTCAAACAGATAAGCATGGCAAGAATACTAATTTTAAGAGGAAAACCAAACTGTCCAGATGCATGCAAGGCAAAAAGTTTCCAGAGCATGACATCAAGTTATACACTATCGAACAATTTGTTTAAATCTAATCAACAGCTGACAATTCAAATCAACGATGCTTTGTGTATTCAAATTACACTCTGGAAGTGCACCTACAAATCAGTATTTGTACAAACAGTAATGTTTCAGGAGTTAGTTCTTACCTTGGGGAAAAAACCTGCCACCTAATATTCTAAATTCAGAATGAGTCATCATTTTCAAGTAAAATCTATCAAATGTATTAGTGACAAGAACATATCTGGGGGCAAGGGTACTTGATCAATCCAAAGAATAAAGAATTAGATTTCTGCAACAGAAGGCTGTAATTATATTTTTATCCTGCTTAACTGTACTGATATTCTAAAAGGTCCTTTATTACCTCTTTACCAATGGATTTCAGCATTTTCCCAATGTCAGACATTAAGAATCTGACCTATATGGTTAAATTTAGGGAAAACTCAACTCAGAGACAGTGTCAATTTTGAGAACTTTCATGGAAGCTTGCCTTCAAGAGCCCTGGCAACTTTTGTCATACAATATATTCACTTCTTTTAGTGCGCACCATGGCCACAATCTTGTGTTTAGCAGTGCTAGAATTGCTCACTGTTACTGAAGCATTACAATGTTCAAACCATGGGCACCTGATATAAACCCAATTCCACACCACTTCAAATTCTGCCAACCTGATTTGGAGTAGCTGAACAGGTCACTTTGGTGTCCACAGGCTGGGGAATATATTCCAATGCCACAAGAAGGGTCAGCGATTTCAAGTGCTACCGTCTTCTCTCTGCTACCTCACAACTCACCGTACCTCAGCCATTGCACCTATGTCCCACCAAGGCTCAGTCTATTATCCACAATATTGCATGCAACATCTTCCCTCAATGGCTCTCATGTACGCCATCCCTCCAAAGTGCTACCAATTTATGCCCTCTCCAATTCGTACTTAATCATTATGTTCCCTGACCGTCAGTCGGGGGACTAGCCAGTCATCAAAGTACTCCTTGATCTGAGAGGACTGCCCCCTTTGGAGTCTAAAAACATTGTCATTTGGTTGAAGCTCACAAAGCCAGGACCCGGTTCAATTCCAGGCTTGGGTGACAGTGTAGGTTCCGTCTAGGTTCTTTGGTTTCCTCCCACCATCCAAAGATGTGTAGGTTAGGTTGATTAGAGTTGAAACATATTGTGCTGGAAAAGCAGAGCCGGTGAGGCAGCATCCGAGGAGCAAGGGAGTCGACATTTTGAGCATGAGCTCTTCGTTAGGAAGTTACAGTGAGGTGTGAGGTAGCAGAGAGAAGATGGCAGCACTTTAAATTGCTGATTCTTCTTGCAGCATTGGAGTATATTCCCCAGGCTGTGGATACCAAACTGAATTGTGCAGCTACTTCAAACTAGGCTAGCAGAATTTGAAGTGGCGTGCCACTGGGTTTCAAGCTCATGATCAAAACATCAACTCTCCTGCTCCTCAGATGCTGCCTGACTGGCTGTGCTTTTCCAGCACCACACTTTTCGACTTTGATCTCCAGCATCTGCAGTTCTCACTTTCTCCGCAGGTTGACTCGCTAAGCTAAAATGTCGTAGTGCTCAGGAGAACGCAGACTAGGTGGATTAGCCATGGTGAATGGGGGGTTATGGAGATAGGGTGGTTGGGGTTGGAGACTGGGTGGGATGCTCTTCAAAAGAATTGGTGCAGACTTGATGTGCTGAATGGCCTCTTTCTGCACATAGGGATTCTATGATCCCTGGTTAGTCAAGAATCTACCTATACATCGAAGGGGTTAACAATTCAGCCTCCACAAAACTCTAGGCGGAGCATTCCAACAGCTTGTGAACCTCAGTATTCACTTTATTTCAGTCTTGAATAGGTGAATCCTTACATTTTAAACAATATCCCGGGTTCTATCTGACAGTAAGCACCAACTTGTCATGTCCCTCAGGATCTTATGTTCGATAAGATCATTTCATATTTCTAAATAACAGATACAGGTCCAGCCTGCCCAACCTTTCCTCATAAGATAAACCTCCCCTGCAAAATCCAGGTATCGTATGTGTTAATCTTCTGAATTGTTTCTAATGCATCTACAGCCTTTATTAATAAGGTCACAAATTGTAAACAGTACTCTAAATATGGCATCAATACTCTATACCACTGTAGCAGAATAACTTCTCTACATTAATATTCTATTCCTCTCTCAATAAGCAACACCCTGGTCCCCCCGTACCTCAGTTAGATTCACAGGTCTGCAGCACAGAAAAGTCCATTACATTCTTGCTTTTGACGGAGACTTAACTATTCTCATCCCATTTTTCAGCATTTGTCTCATTGCCTTGTATGCCAAGTGTACATTTAAATACTTAAAATACTGAGTGTTTCTAACTCTACCAAACTTACAGGCAGCATATTCCTGATTTTTCACCCAAACAGTAGTGGGAATAAATGCTTTCTCACACCTCCTCTAAACCACCTGGCTTTATTTTAAATCTACTTCCACTGAGGGGAAACATTCCTTCCTGGTCATCTTATCTATGCCCCTCAAACTTTATACATCACAACCATTTTCCCTCTCCCTCCACAAGAAAAACAAACCACAATTAATCTAATCTCGTATTTAAATAATATTTAATAATTTCTCTTCTTCCTGCCAAGTGGACCAGTTCATACTTTCCCCACATTTTATCCAACTGCCACATTTGGCTCAAAAGTTAACCAAATATATTCAGTCCCTTCATCTAACTCATTGTTGTAATTTGGAAATAACTGAAAGGAATTGGTCCAGGCAACGCAACCTTTTCAATTTAACAGAACTTGAGATAGCTATTCTTTGTGTTCGCCATTATAAATTCCCTTGAAAGAGTCCACTTGCCAAGTGATTAACACCTTCCTCATGCAGTCAAAATGGTTACTATTTGAAATTTGCTAATATTGTTTCCATCCAGATGAATAAAGATGAAAAGTTTGAATAAGAAAAATCTATTTTCAACAATAGCTGTAGAAGATATTTGATCTAGCTAATTCAAAATTTTAAATACTTCAAAATATATGAAATTACTGAATAAGCTCCTCCAGGAGGTCCCTAGCATCATACCTGTGATATCAAGAAATGGCTAGAGGCACCGAATACTGCAAAGGCTATGGGCCCTGACAACATTCTGGCATTCACACTGAAAACCTTCAGAACTTGGCGTGCCTCTAGCCAAGCTGTTCCAGTATGACTACACACACTGACATCTACCTGACAAAGTGGAAACATGTCCAGGCACGTTCTGTAAACAGAAAAGCAGGACAAATTTAATCTCTAAGAAAGTGAAGACTGCAAATGCTGAAGATCAGAGTCAAGAGTGTGGTGCTGGTAAAGCACAGCAGGTCAGGCAGCATCTGAAGCAGGAGAATTGATGTTTTGGGAATAAGCCCTTCATCAGGAATGAGGCTTGTGGGTTGGGGGTGAGAGATAAATTGGAGGGGGGGGGGTGGGGCGTTGCTAGGGAATAGCTGGGTAGATAGGTGGATGAAGTGGAGGGAAGGTGATAGATCAGAAGGGGAAGTGATGGACAGTTCCAGAGGGTGGTGTTGAGTTGGAGTCTTGGGACTGGTATACAATTGGGGGGGGAAATGATGAAGCTGTTGAAATCCACACTTATCCTGTGTGGTTGCAGGGTCCCAAGGCAGAATATGAAGCTTTCCTCCTCCAGGTGTCGGGTAGTACCGGTTTGGCGGTGGAGGCGGCCCAGGACCTGCATGCCCTTGCCAGATTGGAACAGCGAGTCAAAGTGTTCAGCCATGGGGTGGTGGGGTTGGTGGGTGTCCCAGAGATGTTCTCTGAAATAATCCACAAGAAGGCATCCTATCTCCCCAATGTAGAGGAGACCACACTGGGTGCAACGGATGCAGTAGATGACATTGGTAGAATTACACGTGAATTTCTGACAGATGTAGAAGGATCCCTTGGGGCCTTGGACGAAGGTGAGGGGAGTGGTGTGGGTGCAGGCTTTACACTTCCTGCGGTGGCAGGGAAAGGTGGCAGGAGTGGAGTGTGGGCTGCTGGGGGGATTTGAACCTGACGAGGGAGTCACGGAGGGAAAGGCCTTTTCGGAACACTGATAGGGATGGAGAGGGAAAGATATCTCTGGTCGTGAGGTCCGTTTGGGAGGTGGCAGAAGTGAGGAGGATGATACGATATATGCAAATGTTAGTGGGGTGGAAGGTGAGGACTGTGGGGTTCTGTTCTTGTTGCGTTGGGAGGGGTGGTGAGTGGGGTGGAATCTAATCTAACCAATTACTGCCCTATCTGCTCAGTTTACTCGATTACTGGAGCTGATGGAAGTTGTCATAAACAATGCTATTTAGCAGCACTGGCTTAGCAGACAAGAAACATTTATATCACACAAGTTGGGGGGGGGGGGGTGGAAGAGAAAGAGAAGCGCAATGATCAAAAAGAATCCAGCCATCATCAAATCCGCTACCATCAATATCCTGGGAGATATCAACCAGAAACTGAACTAGCCATATAAATATTGTTGTTACTAAACAGGTCAGGGGCTAAGAAACCCATAGCACAGAATTCAACTCCTGACTCCCCAAAGCCAGCATTAAATGGAGTAGCAACAACATTCAAGAAGCTTGACACCATTCAGGACAAAGCAGCCAGTTTGACTGCTTGAGGATGCAGTGCCATCCATTCCCTCCATCAACTGATGCTCAGCAGCAGCTAGGTGTACTATCTACAAGACGCAGAGCAGAAATTCACCAAGGCTCCTTCAGCTGCACTTTCCAAACCCACCACCTAGAAGGACAGCCACAGATATATGGGAACAGCACCACTTGCAAGCACCCTCTAAGCAACTCATCAACTTGATTTGAAAATGTACTGCTGTTCCTTTGTCATTGCTGGGTCAACATCCTGGAACAACTCCCATAAACACACTGTGGATTTATTTAAATGAAGTGGTTTACAATGGTACAACATGGCAGCTCACCACCTTCTCAAGGTGCTGGCCTAGCTAGTGATACCCATATCCCATGAATGAATAAGTAAAAATAGGATTTTTTTTTTAAATTAAGTCTATAGATTTTATAATGTACTCAATTGTACTAAAATTGAGATTTCACGTCATCTTTTGATCTATAGTACACAATTTTTGTAAAACATCAAGCCCAAGCAGTTTCTTGGGAACACAAAAAACAGGAACAGTGCAGTGTTTGACACAGGCCTTCATCTTCCAGGACCTGGATTACATCTGACCACCGCAACCTCTCCACCTATAATAAAAATCGCTGTCAGTTTTGCTGCCTGGAAAGGCCATTTTGACAAGCTTAAAGAAAATGGACTAAGAAGAGAAGAATAAAATTAACAATGCAGTTATCCATTCTTGGAGAGGTGATAGGGATGAGGGGAAAGGATTGCGGATACTTAGTGTTCCATTTCCCAAAAATGCTGTTGTTTGCAGTAGTCTTAAAAAACAAATGGTCAAAAAGAAAAAAAGTTTAGAACAGCATCAAGAACAAACTTATTTTAGAACAAAATCAAATGTTTCAATGTTCTTGTACAAAAAAAAGTCTTGTGTTTTAAAATAAAAAAAAGACAGAAGAATTTTCCCATACATTCAAGTTAATAGCTTTACTTCCTACTTTTAAACCAGCAAGGAAAGAAAAGTGATGCTACCTGCTGCACAACTGCAGACCTATTTACTTCCTGACAATCTTTATTGTTAACTCATTTCCTTCCAGACTCATGACTACTTCCATTAGAAGGACAAGGGCAGCAGATACATGAGAATATCACAACCATCCTGACTGGCAAAGAAATCACTGTTCCTGCAGTGCCTATGGATCAGAATCCTGGGACTTCCTTCCCAGGTGGCATTGTAGATCTATGGACTGCAACAGTTTAAGAATACAGCCCACCATCACCTGCTCAATGAGAATCGAGGAATGGGCAATAAATGCTGGCTCAGCCAACAATACCCACACTCCATGAGCATTACTTAAAAAAAAATAGCATTGGTTTCTTTCAAATTTATGCAAATTCACTTTGATAATAATTCCTCACTCAACAAAAGATATATTCCAAATTTTGCTGTATTGAAATGATACTGAGCATATTAAACAGTAATTTCAAAACATTGAATTAGATCATTCTACAAAGCTTGTGTGTTGCCAAAAATCAAAGACCTTATGTTTTTATCAGCACGCACAGTACAATGTGGGTGGGACAGAATTATGTTTTTCAATTCTGAATTGTTACTGAAATTGATTAAACAGTCGGCAAAGCCGGGAAATGTGCTTAGAATAGATAGCTCCAGTGTGGAGCCAGATCAGGCACAATAGATTAAGTCTCCTTTACAGAAATTTCTATGTTATGATTTTGTAGAACAGTATCGGTGTTGTTTCTGGAAACAACTAACTGCTGTATAATTTGTCACCGAAGGAATGGAATCAAATGTTTGTTAAAAAAAACTGGAGGGTCATTCTAGAAATACAGCAATCCAACGTTTTAAGAATATTTCAGTCCATTCCTTCAGTGAGCAGTCACAGATTTGTGGACTCCAGAAAAGCGCACAGAGGGACGCAACTGCACAGGAGAGGATGCGGATAAGATTTACCAGGATGTTGCCAGGGCTGGAATGTTTCAGTTGTGAAGAGAGATTAGATAGGTTGGAATTATTTTCTTCAGAGTAGAGGAGATTAAGGGGGAACATGATTGAGATGTCTAAAATTGAAGGAGGCAGGAAGAAATGCATCCTCTTGATGGAGGCATCAAAGGCCTACGGGCAGAGATTTAAAGGCACAAGTAGATGACAGAAGGCTTAGAAGAGATGAGAAGGAAAAGAAAACAAAGTTGCACCCCGTAGTAGTGAGAATCTGAAACTCACTGCCTGCCTGCAAGGCTGGTAGAAGCAGAAACCCTTAGAATATTTAAGTAACATTTAGATGTGAGCTTGTGATGCCAAAGGCGTCCAAAAGCTATCGACTAAGTCTTGGAAAATGGTTTAGAATAATTCAGCGGTTGTTTTTGACTGAGATATAATTGGTTCAAAAGACCTTTTCCTTCTGCTGTAGAGCTCCAGGACTGACTCCATAATACGCACTTAACCCTCATTCTTAAGGAGCACTTGCACTTTTGAAAAGTTCTCTCAATATAAAATTCTTTCATTATTGGTTTCCAGTGATCAATTCCTGACATTACACAACAGGTGAATTTCTGAACCACGAGTGCGCAATTTGAGTGGCATTGGTAAGCAGAAATCCCTTAAGCTTCTGAGAACATTTTTACCTTTGGTCAGAAAATATGCTGGTCTGTTGCATGCTTTCTGGACCCATCAGTAAGAAGAAACAGTGCATGAATGATACCTGAAGAGAGCAGTTTCCCAGTTCTGTACAAATTTCCTTGTTTCTCTAAAATTAATACAAGATATGTCATATCCCTGCAGAGGCCCTTCAGGTTCATGGTTGAACTGACTAGGTCCATTTTCTGGACACAAGCATAATCAGATATTTGAGGAAACAGTTAGTTAATTATACCTAGCTAGGTCAGCACTAGCTCAATTGAAGCAATCTATTTTAATCCCCTCGTCCTACCCTCTCCAAATATCTACACAATTTCATTTTAATTTTCAAGTTGCATATGCCAAAGCTGCTTGGAAGGAAGTATAAATCTGACTTGCTCCTTGAAGTGATAATACTAAACACATTTCAAGTGGCAAACTATTAGCATATTTGGACTTTCTACCTCTGTCGTGGTTCAGTGACAGTGACAATGTCACTGGACGATTAACCTAGAACCTCAAGCTAATGTGCTGGGGATAGGATTTCAATCCCACCACGACAAATAGTAAACATCAAATTCAATACAAATTCTAGAACAAAGTCTTTAGGGAAGGAAATCTGTCGTCCGACTGTTCTGATCTAACATGTCATTATGGATCCACAGCAATATGGTTGCCTCTTAACTATTTTCTGGGCAATTAGGGATGGGCAGTAAATGCTAACCTAGTGAGCAACACACACAGTTCATGAATTAGTTGTTAAAAAGTTAAGATCAAATGCAATGCTGGCCCCACTTATCAAGGGGAAAATATGCTGATGTGAAAGCCAAAAAAAGGGACCAAGCACATTTTTTGGCCAACAATGGAAGCTTCTGTTTAAAAAAAAAGTCAGGAAAAGGAAAAGTTGTTCCATTATGCTGCAGTGGAATAGGTAACAACTGAAACAGAATTCCACAGAATCGCATGGCAGGAGACTTAAAGGGCAAACCATTGCAATTGCTGCAAAGGTCAAGGAAAAGAAGAAAGGATTAAAAAGGTTACTGTAACAGAGACTGCGGTCAACAGAGCTAAAGTCAAGTGAATCATCATGAAACCGTTCAGAGTAATGCACAGTTGAGAAATTCCATATTCCAAGATCATACAAAGGAAAAGATTAGAGAAGAAATGGAATTGGTGATTTTTTTTTGAAATACATATGATTGATGCTAACAGCAGTTCGACAAAAGGAGGTACAATGTTGCTAGAGAAATAGGAATTAACAGTCAAACATGGCAATTGAGAAATGTGATTGGAAGACAAACAAGAGGTTATACCAACTGCACAGGTAGTCACAGGGTCATAGGATAGGTCACAAAAAGGTCTCTGTGTGTACATGTCTTGCGGTCTTGTAGTAAAGTCCCCTGAGCCAGAAAGGCTCAAGTTCTACTGCCATGGGAGGTACATGTCGGAACGTCTCCAAACAGATTAAATTATTGTTAATCAAATAACAGACAACACACACTTCAGTGTCCTTCCCCTCGAGAAAAAAATGGCAACATTCTAACAAACTGTAAGCACACCAGGTACTAACAGTTTCTGAAATGATGTGTTTACATGGAACAAATTAGACGTCAAACCAACATTATTACTGGATACTTGAGAATGATTTTAGGGATCCTTCAAGTGCATGTCTTTTCTTCAAAAAGGAAATATATCTTTGAACATGCTCATTTCCATTTGACATTCCCACAATATAGTAAAAGGTAGCTCTTATGGAGCTGAAAGGCCCATAAAACATTTCTTAAAGCAAGATGGAGTATACGAAGAACGCCTTATTGGATTAAAGACAAATTATTTTTTACTGCAATTCTGGTGTTGATATCACCCTTGATTAAAAAATCTTCCTTGCAAGAAACTGGAACTTTTGTTCCATCACATTGAACATTAAATTCTTCTGCAAAATGCAATACTTTTATGTCTAAACAATAGAAATTACCTCCATAAATGAAAAACTCTTTAGAAGCTCATGTTATTTACCAAGTGTCCAGAGTCAATTACACCTGCAGATATAAACTTGCTTTCTCTGCATCAAGTGCTACATTTAGCTCAGCTTAGAAAGACTGCAGAACAGATGACCTTTGACAACCACAGACTGCGGTAATAGATTTTTCTTCACTGAGTGGACAGTCAAGCTTGCTTAAACGAGTACTGTAAATGAACAGAACAGCATAACATAGCACAACATAGAAGGAAGTCATTAGCCAATCAAGCTTGCATCCGCTATTTGAGAGAACAAAACGATTAGGACCAACTCCTTGGCCTTCTACCAGAAGGGCTGCAATTTCCCACTACCAACCATCACCCACCTACCTTCCCCCACCCCCAACTCTTCAAAATATTAATCCTGCTCCATTTCAAAAGTCATTACAGGAAGTTTCCAGTGCCATTTCAGTTAGTGGATTCCAAATTTGGACACCTCCGTGGCTCAGTGGTTAGCACTGCTGCCTCACAGTTCCAGTGACCCAGGTTCAATTCCAAACTCAGGTGAGTGTGTGTGGAGTTTGCACATTCTTCCAGTGTCTGTGTGGGCTGTCTCTGGGTGCTCCGGTTTCCTCCCACAATCTAAAGAGTGTATATTAGGTGAACTGGCCATGCTAAATTGCCCACTGTGTTCTGGGATGTGTAGGTTAGGTGCATTAGTCAGGGGTAGGATAATAGAGTAGGGGAATGGGTCTGGGTGGGTTACTCTTCAAAGGGTCGGTGTGGACTTGGAGTGAAGGGCCTGTTTCCACACCGTAGTGATTGTATGATCTATGAAATTCCAAACACACACATGTCTCCCAATTCTTTGACCAAATCACCTTAAAAGATCCAGTGCCCTCTAGCTATTAATTCTTCACCCACCAGAAACAAGTTTGATTTCCCTCCTTTATGTAAACCCATTCGTGAGTGAACACCTCAATCAAGTCTCCTTAGCCTTCTCTGCTCCTAGGAAAAGAATTACAGCTCCACTGGTCTGCTCATTTCAAATGGAATCTCCTACCTGGAACCTTTATTAATTTTTTTTTCAGTACCCTCTTGTCTTGCCTTCATGTCCTTCCCAACATGCAGAGGTCAAAATCAAACAAAACTCCTACTTGGAGGAAAAAGACAAAAGTTTCATAGGGTTTTGCACTGTCTCTAACATCTGTACTAGTATGCCTCAATTTACGAAGTCCAGGATTGCAAACCTGTTTTGGTACTTTTGTTAACCTGTCCCCTAGCTTCTTTAAAATAAAGGCCACATTTATTAACATGCAGGTGCATGTGCAGTAGCTGCAAAATCAGAAGTAAAATAACAGTCATCACCTTAACAACTAAAAATAAAAGTATATGGTTGAAAAAAACATGAATTTTTTTTAAAATTTCAAATCTGCTTCATACAGAGCACTTGCACACACTGCCTAAAAAATGGGAGTAACCATGCACAGTCAGAATTTAATCAGATCATTGGTGTCAGCAGACATTTTATTTTAAAGATAATATAAGCTATGGGCTGTAGATATTTCTCAGTTTTCCCTGCCTCACCTTCGATAAAAAAAATTTACCTACTTCTGCCAAACTTTCCACAAATATAAAAAAAAACTTAAATAAAAAACTTCTCAGATCCCAGTCCAAATTGCCAATTTTATCCTATGATCTGATTAGGGTCCAGGAACATTTAAAGTATGCAGAAAGGTTTGATCCAGGTGATTTAAAGCATAAGATTCCATGGCTTTGAACAAAATACTTCACTAGGAGTTAAAACAATAAACAAATTTAAAATATAGAACTTATTTCTAAAACCCAGAATTGATGTGCTAAACATGGGAACATACTGTGATTAACTAGCCTCAAGTGTATGCCAAATTGCAAAAACGTAAATCAAGACAAAACTCACCATTATCGCACCGTAGGTCATCAAATCTCATTAAACTTCAAAAGAATTACAATTCTTGATTTCTGGTCTGGCCTTGAAACTCTCAAGAGCAGCTGTGTTATGAACTGTCTGAAATGACTGCTCCTGTTCTAGTCCATCACATTCCCTTAGACTCAACACTGCACTCGCGCACTCATTCACAGCTTTTCAGACGAGGTGTGTCTGGGATTTCCTTTTATCTCTAAATCTTGCTCAGTTCTATCAAGCTCATAGATTTCCAACTCCTACTCTGACAGCTACTCTAAAGTATGAACGTTTGCAGAGGTCTTCCAAGCCCCTCACGGTTTCCAACATAATACACTATTCACTTTAACAGCTCTCCAGGATTACTTCCATCCCTTGGCTGCTTACTAATTTCTACAACTTATTTTTGAGTTTGTTCTGACAGAAACAGAAGCAAACTGCTTGATTACTTCTCTGTGACAGCTATAGATCAGCACTCCTAACATGGAGTTTGCCTGTTAATCTTTTTTCAAATGGTGACCAACACTTGTCCTGTTGCAGCCTTTGATAAATGCCTGCTTCTATCACACAGTGCAGAATTGAATGCTGCCACCTAGCAACTTGTTTGTTCTACACAATGTCACATTTCAGCATTTTGGTCAAAATGGATTTCAAAAACTAATGATAAAAACAAAGCCAACAACATGAAATCTGATGAGCCTGACCTAAATTTAAGATCAAATGCTTGTGTGTAGATTGCCCACTTCAAAAGTTTGATGATTAATGGATAGAAAAAGGTCAACATGGCTATATGAAGTGTAATTCCATAAGACCACAAAGTAAGAGAGGGAGTCAGCTATTTGGCATCTCATGTCTGGCCCGCTATTCAACAAGATCATGGCTGATCTGCCCCAGGTGTCAACTCTTTTCAACTTCTTTAGATACTTTAACCTAATCCCCACAACTTTCTGGAAAGGAGAATTCATGACATTAACCCAGTGTGCAGGAGAAGAAATTCTTTTGCATTGCAGGATAAAATGAGGCATCCCCTTATTCTGTAACTGTACCCCCAGTTCAAGATTCCCACTCTCGTGGAAACACCTTCTCGGTATCCAGCCTAATCAAGCCCCCACAGAAACTACGTTTCAATAAGATCACCTTTCTTTAAACAATAAGAACCCTAACCCATTTAGCCTAGTGAATCATCTTTTTGAAAAAGCTCTAAAGTCAGGATATTCATTCTTAAATATGGGATGGAAACTATACCATACTTCAGGTGTAGCCCCAAAACCCTGTATGGTTGTAACAATTATTCCCTATTTTTAAATTTCAGCCAGCAACAAGGTAAAAATCCCATTTGCTTCATCGGTTACTTGCTGCACTAGTATTCTACCCTTACAACTCAGACAGAACACCCAGACCTGCTGCATTGCATTTTTCTGGTGCTTCTCTCCATTTAAAATAATAGTTTAGCTTTGACTCATCCAAGTGAAATGCATGATCTCACACTTTCTTGCATTAAAATGACATCTGCCAATTTTTTGCCCATTCACTCAATCCATCGATATTCCCTTGTGGTTCTTGTGTCATCACAACATACCCTCCCATCTATTTTTGTCTTATCAAAAGTTGCATACATTACACTTTGCCTCCTCCAAGTCATTAACATTGGATAGCAAATAATAGAGACTTCAGGATTGATTCTTGTGACATTCCAGTAAGGCCTTCCAACCAATCTTGATTTGGTCTTGTGTGTTAAGCACTCCTTAATTCTCGCTTATACATTACCCCAATATCCTGGGAGCTCTTATCGAGCACAATAGTCTTTTTGGCACCTGCTGATTACTGAATAACTTCCCAACACTCAAGCAAGTCACTAATCGTCAGACAAATCTTTAATTGGCACCACTTTGGATGCCTTACTTTCTGACCAGATGCTCCCTGGATTGCCTGTTAACCACAGGGGGTTCATCCTCATGTTATTTCTGATTTCAATTTTTTTTTGCTCAGCACTGTGAAACATTTGCCTACAAATGTCTGCCAGTTCTGATTAAATAACTTTCCACTCAGTAGTTGCCCACATTTAATTTCAGGATTAAAATGATCAAATGAAACCTTACCTTCAGACTTTTACAGACTTGCATGCTTAAAGTTTAACATTTTTCTATATAAACCAATTATCTTTTAATGCCGAGGGCAATGAAATTAAAAAAAAGACAGCAACCTACCAAGGTCAGTTTGCTAGTAGCATAAAAAAAAATTCAAGATGGGACCACAAGTGAACCTTTGCTGCCTCATTATGCCAGTTAAAAAGCTTTAAAATTTAACACAATATTGAAACATGAGGTTTAACCCCATACTTCCAATTCAAGACAGCAGAATCCAATGCACAACCTTACACCACAAGTTGAGATGCTCTTCTTCAGAGAGTTAATTCCTTGGCAGATGAGATATTCTGCTGCTGTTGGTGCACTCAAGAGTGATGTGCACCTAATCAAAAATAAAGCATAGAATTTCTACACAGATTCCCTACAGTGTGGAAACAGGCCCTTTTGGTCCAACAAGTCCACACTGGCCCTCTGAAGAGTAACCTATTCAGATCGATTCTTCGACCATATTATCCTATATTGACCCCTCACTCATGCACCTAACCTACACATCACTGAACAATATGGGCAGTTTAGCAGTTCACCTAAACTGAAAATCTTTGGAATGTGGGAGGAAACCAGAGCACCCGGACGAAACCTACGCAGATACGGGAGAATGTCTGTGTGGAGTTTGCACAGTCAGAGGCTGAAATCAAACCCAGATCCCTGATGCTGTGAAGCAAAAGTGCTAACCACTGAGCCACTGTGCCACCCAATGCAATTTTGCAAGTCTTGTGAATACTCCGATTCTCCGCCTCGTGAAGTATCAGAACTATCCTAGTTCTACCATCTTGGCTATGCAATCTTTCCTATTATCCACAACTGCTACCTATGAAAGAAAATTGAAGTAGCAACTTCGCAAAAGACATTCACCCATCAGCTAACCAGACATCAAGTTGCAAGGATTCAAACATTCCCTTATGAGTGTATTCTGTTTCCATATACCTAGTTGGTTTTACTCTTGCTGAATGGGGGACCTATTTTGTACTTTGAGAAAAACAATCTTACACAGCTCCCATGTTAACCTGTGTCAAGAACCTTATCGAGCTTTCCACAAGGTTCTGACAGAAACTCTTTGAAGATGTTAAATGAAACATAAGTATTTGACCAAAATAAGACAATAACTGCAGATGCTGGAGATCTGAAAACAAAAACTGAAGTTGGATAAACTCAGCAGGTCAGTTTTCTCTGCACAGACGTTGCAAGACCTGCTGAATTTCTCTGCAATTCAGTTTGCTTGAAATATTTGACCAAGATATCCGGACAGTGCACTTAAGAATAGCTGACTACAAATTCAGTCCTTTTATTTCTTCACATTGATGAACCATTTTAAAATATGAAATTTATAAACTTAATTTGGGATTTTCTTTCCAAATTCACTCATGGTATTCAGTTTTGCTGCCTAGTGCCAATCCTTAATTGGCTTAATGTGTTTGGGGGGCTGCTTTTTTGTACCACTGCTGTTTATTCGTTACTGGCTGACTCCCAATGCCTTTAGACAGGGAATTCAACTTTTGGCTCAATGATACTAAAAATGGCAACAGATTTCCAAGTCAGGAAGATGCGCAGCTTGCAGAGGAATTTGCAAGTAGTGTTCCCAAATATCTGCTGGCCTTGTTCTTCTAGATGTTAGTGCTAAAGAGTTTGAAACGTGGCTGTGTCGCAAGGAGTCTTGGCAAATTTCTGCAGTACATCATATAGACACTGCTGCTATGGAGTGTTGATGGGTGGAAAGGAGATGAAAATGTATTGCTGAAAAAGCGCAGCAGGTCAGGCAGCATCCAAAGAGCAGAAGAATCGACGTTTCGGGCATGAGCCCTTCTTCAGGATGCTGCCTGACCTGCTGCGCTTTTCTAGCAACACATTTTCAGCTCCGATCTCCAGCGTCTGCAGTCCTCACTTTCTCCCGGATGGAAAGGAGAGAATGTTTGTGTATAATGTTGCTTTTTGGAGATTTGTTGACGCTGTGTTCACCCAAGGAAGTGGAGGGTATTCCATCACATTTCTGACCTGACCTGTGACATGCTGATTGTGGACAGGATTTGGAGAGTCAGGTGGTGAATTGAATTAGTCGCTGCAGCATTCCAAGCCTTTGACCTGCTATTTTAGTCACAATACATGTATGGCTAGTCCAGTTCAGTTTCAGGTCAAATAGCAATTCCTTGATATTGATAGTGGGAATTCAGTGATAGTAATGCCTTGAATATCAAATAGGGCAAATGGCTCAATTCTCTTGCCAGAGATCAAATTTGTCAGCCCAAGGCTGGATATTGTCCAGGTCTTTCTGCATTTGGATACTGGACTGGTTTCAGTATCTGAAGAGTCAACAATGTTCAATGCTCTGCATCAATAAACAAATATTCATATTTCTGATGTCAAAGGAGAAAAGATCATTAATGAAATAACTGAAGACACTGGGCCACAGACACAATCCTGAAGACAACCTGCAGACTGGCCCTGAAGTTGAAATATGACCACCCTTGAACAACCACAACCATTTTCTTTTGTGCTGGGTATGACTCCAGCCAGCAGTTTTCCTCCTTATTCCCACTGACTTTGCTTTGCTAGGCTCCTTGATGTCACATACAGACAATCACTCAATTTATTCATGGAATTCAATTCTTTTGTCGATGCTTGGACCAAAAGTTGTACGTAATGAGATCAGAAGATGATGGACCCTTTTAAATGCTGCCAATATCATTCATGACTCCTTCCATCACCTTAACCAGTAAGAGTATTATGATAGGGCAGTAATTGTCTGGGTTGAATTTAGACTCTGATGTACAGGATGGAATAGACCCTTTTGGTCCAACACATCCACGCTGACCAGATACCTTAAATAAATCTCGTTCCATTTGCCAGCATCTGGCCCATATCCCTCTAAACCCTTGCTATTCATATAACCATCTAGATGTCTTTTAAATGTTGTAATTGTTCCAGCCTCCACTATCCTCTGGCAGCTCATTCCATACGTGCACCTCCCTCTGCGTGAAAAAGCTGCCCCTTAGGTCCCTTTTAAATCATTTCCCTCTCACCTTAAACCCATGTCCTCTAGTTTTGGACTCCTATAAGATGGGGAAAAGACTTGTCTATTTACCCTATCCATGCTCCTCACAATTTTGCACACCTCTACAAGGTCACCTCTCAGTCTCTGACACTCCAGGGAAAATAGTCCTAATCTCTCCCAAAGCTCAAACCCTCCAACTCTGGCAACATCCTTTTAAATCTTTTCTGAACCCTTTCAAACTTCATTATATCCATCCTATAACAGAGTGACCAGAATTGCACACAGTATTCCAATAGTGGCCTAACCAATGTTCTGTACAGCCACAACATGACCTCCCAACTCCTATACTCAAAATGTACTGCACTGACCAGTAAAGACAAGCATACCAAACACTTTCACTATCCTATCTATCTGCGAATCCACTTTCAAGGAACTATAAAACTGCACTCCCAGGTCGCTTTGTTCAGCAACACTCCCCAGGAACTTATACACTTAATAGCAAGTCCTGCGCCGATTTGCCTTTCCAAAATGTAGCACCTGACATTTATCTAAATTAAACTCCATCTGCCACTCCTCAGCCCATTAGCCCACCTGATCAATGTCCCATTTTGCTGAGGTAACCTTCTTTGCTATCGACTGCATCTCCAATTTTGGTGTCAAACTTACTAACTATATCTTCTATGTTCACATTCAAATCATTTATGTAAATGACAAAAAAAAAAGTGGATCCAGCAACAATTCTTGTTGAACATCACTCGTCACAGGGTTCCAGTCTGAAAAGCAACCCTCCACCACCACCCTTCAAGCCACTTCTGTAAATAGCTGGTTCTCCATCTGTTCCATGTAATGTAACCTTGCTAACCAGTCTACCATGAGGAACCTTGTAAAAAGTCTTATTGCTGAAGTCCATATAGATCACATCTGCCACTCTGCCCATATTGTTCCTCTTTAGTACTTCTTTCAAACAGACATGATTTCCCACAGACAAAGCCATGTTGACTATCCCTATTCAGCCCTTGCTTTTCCAAATACACGTAAATCCCGTCCCTCAGGATTCCCTTAACGCGTCCACCGTTGATATCAAACTCAGACTCAGTCTATAATTCCTTGACTTTTCTTTCCCACTTTCTTAAATAGTGGCACCATGTTAGCCAACCTCCAGTCTTCCAGCACCTCACCTGTGGCTATCAATGATGCACAGGTCTTAGCAAGGGACCAAGCAATCACTTCCCTAGCTTCACTACTCATGTCCCCACTGACGTCATCTGCAGGAAATCCAATTCCAGCTCCTGGGAAACCACGTTACAGAACTGGAGCTGGATGTATTTCGGATCATTTGGAGGGCTGAGGGGGTAACTGAGAGGAGCTATAGGGAGGTAGTTCATACCTCAAGTACAGGAAAAGGTAAATGGGTTACAATCAACTAGGAGAAAGTGAGGACTGCAGATGCTAGAGATCAGAGTTGAGAATGTAGCGCTAGAAAAGCTAAGTCAGGCAGCATCCGAGGAGTAGGAGAATCGATATTTCAGGCAACAACCCTAGATGTGTTACAGTCAGGGGACGGAAAGGGAACAGGCAAACAGTACCGAGATTCCCTGTCACTATTCCTCTTAATAACCGTATACTGTTTTAGATACTATTGGAGGGGAAGACTTACCAGGGTAAGCCAAGGGGTACAGGTCTTTGGCACAGAGTCTGTCCCAGTTCCTCAGAAAGGTAGGGGCAAGAGGAGGAGAGCATTAGTCATTGGGGATCCATAGTTAGGGGCACAGATAGGAAACTCCATGGGAACGAGAGAGACTCACGGTTGGTGTGTTGCTTCCCAAGTGCCAGGGTCTGTGATGTCTCGGATCCTGTTTTCAGGACTTTGTTGGGAGGGGGGGGGGGGGGTTGCAGGGGAGAAAGTGAGGGGGAGCAGCCCTAAGTCATGGTCCACATCAGAACAACATAAGTAGAAAAAGGGATGGGGATGCAAGGCAGAACTTCAGGAAACTAGGGTGGAAGATTAGAACTAGAACAAACAGTCGTCCTCTCTGGTTAACAAGGTGTGGAATAGGGAGAGGGAGGAGTTGAACACATGGCTACAGGGATGGTGCAGGAGGGAGGGATTTGGATACCTGGATAATTGGGGCTCATTCTGGAGTAGGTGGGATCTCTATAAACAGGATGGTCTACATATGAACCAGAGGAGTACCAACATTCCGGGGGGGCGTTGTGGTTTCCTAGTTGATTAGGGATAGTCAACACGGTTTTGTGAAGGGTAGGTCATGCCTCACAAACCTTATTGAGTTCTTTGAGAAGGTAACCAGAAGTGGATGAGGCTAAAGCAGTTGATGTGATATATATGGATTTCAGTAAAGTGTTTGATAAAGTTCCCTATGGTAGGCTATTGCAGAAAACACAGAGGCGTGGGATTGAAGGTGATTTAGCTGTTTGGATCAGTAATTGGCTAGCTGAAGGATGACAGAGGTTGGTGGTTGATAGGAATGTTCATCCTGGAGTTCAGTTACTAATGATGTACTGCAAGGATCTCTTTTGGGGTCACATGGATGAGGGCATTGAACAAGGTCGGAGAAGTTGTGGACAGTACCGGAGAACGTTGCAGGTTACAGAGGGACACAGATAAGCTGCAGAGCTAGCTGACAGGTGGCACATGGAGTTTAATGTGGAAAAGTGTGAGGTGATTCACTTTGAAAAGACGAACAGGAATTAGTAGTACTGAGTTAATGGTAAGATTCTTGGTAGTGTGGATGAGCAGCAATCTCTATGTCCAATATACAGATCCCTGAAAGTTGCCACCCAGGTTGATAGGGTTGTTGAGAAGACACATGGTGTGTTAGGTTTTAGTGCTAGAGGGATTGAGTTTCAGAGCCAAGAGGTCATGTTGCAGCTGTACAAAACTCTGGTATGGCTAACATTATAGGTGGGATGTGGAAACGTAGGAAAGGGTACAGAGGAGATTTACCAGGATGTTGCCTGGTATGTGGGGGTTGGGTTGAGAGGTCTCATGAGGAAAGGCTGAGGGACTAGAGGTTGTTTTCATTAGAGAGTAGGTTGAGAGGTGACAGAGATATATCAAGATGATCAGAGGGTGGACAGCGAGAGCCTTTTTCCTCGGATGATGATGGCTACACAAGAGCCCATCTCTTATATCGATCAGCCTCAATTTAAAGCTGTCAGAGGTAGATTTGTTACTCAGTAGTAAGGGCACAAAATGCCCTGCCTGCAACAGTAGTAGACACGACAACTTTATGGGCATTTAAAATGGTCACTGGATAAGTATATGGATGATACTGCAATAGTGTAGGTCAGATGGGCATAGGTCAGCTCAGAGGGCCAAAGGGCCTATACTGCGCTGTTACGTTCAATGTTCCCACAGGGTTCTAGAGTATACACCTGATCAGGTCTCAGGGATTTATCCACCTTCATGTATTTCAAGACATCCAACACTATCACCTCTATAATTTTCTTCTATTTGCCCAGGTATATCTTGTAAATGCCAGTGTTCTAACTGTACTGGAACAGATTGTTGAGGGTCACAGGCAGGTTTGAAGCACAAGTGTTCAAGTACAACTGTAGGAATGTTGTCAGGGTCCATAATCTGCAGTATTCAGTATCTCGAACCATTTTTTGGTATCACATTGAATGAACTGAATGAGCTGAAGACTGGCATCTGTGACACTAGGGACCTAGTGAGGAACAATAAGAATCATCCACTTGGCGCTTCTGGATGAAGGTTGTTGTGAATGCTTCAATGTTATCTTTTGCACAGATATGCTGGGCTTCCCCATTATTGAAAGCAGGGATGGTTGTGGAGCCTCCTGTTCCAATGAGTTGTCCATCACACAGTTTATAAATAGATGTGATAGCACAACAGTGGTTAGATCGGTTCTGTTGGTTGTCGATCATTTAACTCTTCCAATCGCTTCTTGCTTACGATGTTTGACATACAAATTATCCTGTTTTGTCACTTCACCAAGCGGATACATTTTTAGGTATGCCTGCCGCTGCTTCTGATATGCTATCTTGTACTCTTCATTGAGTCAGGGTTAACTCCCGGGTTTGATGATAACGTTAGGGTGGGCCATGAAGTTGAATACAATTCTATTGATGACACATAGTGCCTCACAGATGCCCAGTTTTGAATTGAGAGATCTGTTTGTAATCCATCACATTGAGCTCAGTGGTACTGCCACACAACACGAAGGATGGCTTCTTCAACATGAAGCTAATGCTTCATCAATACAAAGGACTGCACTCTAACTGGGTTGACCCCCTTACTTCAGGGAAGACAATGGCTTGTTGGTATTAATTGCTGAGCTATTAATCTAGAGACCCAGGTATCGTTCAAAGGATCCAGTTTGAATTTTGCTATGACAAATGGTGATTTAAAAAAGCGCTCTGGAATTAAGAAACTAACAATGACCATGAATCATTTGACAATTGCTACAAAAACTAATGTCCTTTAGGAAAGGAAACTGCCATCTTACCTGGTCTGGCCTACATATGACTCTCGATCTACAATGTGGTTGACTCTTAACTGCCCTCTGGCCAATTAGTGATGAGCAACAAATGCTGACCTAGCTCGTGATGAGCTCATCTATGAATGAGGACACAAAAAAAAAGAGCTTTTGCTCTCTGTTCCTAGATTCTGCCAGAAGAGAAACAGCCTCACCACATCTTCCTGGTCAGGTTCCTTAATCTGTTGTTTCAATAAGGTAATCTTTCATTCTTCTAAAACTTCAACGAGTACAGGTCCAGCCTACTCAACCTCTCCTCTTATCAATCCCTCAATACTCAGGATCAACCTTATGAACATTGTCAGGATTGACACCAATGCCAGTACAACTTTCCATAGTTAAAAAGAGCCCAAAACAGTTCAGTTTTCCAGCTGTTGTCTGACTTCTCTATTTCTAAACTGCCATTCCCCTTGAAATAGAGGGATCATAATTAAATTGGCCTTCTCTATTAGTGGCTGAACTTGTATGCTAGCTTTTTGCAATTTAAGCACAAAGACTCCCAAACCTTCTGTGCTGTAGATTTCTACAGTCTTCTTCCATGCTCAGCTCCTCTATTCTTCCAGTACATAATCTCACATCTTCCCACAACCTATTCTATCTGCCAAGATTTTGCCCTCACAATTAAGCTGTCTAGATTCCTCAACAGGCAGTCACTCTCACCTTTTGCTTTCCCAGCTATGTTTATGCAATCCACAAATAGGACAACAGGTCATCCACTTCATTCATTCAAGTCATAGAGAGGTCCGTGATTTACAAATGCTGGTATTTATGAATGTGATCCTATTGGAGGGTGTAGTTTTAAAGATCCAACATACAAATCCTCCCTTACTCAAATTGTTTTTTTGTCCTACATCATGTTCTAATTAGCATACAAACCCATTTGTGCATAGACTCCAGAACAGACTCCTTTGCAACCTGGAGATTATCTGGATATAAATAGTTAATTACTGCCCAAGCACTGATCCCTCTGACACTCAACTAGTGACAGGTTTTCATTCTGAAAATGCCCCCTTTATGCCATCTGTTCCATATTAGTTGACAATTCTCTCATCAATGCTCACATACTATCACAGGCCCTTATCACACTGATGTGTATAATACAGTCAGTTCTTCTGTAATGTGATAGTTGTGTGCAGCCCCATGTTATAGAAAAAAAAATCAAATTTTAGAAACATACCAAATGTTGGGACTGTAAACACGTTACAGTCAACACACATTTAAAAGCTCACGCTATAGAAACAACATCCCCAATTTGTCAATCACCTTACAGTGAACTGGTGTTGATGAAATGCACATTATAATGATCTGTACCTTATCTATCATCTTCTGGAAATCTAAATACATTGTATAGAATGCTTTGCCCGGAAATGTGGTTCAATTGTGACATTCAAGAGGACTTTGCATGATTATTTGGATAGAAATGGTACACAAGGATACGGAAAAAAGGCAGGAGCATTGTACTTAGTGTCAACAGGCCAAATGGCCTCCTTCAACACCATAACAATTCTGACGTTTCCCAGTTCTCTATCTTTCCTGTTTGTTACTGCCTTGAAGTCGTGTGACTTGTCAGGCATGATTTTCCCTTCATAAAACATTCTATATGTCCTGCTATTACATCCTATATTATACACTCTGATACTTCCCTGATAATAGATGTTAAGCAAACTGGCCTATAAAGTTTGTTTTAGAAAAACGTATCTTCTTTTTGAATAAGGTGTTTACACTGGAAAACTGCTAATGTTCTAGAACTTTTCCAGAATCTGACTATTCTTGAATGATTGTCAACAGTGCACCCACCCTCTCTGGAGTTGCTTCCTTTAACATTTTAGTGTGCATCCTATCAAGTCCAGGGGACCTCTGGATCTGTAACCCCATTAGTTTCCATTGCATTTTTTCCCCACTAGTGATAGTTATTGTATTTATTTCCTCTCATCTTTTTGCCCTATAACTTTAGTAATTTTGTAATGCAATTTGTGTCTTCTACTGCAAAGATGACATCTATTCAACTCCTCTACCATGTTCTGGTTCCCATTATTTCCCCACCTTCATTCTATAAAAGGTCTGCATTCTCTTTGACTTCTCTTCCTTTTTAATATATTTAAGAAGTTTACACTGTCCTTCTTGATCTTACAAATTTATCTTCAAACTTTGTTTTCAGTTTATTTATTGCTGGCTTTTTGAAAAAGACTTCAAATCTATCGGCTTACCACAATTTTTTGCCACTTTGAAAGTTAAACATACAATTTGATGATAACCTTAACTTCTTTAATCACGATGTGTAGGTGCCGGTGTTGGACTGGGGTGGGCAATGTCAGAAGGCACACGATACCAGGTTTAGTCCAACAGGTTTATATGAAGTCACAAGCTTTGGGAGCCCCTTTATCGGGTGACAAATGGTGAGAATCTTTTGACACTCAATTACCTGAAGTTATCTTGCAATAGTCTCTCCATTTATAACTTAAGTGCCTATGCACTTCCCTCCACTTCACCTGACAAAGGAGCAGCACTCCAAAAGCTTGTGATTTCAAATAAACCTGGTGGACTATAACCTTGTATCGGGTAACTTGACTCATAATTATGAGTGTCTTATCCCCTTCCTAGCATCTATGAATCAGTCCCAAATACACTATGAATTCTTCCTTGTTTGACTTTCAACCATTTGACTGTCCCTAATCAGCACAAAGATTAAAGTCAATCATGATTAATATACTTTTTTTCCCCCGCATACAAACAGACCGTCTCTCTTCCCCAGCGCATCTGCTGTTATAACGAAGGTCGGGTGGGGAAGAGAAGAGATGCACTATAGTCTACTGTCACGAGTATCTTCTTTCCCTTGTTGCTGGAGGAGTTGAAAGAAATAGTGCATGCCATAAACATCTATAGAGACGAGCTATTCACAGTACTGGCATCCTTGAGTACGGTCAGAAAATCTATCATAGCTGTTAAAATATATACGAGGAAATAGTGGATGCTCTGACCATCTCCTGATCTTCACTGGGTATATGTGTGGTGGGACAAATTGTAAGACTTCTAATGTTGTGTCCTTGTTTTTAAAAAAAAGGGTCCTTGTGAAAGATTGGAAAAAAAAACAGATCAGTCTAACCTCAGTAGCAAGAAAATTATTAGAATCAATTCCTGGAAACATGATAAAGTACTTAGAAAAAGATATAAGACAAACAAGAACAGTCAGCATGGATTTAATCAAGGGAAAAATCATGCTTGAATCGCATTGAACTTTTTCTGAGGTGGGGTGCAGTTGGTGCAGTTAACATGGATTTTAGCAAGGCTTATGACTTGGATGCTTACAAGTGAAACACAAAGACCTAAGACATCAGTTATTACATCTGGGAGTCATTGGCTAAGAGGGGATATGAGGATATGTGTTAGAGGCTGACATGCACCACTGCAATGATCAGTGGCTACAGCATTTTGGCAACAGATTCCTAGATTAGTGCAAAACCCATCACTCAAGTATTGGCCTTTTAACCATCAGCAGAGATACAGCATATGAAAGCATATCATCTGAAATAAATTGTTTGTCTGCATCGCTACCAACTTTCAGAAATGCAAGGATGCCAGAGCTACAAAGTTAAAAAACCTTCCTCTGTTAAGTTGAGAGCTTTTAGTAATTTGGGAAAAAATACTCGGGATGTTTTACTTCCAAGTTTACACAGCTGGAGTTTCAGATTAGCACCTCCAGCACTCCTTATAGTAAGATATACAAAGTTCACTTCCATAATGTGCTGTGTTGAGCCATTAAGTGCAAGTTCCCCCAGCAAAGCAACAAACAGATAAGTAAGATTTATATACTGTTATTCCAGTATGGCCAATTCTATTATTGATTTATAGGTCCATTTTTAGAAATATAATCCAGATACTTTGGATATTATGAGTTCTAAAACAAGAAAGAATTATTCTACAATTCCAGTTTTGACAATAAATGCATTGTCTCTATTCTCATTACTTTTAGTATTCTTTGAATTTGGAATGATCTAAATATTGCCCACGTTGTAGTTTTCAAGTGTTATGGAGGAACAAATATACAAAAATGTTTAAAATACAGCTATTCTGTTTAAAATATTACTAAGCTGAAGTTTCTTGGCTGGTTGAGTTGTCACTGGGAACAGAATAGCTTCCCAAATAATTATTTGGTCATATATTTTGCTCAGGCTCCTGAGGAAGTCTTTCCCACTAATGAAAATGCAAAACATTTAATCCAATAATTATAGTAATAAAAGTAATCCCAAGCAGAAGTTTTATCAATGAATAACTGAACACAATCACTAAATTACCTCCTGACATACAGCTAAACAAAAATTAACCATCTGGTCATTTAAACTTTGATAAAAATTATGCACTATTGTTTAGAAGGTTCACTCAAGTTTTGAGTAGTATCACTGAATTATCATTTTAATCATGATCTGGCAATCTGAAACTACTTAATCTATATAGTTTTCTGATGAGTTGTAAGAGTCAAACAACTCACCCTTAAGTTTAGGCATCCCATATCAATATTACCCAGATGTGGATTCATCAACACCGAAATGACCATGCTGTACAGATATTAAAAAGGGGCTTAGAAACTGAAGTTACTTCTGCCTAGATATTTAGATGCTCAGCATTACTGTATTTTATTCTTTTGCAGCAAACTACATTTAAAGGAAAGGGAATTATAAATTTAAGTTATTATAACTGATAACGCAAAGCTTTCCAAATGACGGATTTACTTCATAACAGCTACAGGAATAGGCCATTCTGACCTTCATATTGATAATGATAAGTACAGTCATAGAGATGTACAGCATGGAAACAGGCCCTTCGGTCCAACCCGTCCATGCCGACCAGATATCCCAACCCAATCTAGTCCCACCTGCCAACAGCTGGCCCATATCCCTCCAAACCATCCTATTCACATACCCATCCATTTTAAATGGTCCAATTGTACCAGCCTCCCCCACTTCCTCTGGCAGCTCATTCCATACATGTATCACTCTCTGCGTGAAAAGGTTTCCCCTTAGGTCTTTTTTATATCTTTCCCCTCTTACCCCAAACCTATGCCCTCTAGTTCTGGATTCCCCGACTCCAGGGAAAAGACTTTGTCTATTAAATAAACTTAGTAAGACTAGGTTTAATGAATAATTGAAAGATTTCCAGGGTGAGCATAAAAATTAAACTGGTGAACCTTCTAGCTTGAAATCAGAAATTAACCAATAACTTCAGTGCAATCATTGCAGCCCAGGACATCACTAGAATAGTCTTTCATTTCAGTATGCTTGGCCAGCAATCATTTTGAACTACTTCATTAACGTCCTTCCCTCCATAAAAAGTTTGTCGAGGACTTTTCTCTCAAAGATCTACAGCAGGGGTGATCAACATGGAGGGTAGGAATCCAAGAAAGTCATGCACTGAAGTGTTGGGGTAACATGCTCCAGGACATCAATGGTTGACACCATCCCAAGCCACTCTAAGTCTTTATATTTCCTCCTATCACCACTGCTCAGTGAGGTGCCATGACAACTTAAGCCTCAAACGAGGGTCACAGTAGGCAAAGGCTTGGGAAGCATTGTCCTAACTCTTTCATTGACAACTTCAATAATGAAATTCTCCAGCAATAGACCAAGACAAGGTTGGATCCAAGAATTCAAACAAACCTCCCCAACCTTCAAAACGACATCTAGCAACTAACTATATGCCATACAATCTGATGACATTGCATCATCTAAAACACTGCAGCTTGCTTTTCACCCCCACTGGACTCAATATTCAATCTGTGTACAATAATAAGACATAACATCAATACACACAAGCTAAAATGTGGCAACCTATTTCAGCATTACACCTGAGCCACCATCTCCATAACAGAGGCAGATAATAACAAATGTTTGCAGACGATCACTTACAAGATTTCACCCAAATCTCTCACCATATGGCTTTGAACATAAAATATCATTCCTCGCTAATCACTGGATCAATGTTCAACATCATTGTGGGAGCATCAACACTAACTACTGGAATTACCAATACTATGCAATGGCAGAACACAGTTTCTGAAAGTAACCAGATTGCTCTCAAAGTAGATGCAGAAAGGACAAGTTCAGGTTTTATTTGATACCTGTTCCAACACAGAAATGAACAGTTTCAATGAATTCAAGGTTAGATTTCATGGAATACTGGGAGAACTAGGCATTTGGATACAGAACTGACTCAAAAAGGTAGAAGACAGAGGGAGAGGGTGGTGGTGGAGGGTTGCTTTTCAGACCGGAGGCCTGTGACCAGTGGAATGCCACAAGCATTGGTGCTGGCTCCACTACTTTTCGTCATTTACATAAATGATTTGAATGTGAACATAAGAGGAATAGTTAGTAAGTTTGTACATGACACAAAAATTGGAGAAGTAGTGGACAGCAAAGAAGGTTACCTCAGGTTACAATGGGATCTTGATCAGATGGGCCAATGGGCTGAGGAGTGGCAGATGGACTTTAACTTAGATAAATGCGATGTGCTGCATTTTGGAAAAGCAAATCAGAGCAGGACTTATACATTCAAGGGTAATGTCCTGGGGAGTGTTGCTGAACAAAGAGACTTTGGAGTGCAGGATCATAGTTCCTTGAAAGTAGAGTCGCAGCTAGGTAGGATAGTGAAGGTGGCATTTGGTATGCTTTCCTTTATTGGTCAGAGCATTGAGTATAGGAGTTGGGAAGTCATGTTGCGGCAGTACGGGATATTTATTAGGCCGCTTTTGGAAAATGGCATGCAATTCTGGGCTCCTTCCTATTGGAAGGATGTTGTGAAACTTGAAAAAGGGTTCAGAAAAGATTTATGGATGTTGCCAAGGTTGGAGGATTTCAGCTATAAGAAGAGGCTGGACAGACTGTTTTTCCCTGGAGCATCGGAGGCTGAGCGGTGACTTTAGAGGTTTATAAAATCATGAGGGGCATGAATAGGATAAACAGACAAGGTCCTTACCCTGGGATGGGAAAGTCCAGAACTAGCGGGCATAGGTTTAGGAGAGAGGGGAAAGATATAAAAGGGACCTAAGGGGCAACGTTTTCATGCAGAGTGGTGCATGTACGGAATGAACTGCCAGAAGTAGTTGTGGAGGCTGGTACAATTGCAGCATTTAAAAAGGCTTCTGGATGGTTATATGCATAGGAAGGGTTTAAGAGGGATGTGGGGCAAGTGCTGACAAATGGGACTAGATTAGGTTATGATATCTGGTCGGCTTTAACATGTTGGACTTAAGTGTCTGCTTCAGAGCTGCACATCTCTACGACTAATCATTTTAACAGAATTTGATGTGCATTCGGCTGTTGCCCAAAAGGCTCAATAGTTTTATTGAGAAGTTTTTCTGACAATTCACGTATCATAAACACCATGAAATTATTCAGGATTGATAGACAGGACATGAATTGCAACTTTCTGCAACTGACATTAAGCAATTAGTGAGTTTTGAGAAGATATGTAGCTCAGGTTGAGGTTCTGGATGTAGGTTTGCTCGCTGAGCTAGAAGATTCGTTTTCAGACGCTTCATTACCATACTAGGTAACATCTTCAGTGAGCCTCCAGATGAAGCACTGGTGGTGTAGTTCACTTTCTATTTAGGTGTTTGGGTTCCCTTGGATGGTTGATATCATCTCCCGTTCTTTCTCAGGGGGTGGTAAATGGGAACACCTTCTCCGGGTTGGTAAATGCACCATTCCACAGACCTCTTGACATCATGGTTGACCACAAACACACCACACTAAAACAGCAGTAAAGACCCTATAGAGACAACAAGCCAGACTAATGTAATTTACAAAATACCTTAGAAGAACTAACGAGCACCACATTGGACAAACAGACAGAAAGCTAGCCACCAGAATACAGGAACATCAACTATCCACAAAAAGACATGGTCCACTCTCTCTAGTATCCTTACATACAGATGAGGAAGGACACAACATCGACTGGGACAACACATCCATTCTAGGACGAGCCAAACAAAGAGACACAAAAATTCCTAGAAGAATGGCGTTCCAACTGGAAGTCAAGCAACAAACACAGTGACTTGGATCCCATTTACCACCCCCTGAGAACGAACAGGAAATGACAATCACCCAAAGAAACCCAAACTTATAAACAGAAAATGGGCTACACCATCAGTGCTTCATCCAGAGGCTCACTGATGATGAGCTTTTGCCCGAAATGTCAGTTTTCCTTTTCCTCAGATGCTGCCTGACCTTCGCTTTTCCAGCACCACTCTAATCTTCACTGATGTTAGCTAGTATGGTGACAAAACATCTGAAAACAAACCTTCCAGCTCAGCGAGCAAAACTACATCCAGTGAAGCAATTAATCAGCACGATTTTGCACAAACCTAGAGCAAATTAAGATTGTGTCAGTAAGTCAAAGAGAGAGTCAGACTTTGTAGCTCATGTTGAGGTTCTGGATGTAAGCTTGCTTGCTGAGCTGGAAGTTTGTTTTCAGATGTTTCATCACCATACTAAGTAACAGTGAGCCTCCAATAAAGTGCTAGTGTTATGTCCTGCTTTCTATTTAGGTGTTTAGGTTTCCATGAGTTGGTGATGTCATTTCCTGTTCTCGAAGTGGTAGATGGGGTCCAAATCAGTGTGTTTGTTGATAAGAGTTCCAGTTGGAAAGCCATGCTTCTAGGAATTCACATGTGTTTGTTTGGCTTGTCCTAGATGGATGTGGTGCCCTTTCTCATCCTTATGTAAGGATACTAGTGAGTGTGGGTCATGTCTTTTTGTGGCTAGTTGATGTTCATATATCTTGGTGGCTAGCTTTCTGCCCATTTGTCCAATGCAGTGTTTGTTACAAGGTATTTTGTAAATTATATTCGTTTTGCTTGTTGTCTGTGTAGGGTGCTTCAAGTTCATTAGCAGTTGTTGTAGTGTGTTGGTGGGTTTGTGGGTTATCATGATGCCAAGAGGTCACAGTAGTCTGGCAGTCATTTCTAAGATGTCTTGGATGTAGATAAGAGTGGCCAGGGTTTTGGGGTGCATTTTGGTGGTTTGGTTTTGTTGATGAGAAAAATCGATGGACTGTGTTCATTTGGTAGGAGAAAGTGAGGACTGCAGATGCTGGAGATCAGAGCTGAAAACGTGTTGCTGGAAAAGCGCAGCAGGTCAGGCAGCATCCAAAGAGCAGGAGAATCAACATTTCGGGCAGGAGCAGGGTTCATACCCGAAGCATCGATTCTCTTGCTCTTTGGATGCTGCCTGACCTGCTGCGCTTTTCCAGCAACACATTTTCAGCTGTGTTCATTTGGTACCCGTTCTTTTCAAATACGCTGTATAGATTTTCTTCTGCTCTTCATAGTTTCTCTGTGCTGCAGCGTGTGGTAGCCAGTTGAAATAATGTTCTAATGCAGCTTCGTTTCACACAAATAGAAAGCAGGACATAACACCAGTGCTTCACTGGAGGTTCACTGATGATGATGTTACCTAGTATGGTGATGAAACGCCTGAAAACAAACCTTCCAGCTCAGTGAGTAAACGTACAACCAGAGTCAGAGACTTTACAGCATGGAATGAGGTCCTTCGATCAATTGTGTCCATGTCAGTTAGATATCTAACTATGCTAATCCCATTTTCGAGCACTTGGACTGTAGCCTTATTTGCTATGGCATTTCAAGTGTCATCAAAAATCAAATCACTTTTGCTTCCGACATTCCACAAATGACAGATTAGGATTACTGTTAAGTACCAGTCCACGTAGACTGTCAGACTCTCACAGAATTTGAAAAATATTAAATCGAGGCAGGGTTCAATTTTAACAGGGACCATTTTTCAAATAGGAGAGATGAGGTCCAAAACACTGTCTTAAGCTAAACACCGGTTTCCTCTCCTGCTCATATCAGAAAACAGCAGATCTAGTAGTAAAACTACATGGTCCATAAACAGTAATTTGATTGTTTATTATATTAAATGGTGTAGTTAAAACAAATTCAAATGACTAATTGCCACAAAGAAGTGAATGCAGGAATGAGGTCAATCACCCCAACTATTTCAGAGAAATCAGATCGTGCTTCAGTGTCAATCTTGACTAGTGGCTTTAGTGTGTTATGGCCATAAGCCGTCATATTTATGAGTGAGGCTCGAGTGTAATACTGAAAAAGCAATACAGGGTCAGAGGAGACATTTCCTGAATGTTAAACAGACACCCTGCTTTCACTCTCCCCTAAGTAGATGGAAAAGATCTCAACACCCTACTCAAACTAGAAAGTGCTACTGGTACCCTGGTGAACACATTTCTTATCCAACATTATGGTCAGAAGATTGTGTTTTATTTCATTGCTCCTGGCCATGTACAATTAGCTGTCATGTTTCCTCAATTCTCCTTAAAACTAAAGCACATCTGTTGACGAGGTTATGAAAGGTACTGTTTCCTCTCTTTTCTACTACAATGCAGGAGAAAACTAGCAGCTTCTTGAAGAAATACTATTCCATACCAGCTAAAATTTCAATATTTTATTCACTGAGCAAAGATTTGGACATAATGGCAATATTTTCCAGACTCCAATACAGGAAGTTATGTTCAAAATATACTGAATAGTCAAGTAAATCTCAATTGTATGATGGCATTCATTCACAATAAATGCAGCAACTGATTTACTGTATCTGAGAGAAAAAGTCAAAGACAAGTTTTTCAAAGTTCTGCTTAACTTTCTGGTGCATTTCATGACAATACGTTGTGTATAACCCATTTTTTTACAAAAACTTGAACAAGTTGAAAATATGCTTTGCTACAGTTAACTCAGTTACAAAGACACTAATTTCAATTTTAGTTTAATGATAATTTCAAATATGAATGCTTAGTTAGAATTTAGTCATTAGTATATAAAGCCAAGTTTCAAACCACAAGTTTCTCAATAGCAGTCTTACCTAAACTATAGAGTCACAGAATCATACAGCATGGATAGACCCTTCAGTTCAAGCAGACCATGACAACCATGTTCCCAAACTAAACTAGCCCCACCTGCTTGCAGTTGGCCCACATCCCCTCAACCCTTTCCTACTCACGTAGCACCCAGTACTGATCCTTTAGAACACTGCTCATCACAGACCTCTCGTCCAAAAATCAGCCCTTCACCACCATCCTCTGCCAGCTACCGTAAAGCCAGTTTTGAATCCCATTAGCTATTTCACCCTGAATCCCATGTAATCTAATTTTACTAATTAGCATACCATGCAGAACCTTATCAAAGGCTTTACTAAAGTCAAAGTAAACATCCAGGAGAACGATATAAATAGAAAGCAGGAGACAACAGCTTCGCTTCACTTGGAGGTCGCCACTGATGATGTTACCTAGCCAGGTAATGAAACGTCTGGATATCAAACCTACAGCTCAGCGAGCAAACCTACACCCTACCCCTCAAAGTAAACAATATCTACTGCTCTGCCCTCATTCTTAAATGCTCAGTCTCAACAGACTAAAGGACATTAAATTAAAATGGCAAAACATGAATAATCAGCAATTGAAGTGCACTCGGTGTATTGCAGCCAACACATTTTAAGATAAAAGTCACACTAGGTTATAGTCCAACAGGCTTACCTCAAAGGAGCAGCGCTCCAAAAGCTAGTGCTTCCAAATAAACCTGTTGGACTAAAACCTGGTTGTATGAGATTGTTAAAGTTTGTACACCCCAGTCCAACACCAACACTTCCAAAATCATGAACACATTCGAAGGTTGACAGGAAATTGATAAAGCATTTAAAAACATAGCATTTCCTTTCTCAGAGAAACAGACACCACTCCAGGCTAGTCAGATATACAAAAAATATTTTAATGACCCAACTGTGTCAAAGAAATAAACTGGACCTTAGTTAAAATTAAGATTATTCTCAAGTCTCTCTCTTCAGCTTGGGAAAAATGACAACAATGAAAACCAATTACTTTGAAATCTGTTCAGGTTCATTCCATCTAAAGAAATTCATCATACAACCAAAACATTGATAATGAGACAGTTTTAGTCATCTACTTCACCACAAATAGATATCAGAAAAAAGGAAAGGCTAGTAACACCATGACAATTCAGGGACGATACAATTTTGTTTTAAATCAACCTGTTAAGTGAAGTTGTTACATATCTCTGCGAGCAGATGGGATGTGAACCAGGGTCTCTTAGCTCTGGAGCTAGGGACATTAACACTACACAAGAACCCTCAGGTTCAGATATCGCCTGGCGCACAACTGGAAGGTAGGACTGACATATAAAAAGTATACTTAGAATTACAGCATCGGGCAGGATTTTGCACACAACCACCGACAGACTTAAATTCATACAGCACCACTGATAACAACAGGAGATCCAAAAGCACTTTTGAAATCCAAAAGCTGTTGTAATGCAGGATTTACAGCTATCAATTTGCACACAGAAAGCTCCTACAGTCAGTCAGTCAGAGAGAACAGAGTGACACCGCTGTTGAGTGATGGCGATTCAGGAACAAAAGGGATAGTTTAAACGGGGGGGGGGGGGGGGTGAGAAGAGGGGAGGAGAACGAAAGCTACTTAGAAAATGAAATAACATAAATACATTAAACAAATCTTCAAGAATAATGTTTGACCCTTTGTAGAACAAAAAGCATACGTTTCCAGCTGACACAAGGAGAGCGGAGGGAGACGAAAGGGACCTCGAGTAAGATCAAAGATCTTCCCTTTCACTCCCCTACAATATCGGGGAGGGCGAAAGGGAACTGATATCCTGGAAATCGTAAACCCAGAGCTTCCAACACATTTTAAAATCATTCACAGATTTTATGCGCAACGTTATTGCATTAAAAAGCTCCCCTTTGTTAGAGATCATGAATAAAGACTCTGGGGAAAGGGGGGGGGGGGGGGGGGGGAGGAAGAGAATTTGTCGCACTTACCTTAACTCCACCGCAAACACCTCGCCTTCAGAAACATCTCAACCCGCAACGTACCACAGACAGACAGAGACAGACAGAGAGAGAAAAGACATACAGATAAAAGGACGGGGGAGGGGAGGGAGAGAAACGGCATCAGCCAGAAGCTCAGCTCCAACTGTCACCGACCGAGCAGCGAGGGAGGGAGGGAGGGCAACACCCGACAAACGGCCGCCTCCGGCCTCACACAGCCCGACACCGTCCTCTAACGGGAAAGACGGCGGCAGCGCGCGCGCCCCGAAACGCTGCGCCCGCACCGTTGGCCGGACGGTTAATGGTGATCACGCAGCATTTGGTGGACGGAGACGGGGATGAGGTGGTGGGGGAGGGAAGGCTGAGGCGGGGGATGGGGGCGGGGAAGAGAGGCGAGGGTTGTGGGTGGGGGAGGGGGGGCGGGACATCCGACACTGCCGCCTGGAACTCCATGGCGACTGGAGTGATTGGCAGCGGCTCCCGACCACTGGCGAGGCGCCTGGCAACCGGAGTGCCAATGGGAGCCGGACAAGGTGGGGGTGTGGGCGTGGCTGGATGAGCAGCAGCTGTTGAGTCATCCCAGTCCTGCTCCCCAGCTTCGTGCACATTTCCAGTCTGTACCCTCTGCAACCTCGTCCACCCCCAAGGTGGGATTGCAGGAGGGTCACGGACATTGTGCAGCGCCTGCAAAAATCTGGAAGTACCGGCGGTGGTATGCTTTTTTATTGGGAAAAAAACAAAAAAAATTACAGCTCAATAACGTTACCGACATACATCTGAAAGTATTTCTCATAGCAATGTGTATCACGCGAAGTAAATCTGACAGTCAATGAATCCGGTACGAGACAAGGCAATAGCAGTCATGAAATTTTCGCTTATGGAAGCCTGCGACAGAGTTACACATCCAGCATTTTCTGACAGCAATGTTTCCACCTCAGAAAAAAAGAGGCTTCATAGAATCAGGAGCACGGAGTTTTCTCAGTCCACGGAATCCAAGCTAACCTTTTGCAAGATGGATTGATTTAGGCCCATTACCTGACGTGGACCTGTACATTTCCCCTCCTTATTTGATTCTATCTACACCATCCTGAGCAATGATTGCTTTATTTCTATCCTTTTGGATCCCATTACTACCCTAACACATTCTTCCTCAACCAGCTGCAGAGATTGTCTTCTTGTGTCTAATCTTAGAGAGGCTGTCCATCGAAGTGAAAGTCTCTGAGCTACTGGAGGGTGCAAATGAAAGGTGCAGTGGCCTTCCCAGAAGTAGAGATGAAGGTGGGTGCTGCTATTGTCTGCATAACAGGAGTGGGCATTAGTTGCCTGAGGGATAAGAGTTCTTGTAGAATAAGAATGAGTGCTACTGGTATCACTGGGAGAGAAGCACAGCACAATGGAGGTCATTCAGTTGGTTGGCCACTGAGGCTGCTTATTCTTGTTAGTGCTGAGATACTCTACTCCAGCTAATGTGAGGATTTTCACCTTGTAGGCAGTAAGGAACCTGATGTCCATCATGCCTCACCACCACAGCCAGACCAAACACCCCACATCTGTCTTGAACTGGTCTATCTGGTTGTGAGCCAATTTTGGGAGAAAGTGAGGACTGCAGATGCTGGAGATCAGAGCTGAAAAATGTGTTGCTGGAAAAGCGCAGCAGGTCAGGCAGCATCCAAGGAGCAGGAGAATCTATGTCTCGGGCATAAGCCCTTCTTGTGAGCCAATTTTGTTTGGCAATGAGATGAAGGGAAGGACTGAGTCTGACGGAAGTGCCTGGAAAAACTGTTATCAGTGATTTTAGAGAATGAGGCTGGAGAATACTAAGGGCTCCAGTAATCCACAGAGGAGTTGCATAAATACTTTGCCACCACATCGCCCATGTTATGCAAAGTGGTTAGCATTGCTGCATCTGCGCCAGAGACCCGGGTTCAGTTCCTGTCTCAGGCGACTGACTGTGTGGAGTTTGCACGTTCTCCCCGTGTCTGCGTGGATTTACTCTGGGTACTCCGTTTCCTCCCATACTCCAAAAATGTGCAGGTTAGGTGAATTGGCTATGCTAAATTGCCCGTGGTGTTAGGTGAAGGGGTAAATGTAGGGGAATGGGTCTGGTGGGGGTTGCACTTCAGCGGGTCAGTGTGTATTTGTTGGGCTGAAGGGCCTGTTTCCACACTGTAAGTAATCTAAATCTAAGTCTTTATGGAAGAGAACATAATTAGCATTCCAAACATATCACCACAAGAGACGAAAATTGAGGGAGAAATAAATGCCAAAAAATTATCACTTGAGAAAAAAGTGCTGGGGAAACTAATGGAGCTTTGGGTCAATAAGCTCTTTGAAGAAATAAAAGGCAGGATAAACAAAGGAGAACCAGTAGAAAAAATAAATTTGGATTTTCAAAAAGCATTCCATAAAGAACGACATTAGGAATAGTACATTGGTATGAATAGACGATTGGCTAACTAATGAAAGGCAGAGAGTTGGGATATAGAGTGCATTTTCAGGATGTAAAGAGTGGAATGCTACAGGATTTAAGGCTGATGCCTCAATTATTCCCATTATATATTGATGACTTGGATGAGGGAAGTGAATGTACTGTCACCAACTTAGCAGACAACACAAAAATAGGTGGAAAGGCAAGGGCTGAGGATTTCATAAAGAGTCATAGAGTCATGGGGATGTACAGCATGGTAACAGACCCTTCAGTCCAACCCGTCCATGCTGAACAGATATCCCAACCCAAACTAGTCCTGTCTGCCAGCACCTGGCCCATATCCCTCCAAACCATTCCTATTCATATACCCATCCAAATGCCTCTTAAATGTTGCAATTGTACCAGCCTCCACCACATTCTCTGGCAGGTCATTCCATACACGTACCACCCTCTGCATGAAAATGTTGCCCCTAGGTCTCTTTTATATCTTTCCCCTCTCACCCTAAACCTATGCCCTCTAGTTCTGGACTCCCCCACCTCAGGGAAAAGACTTTGTCTATTTATTCTATCCATGCCCCTCATAATTTTGTAAACTTCTATAAGGTCACCCCTCAGCCTCCGACACTCCAGGGAAAACAGCCCCAGCTGTTCAGCCTCTCCCTGTAGCTCAGATCCTCCAACCCTGGCAACATCCTTGTCAATCTTTTCTGAACCCTTTCACGTTTCACAACATCATTCCCATAGGAAGGAAACCAGAATTGCACACAATATTCCAACAGTGGCCTAACTAATGTCCTGTACAGCCACAACATGACCTCCCAACTCCTGTACTCAATACTCTGACCAATAAAGGAGAGCGTACCAAATGCCTTCTTCACTATCCTATCTACCTGCAACTCCACTTTCAAGGAACTATGAGCCTGCACTCCAAGGTCTTTTTGTTCAGCAAACTCCCTAGGACCTTACCATTAAGTGTATAAGTCCTGCAAAGATTTGCTTTCCCAAAATGCAGCACCTCGCATTTATCTGAATTAAACTCCATCTGCCACTTCTCAGCCCATTGGCCCATCTGGTCCAGATCCTGTTGTAATCTGAGGTAACCCTCTTCGCTGTCCACTACACCTCCAATTTTGGTGTCATCTGCAAACTTACTAACTGTACCTCTTATGCTTGCATCCAAATCATTTATGTAAATGACAAAAAGTAGAGGACCCAGCACCGATTCTTGTGGCACTCCACTGGTCACAGGCCTCCAGTCTGAAAGACAACCCTCCATCACCACCCTCTGTCTTCTACCCTTGAGCCAGTTCTGTATCCAAATGGCTAGTTTTCCCTGTATTCCATGAGATCTAACCTTGCTAATCAGTCTCCCATGGCCTTTCTGAAGTCCATATAGATCACATCTACTGCTCTGCCCTCATCAATCTTCTTTGTTACTTCTTCAAAAAACTCAATCAAGTTTGTGAGACATGATTTCCCACGCACAAAGCCATGTTGACTATCCCAAATCAGTCCTTGCCTTTCCAAATACATGTACATCCTGTCCCTCAGGATTCCCTCCAACAACTTGCCCACCACCGAGGTCAGGCTCACCTGTCTACAGTTCCCTGGCTTGTCTTTACTGCCCTTCTTAAACAGTGGCACCACGTTTGCCAACCTCCAGTCTTCTGGCACCTCACCTGTGACTATCAATGATACAAATATCTCAGCAAGAGGCCCAGCAATCACTTCTCTAGCTTCCCACAGACTTCTCGGGTACACCTGATCAGGTTCTGGGGATTTATTCACTTTTAACCATTTCAAGACATCCAGCACTTTCTCCTCTGTAATCTGGACATCTTGCAAGATGTCACCATCTATTTCCCTACAGTCTATATCTTCCATATCCTTTTCCATAGTAAATACTGATGCAAAATATTCATTTAGTATCTCCCCCATTTTGTTTGGCACCACACATAGGCTGCCTTGGTGATCTTTGAGAGGCCCTATTCTCTCCCTAGTTACTCTTTTGTCCTTAATGTAAAAACCCTTTGGATTCTCCTTAATTCTATTTGCCAAAGCTATCTTCTGTCCCCACTTTGCCCTCCTGATTTCCCTCTTAAGTATACTCCTACTTTCTTTCTACTCTTCTAAGGATTCACTGAATCTATCCTGTCTATACCTGACATGAGTTTACAGAGCAAAACAGACAGGTTAACTAAATGGGCAAAGACTTGGTAGATGGAATATTGTGTTATGTAATATTATGCACTTTAGCGGGAAGAGTAAAGTAATTGTAAATTATTTAAATAGATAAAGACTGCAGAAATCAGCAGCACAGAAGGATTTGGTGATCCTTGTGCATATACCACAAAAAACTAACATACAAGTTCAGCAGGTAATAGGGAAGGCAATGGAATGTTGGCCTTTATTTCAAAGGGAGCAAAGTATTAAATAGAGATGTCATATTTAAACTATACAAGACACTAGTCAGACCATACTTAGAATATTGTGAAAAAATTTGGTCCCCTTATGTAAGGAAAGATATGTTGCTTTAGGGCAGTGCAGAAAAGACTCTCAAGGTTGTTGCCAGTATGTTGGGATTATCTTATATTGAGAGGTTGAAGTATCTTGTATTCATTACAGTTTAGAAGAATGAGAGGAGACTTTATTGAGATATATAAGATTTTTAGGCTGTTTGACAGGGTTATTAGCCAGCATTTACTTGTCATCCCTAATTACCCAGAGGACAGTTAAGAATCAACTATCTTGCTGTCAGTCTGCAGGCGTAAATAGGTCACACTGGTTAAGGATCTACTAAGGTAGGCTTCCTTCCCCTAAAGGACATTAGTGAACCAGATGTGTTTTTATGGTAATTGATAGTGGTCACAATCTAACGTCAAATCTAGAATTTTATTGAATTAAAATTTTACCATTTGCCAAGCTGTGATTCAAACCTATGTTTCCAGTACATTACCCTACGGATTCTGGATTGCTAATTCACTTTCATTGCAGTTATGCCACCACTTCCTTTTGAGGGTTGATGTGGTGAGATTGATTTTCCTTTTGGGAGAATGTAGGACTGCAGGGCTTAATCTGAGAGTAAGGGTCAACAGTTTATGACAGATGAGGAGGAATCTAATCTCACAGAGGGTAGTGAATCTGTGCAATCCCTCACTGCAGAGTATTGTGGTGACTTTGTTGTTAAAGATATTCAAGATTGAGATAGACAGATTTTAACCAGTAATGGAATCATGAAGTTGTGAGAAGTAGGAAAGTAGAAGTGAGGATTAACAGGTCAGCCATAATCTAATTGAATAGTGGAGCAGGTTTGATGGACAGACAGACAGGCCTTATGCAGGAGGGCTGATGAAATGTCCCCAATGAGAAAGTAGGAGGATACAATGCAGAAATATTTCATTGTTTGGGAGTATGATATGGGTGAGAGCCCTTGAATTGACTTATGATGCATGCATTAGTGATGGTTGTAATCCTGGTCTTCAGTGAGATGTGTATATGTGGAAACAGTGTGTCAGTAGTGGCCCTGTGAGTGGGACTGAACAGAGATAAGATGGTGACGTTCACACTTGCCGAGTTTAGAAGATCATTAACATGTTACCTGTACTACTGGGGGGTCCCTTCTGACTTGGTACACAGACACTATCTGAGTTGAGGCTGGCTGACTCTGTTACAACAATCCACCAGAAAAATAACCATTTTCCTCTCCATTATCCCATACATCAACATGCCCAGGTCCCTGTCTGCAAAATTAAATGTGAGCTTTTATGTCCTCTATGCCATAATGGTCAACCACCACAATATATGGGCTAGTTCCTGGCCTGCTGTTTTTGAGGTAGAGTGCAGGTGGACTTTAAATATAGTACAAACAACGTAAATGAGAGCAGGTCTGTGATGAGCACTAATGCCTCTGCTACCATGTAATTTCATGAATTTTCCTTTGTTATTCATTATATGCCCGAGTGATTGTTAATTTTTTTCTGTATATAAGTTTGAAAAACCTCTCCACTCTTGAATCTGACTTGGAAATATGTCAGCATTCCTTTACTATTGTTGGGATCCATTATTAAGGTTAGGTAGTGTAAGAAACTTTATTGTTAGGTAGTGCTCACGTAAGGTAGTATTAGCAAGTCTGGAACTTGTTAGCTTCACTAGACAACAGTAAGCCATTATGTTACACTAAGAACAGACTGAAAAGCTGATGGCATAGCCTGAAGAGGCCCCAGGGAGGGTGAGAGATAACAGGACATTGGAGCCGTGTCTAAATGCACGTAGCTCAAACTGAGGTAATAGAATGTTATCAGGTGAGAACCAATGACATACCAAAATTCTGCATTTTACCAAATAAGGATGTAACTCTGGAATGTGAGAGAACAAAAGGATAGACAAATTAAAAATATAGTCAGAACGCGCCTTCTCCAGTGAGCTAGACACCTCACTGTACTGTGTACGATTCTCTCTCATTAAACCTGTTTATACTTTTAATCAGACCCGGTGTGTCTCTCTCCTCCAAACGAACATGGGGACAGAAGTCCTGTCCCAACACTATGCTTGGGTCAAAAACCTGTAAGCAGTTCCCTAACTGCATTTTGGGTGTACCTACAACAAATGGATTACAACAGTTCAAGAAGGTAGCTCGCCATCGCCTTTTCAAAGGCAATTAGGAATGAGCAATAATTGCTGACCAGCCAAAAAGGTAATCCTGAATGAATCTAAAAACTATTTCCTTTGTCTTTTTCTATACCAGTAGTTAAAACCATAAGAATACTTTAAAACAAATTTTTAACTTTAAATATTTTTCAGTGGGATGTTACTCATGCTCCCCTACACATTAACAGCAGAGATGGAACAAGTGGAGAATGTCAAGCTCCTGGGAGTGTCATCACAACAAGCTTACTTGAACTCTTCGTGTGGACACACTGGTTACAAAGGACCAACAACATCTCTTCTTCTTCAGGCAGCTGAGGAAATGTGGCATGATGGCGAATACCCTTGCCAACTTTATACGTACGCCATCAAGAGCATTCTGTCTGGATGTATCACTACCTGCTGTGGTAACAGTACCATTCAAGATCGGAGACGGTTACAGAGAGTGGTGAACTTGGCCCGGACAATCACAAAGGCCAACCTCCCATCCAAAGAATCCATCTACCAGGCCCGCTGTCAAAGAAAGGCTGCCAGCATTCTCAAAGATCCATCCCACCCGGGCAATGTTTTCCTACAACCTCTACCATCGGGGAGAAGGTACAGAAGCCTGAACACACACCAGCCAGTTTCAAAACAGTTTCTACCCTACCGTTGTTAGAATACTGAATGGACTCACAAATTCTTGACATTCGCCTGTAACTGTGCTTTTGTTTTGCTGCTGTTTACTTATTATTTACTTATCAATGCTACTTAACTCTGTGATCTGCCTGTATTTCTCACAAGACAAAGATTTTCACTGTGCCTCAGTACACGTGACAATAAATTCAATTTATTTTCAAATGCAATTCACCTGCCAATTCTCGTAATGCATTCCCTAATGCGTTGCATGAAATTACTGTATGTAATTGCATTTATAGTTGTCAGCACAATTTAAATAAATTTGGTTACTGGCAATTATTTGATGCCATTCTTAAAATAAATAAGCTAATGTTGCGTTAAAGTCTTTTACAAATGATTTTTTTTTGAGAAAAAGATGTTCATGTAGAAAACATTTTTTAAAATCCAGGAACTTGAAGATTTGAACGGAGGTGTGATCAGAGGTAGTGATGGCTTAATGGTATTTTTGCTAGATTATTAATCCAGAGATCCTGGTTAAGGTTTTGAGACCAAGGGTCGAATCGCAGATGGTTGAATTTGAATTTAGTAAATGTCTGGAATTAGGAATCTTATCGTGTCTATGAAACCATTGTTGATTGTCAGCAAAACCTGTATGGTTCACTAATGCCCTTCAGAGAAGGAAGTTGCCATCCTTAGGTCTGACCTATACATGACTCCAGACCCACAACTATGTGGTTGATGCTTAACTACCCTCTGGGCAATAGGGTTGGATAATAAATACTTGAAAATCTGAAAATAAAACAAGAACAACATCAGCATCTGAAAATAGAAAACAAATGTTAGATACTCAAAGACAGTCTTAACCAGAACTAAAAACAAAATATGGGGAAGTTACCTTGATCAAAACATTGAGGTGGTCAAAATAACACAAAGTGACAGTGATTCTGTGTTAAGCTGGTTGTGAACATGTTTATTTTAAAAAGCTGGAAGAATCTGCTGTGTTTTGAATGATGCATCAAAGTATTGCTAGCTTTGAACAGGTATGAGAAAGACAGCAACTGAATGAAATAGCTCCAAATAAAAAAAATCAGAGCCAAATGTCATTGAGAGAAACTGGAAAATATAATAAAAGGCCAGGGTGTGAAGGTGGAAAATCAAATGTTCAGAACAGAGGGGTGTTGGAGGACACTAAGTTCCTGCAGTTAGTTTTAAACTTGGTCGAAACTATTGTACACTGTTCCATCAAACTCAACCCACCTTACTTCATTCATTACCTGTTGACAGCTCTGTCCAACTCAATTCTAGTGTTCTTTTCCTGAGAATTACTGGTGGTTCCAGTAACAGGGCTCATGGAATTCTTTCAGCATCCCCATATACAACAAGGAGTCAATTAATGTCTCGACTAATTCTCTCTTTGAAATACTTAAAAATAAATATTAAAAGATGGAGAATATTAACTGTTACCTTCCCTTCCAATACAGTCGGTTCAGATATAATGCAAAAGTACTGTACTTGTGCAATCTCACTTTATAAGAAACTGCACAATAGGTGCACCATTTAATCAAATGGGATCAGCATCACGTTATAGTCAATACAGATAACGGTCTAAATTCTTAACCGTGTTCAAACCAATTTGCGTTCAAGAAACACGTGCTATTGCAGCACCAACTGTAGAGTCATAGAGATGTACAGCATGGAAATAGACACTTCGGTCCAACCCGACTAGATATCCTCACCCAATCTAGCCCCACCTGCCAGCACCCGGCCCATATCGCTCCAAACCCTTCCTGTTTATATACCCATCCAAATGCCTCTTAAATGCTGTAATTGTACCAGCCTCCACTACTTCCCCTGGCAGCTCATTCCATACACGTCCCACCCTCTGTGTGAAAAAGTTGCCCCTTATGTCTCTATTATATCTTTCTTCTCTCACCCAAAACCTATTCCCTCTAGTTCTGGATGCCCCATCCCAGGGAAAAGACTTTGCCTATTTATTCTATCCATGCCCCTCATAATTTTGTTAACCTCTATAAGGTCATCCCTCAGCCTCCAACGCTCCAGGGAAAACAGCCTCAGCATGTTCAGCCTCTCCCTATAGCTCAAATCCTCCAACCCTGGCAATATCTTTGTAACTCTTTTCTGAACCCTCTTAAGTTTCACAACATCTTTCCGATAGGAAGGAGACCAGGACTGCATGCAATATTCCAACAGTGGCCTAACCAATGTCCTGTACAGGCACAACATGACCTCCTAACCCCTGTACTCAATACTCTGACCAATAAAAGAAAGCATACCAAATGCCTTCTTCATTATCCTATCTTCCTGCGACTCCACTTTCAAGGAGCTATGAACCTGCACTCCAAGGTCTCTTTGTTCAACAACACTCCTGTGTATAAGTGTATAAGTCCTGCTAAGATTTGCTTTCCCAAAATGCAGCACCTCGCATTTATCTAAATTAAACTCCATCTGCCACTTCTCAGCCCATTGGCCCATCTGATCAAGATCCTGTTGTAATCTGAGGTAACCTTCTTCGCTGTCCGCTACATCTCCAATTTTGGTGTCATCTGCAAACTTACTAACTATACATCTGATGCTCGCATCCAAATCATTTATATAAATAATTCCATAGTTGATGTCCCCTCCCTGATATGCTTTTCAATCCACTTCCCAGAACTATATATTTGGAATGGTTCCCAAGGTTAACAATTTCATGCCTCAGATTGGCCATTAGTACCATTGGAGAACGTTAGTGTGCTTAAGGTTGCTGAGAAACAGAAAGGGATTAGCAATAAATAATAACAGCATTAAACCTGTAAGTGCTGAAACTGCAACTGCAGGTTTGACTCCTTAGTGTTAATTGTGCAGAATCATAACAGTTTATTTGACCCATATAGTCTATGGGTCATTTGGACTAATACCACTCTCCTTCCTCATCCCCCTTACACTTACATATTTCTGTTTTTGAAGTAATTATCTGCTTTAACAATGATCCTTGTTTTAGCAATGGCTTGCCACACAAAGTTTGCTGACTAAGCTATAAGAAGGACATGTATACTCAGACATTGTGTAAATAGCACCTGAAATATTTAGTTAAGTAATCTAAAGCAAGATCACTTAAGTTGGGACAGAAAGAGCCAAGAGTAAATTTATTTGTCATTTCTACCATAAAAAAACGAAACAGCATTCCACCAGGACCTAGGTGCTACATGGGATTCTCCCAAAGCAAGGGCTTTGATGAAGCCGGAGTTGGATTACTTCATCACAATGTCAGTTAACAGATAATTGTTAACTTAAACAATTGTTAATTAAAATGTCAAGAAAAGCATGACAAATATTCTGAGGATTTCCAACAGTTCCTGAAAACTAAGAACAACCAAGTGGGCAAAAGTGTCTCCATTTAGACTTGCTTGAGCTTATAACTAAAGTACATGAGTGATATAAAAGCATGGACCTGAATGGCTTGTTTTAGAGCTTCAAATACTATGTACTATACCTATGAACTGGAGAGGACAATATTCTAGGGTGTAAATTTCAGAAGATGGTCATATGACAGGGAGAGAGATAGAATGAAGCAGAGGAAAAACAGCAGATGGTCATTCATTAAAGATATAGTTAGGCAATTTCTTTGTATTTAGAATCGTTAAAAAAGTACACAATGCTGGATATCTAAAATGCAGATGAGGTCAGTGAAATAAACAAAGTAATCACAAGTGGTATCACAACAGTGAGAACAGTGTTGGGGTGGGAAGAAAGGGTACGCCTAGCACAGAAATAATGGTGTGATGGTTATCTAAAGAGGAACATGGGGTAATTAATGATGTATTAGAAAAGAAAACTAGGCTGATATAGAGATTACTCTTGTGACCACATATTGGATCAGTTAGAGAAAGGCAGAATAAAGCACCATGTAATAATGATATGGAAAGAGAAGTCTCAGATTTCTGGGATATTGGATCTAGATTGTGGAACTTGTATGTGTGCTAGCCTTCACCTAAACCAAATGATACACATGTCCCCACAATAAATAAAGCAAAGAAGAGGAGTTACCTATCTAGGTACAAGTCAAAATTTGAAAACAGCATAGAGCGGAGGGAAAAGTTCAGATGTGATGAAGATGGAACGATTTACAAGAATTAAACAAAATGACAAATTAAAAGTCACAGGTGACCAATATGTGTTAAACAGTAGAGGAGGAAGCAGTCCACCAAATAAGTGTTTTTTATACTCATGATAGTAGTATACCCTCTTTCTGTGGATTGACAAATTAATGATAATTTCCGCAAGTTACTTTAGGAAATATTTATATACAGATATTTTTTGATGTATCACAGCTTCAACATTGCTCAACTGTTCTCAGAAATTCCTGCCACAAATTTGACAAATGCCTGACAGGACAGCCACAAACATAGGATATGCCAAGCCTGCACTTTAAATCAAGATTTCATGTACAGCCTTGTGGAGGTGGATTCTTCGTAAGGGGATGTGATGTTACTTGGCTACAGTTAGGAATGATTGTATTATAACTTCATGAATGATTCAGCAAAAGAGGCAGAAGTGCAGCCCATTTTATATTTGAGATACACTGCATTTGGCCCAGGTTAGTGCAATTTTGTTCTACTAGTTAAAATGTACAGTTATCATCTTCTAGCTCTTCTAATGTCTTCAGCTGCTGAGGAGCTGCTTCAGTTGTGCCTTCAAACTGTTGAAAAGACCCATTCCTTGAAACCTGCCTTGAAAGTGTCACTGAGGTAAGTCAGAGTTCTGTAAGAGGTCTTGGCATATTATTCTGGGCCTACATCTTCAATCAAACACAAAGCAGCTGGCAGTTTGATTAGAACTATATAGTGACCCTACAATGACTGAATTTCCTGTCATGCTTAAAAGAGAGAAAAAGAAGAAAGCATTATAAAAGAATACTTTGTAAACAACACAATAAAAATTGATGTTCAGTAACAGTGCCAGAGTTTTGTGAAGTAGTAAACGATACAAAAGAAAAGATAGAAAGAAAAAGAAACAAAATTAGACCACATGACCCCATAAGCCTAACCATTCAATAAGATCATACCTTCAAACTCAATTCCACTTTCCCACTTGTCTCTTGTTATCCTAGTGCTCAAAGATCTAGTGATGGCAAAGCTGAATAGATCTAACATTGAAGCAAGAACCAAGATTTCTGAAGCTTTGCAACCCCAAAATAATTCTCAAAGAAATTTCTCCTCATCTTTGTCCTAAATAGCTGACCCTGAAATAGTTAAACCTGCAGACTCTGATTCCAATTACTAGACTCTGCTTTCTGGAGAAATAGCCTCTCACCATCTGCCCTGTCAAGACCTCTAAAAATGTTTTACCTTTCAATGACATCACCTCTTATTTTTCCATACTCCAGTGAATATACTCCCATTATATTTAGTCTGTCATGAAGATAAGTCTCTCATCTCAGCCAAATAGCTGCAGAACAGTGATTTAATCCATTCCAAGAAATACATAGAATTCAATATCTGGGTCAAAGTAAGTGGCACTTATAAAATGTTAAGCCAATTGAGGAAAGTCAGCTAGATTTTGAATTTACAGGGATTTTTGTGTGTGTAGATAGCCTGCAAAATATAAGGATAAACACTTTGGGGATAATGATGGTAGATCAAAGTATCAAAATCAGAATGTAACGGACTGGGTAATGAATTTAAGCACCTAGATTTTAGAATTCAGATAGCTTGGAGATGCAAAGGCTGTTCTTCTTTGGCAGTCTTTTGGAATTAAGGAAGTCATGTTTAATTCAATGGGTTCTGAGTTGGCCAATAAATCCAATGTGTGATCTGCAGACCCTGCCATATATGGGTCAGGTAGTACTTTAAGGGTTGGATTGTTAGTTTGCTTGAAGGGTGGTGCACATCGTCTGCACCTGTTCATGTTCCTAACAAAGTCTCGAAATGTGATATGGAGGTGCCAGTGTTAGACTGGAATGGACAAGGTCAGAAGTCACACAACATCAGGTTATAGTCTAACAGGTTTATTTGAAATCACAAGCACTGTTCCTTCATCAGGTGAAGTGAAGAAAAGCACACAGGCACAGAATTTATAGGCAGAGAGATCAAAATATAGTACAGATGGTGGGAGTGAAGTGTCAACAGGCCAAATAACAAGTCTCTGCAGGTGATCAAAAGTGTCAGATGGTGTCAGGGATGACCTATGATTCAATTAATCAAGACAGAGAGATAACTACAAAAAATTAAAAACAAAATGGTGCTGGAGACAAACCAAATGGCTGGAGAAACATGATAGATATAAGAGTCGTGTGCCAATGGTCTAACCAAACTAACAAGTAATCAAAACTGTATAAACTAATTAAGGTAGAGAGATCATAACAAGTTATCAAGATGATGGTGTCAAAATAGGATAGTAAAGAAGAAGTTAAAAATACTGAACAGAATGGTGAAGTTCATGTCATGCTGCTTTGGTTTGGTTGGAGGGTGGTTCTCAGGAGCCTGTGGGTGTAAAGGATTGACCGGGACGGGATTGTGTGAGGAGTCAATGGTGAGCCAGGGAGTCAGTTTAATAGCTGCATAGGATCAAAGTAGATTTTTAATCTTAACATTTTCTGGGTAACTATTAAGCTTAAGTGATTCAAAAATACAGCAATTCTCCAAATTTAATATTCTCTTTGAAATGCTTCTGGACATAGGAAATTGCCCATTGAAAAATTCAATTTTTTGGACAATTTCCACTGAGTTAGATGTGTCAAGGATTCTGCACTGTGCTGCCTTGTAACTCCAGTCGACTGACTCAATTATTCTCTGGCCATCAAAATTTCAGCAAATACTCTCCTGTCTTTGAGTGTTCCCACTGAAATTTCAATAATGTAAGATTACGGCTGTTTTGCTTGTCTGAAGTTTGATGTTAAGGGGGTTAATTTGCTCTGCTGGCCTTCAAGAAATTGGATCTGTATCCCTTTGCTCCCTGCCCATTCATATTTCTGTCTAGACGCTATCATTCCCCTCTCTACCATGTCCAGGCCCCCACCAACCTCTGTGTAAAGAACTTTCCACATATATGTCCCCTAAACCTTTCCCCTCTCACTTTGAACTCATGACCCCTAGTAATTGAGTTCTGCACGCTGGGAAAAAGCTTATCTCTATCCACCCTGTCTATACCTCCCATGATTTTGTCGACTTCAATCAGGTTCCCCTTCAACCTCCATTTTTCTAATGAAAATAATCCTAATCCATTCAACCTCTCTTCATAGCTAACACCCTCCATACCAGGCAACATCCTGGCGAATTTCCTCTGCACCCTCTCCAAAGCATCCACATCCTTTTGGTAATGTGGCGTCCAGAACTGTACACAGTATTCTAAATGCGGTCGAACCAAAGTCCATACAATTGTAACATGACCTGCCAACTCTTGCACTCAATACCCTGTTCAATGAAGGAAAGCATGCTGTATGCTTTCTTGACCACTTTACCGACCTGCGTTGCCACCTTCAGGGAACAAAGGACCCGAACACCCAAATCTCTCTGTACGTCAATTTTCCTCAGGACTTTTCCATTTACTGTATAGTTTGGTCTTGAATTGGATCTTCCAAAATGTATCACCTCCCATTTGCCCGGATTGAACTCCATCTGCCATTTCTCTGCCCATCTCTCCAATCTATCTACATTCTGCTGTATTCTCTGACAGTACCCTTCACTATCTGCTACTCCACCAATCTTAGTGTCATCTGCAAACTTGCTAATCAGGCAACCAATATCTTCCTCCAAATCATTTATATATATTACAAACAACAGTGGTCCCCACACGGATCCCTATGGAACACCACTGGTCACAGGTCTCCATTTTGAGAAACTCCCTTCCATTACTACTCTCTGTCTCCTGTTGTCTAGCCAGTTCTTTATCCATATAGGTAGAACAACCTAGACCCCATGCAAGTTCATCTTCTCCATCAACCTACCATGGGGAACCTTATCAAATGCTTTACTAAAATCCATGTATATGACATTTACAGCCCTTCCCCCATCGATCAACTTTGTCACCTACTCAAAGAATTCTATTGGGTTTGTAAGACATGATCTTTCCTGTCAAAATCATGCTCTCCATTACTGATAAGCCCATTTTCTTCCAAATGGGAATAGATCCTATCCCTCAGTATCTTCTCCAGCAGCTTCCCTACCACTGATGTCAGATTCACCAGTCTACAATAATCTGGAGTATTCCTGCTACCTTTCGTAAACAAGGGGACAATATTAGCAATTCTTTAATCCTTTGGGACCTTACCTATGTTCAAGGATACTGCAAAGATATTTGTTAAAGCCTCAGCTATTTCCTTTCTTGTTTTCCTCAGTATCCTGGGGTTAATCCCATCCGGACCTGGAGACTTGTCTACCTTAATGCTTTTTAGAACACCCAAAACCTCCTCCCTCCTCATGCTGACTTGACCTAGAGTACTCAAAGATCTATCCCTAATTTCAACATTCGTTATGTCCCTCTCCTCGGTGAAAGCACTCGTTAGAATCTCATCCATTTCTCTGACTCCAGGCATAACTTTCCTTCTTTGTCCTTGAGTGAGCCAACCCTTTCTCTAGTTACCTTCTTGCTACTTATATATGAACAAAAAGGCTTTGGGATTTTCCTTAACCCCATTGCTAAAGATATCTCATCACTTCTTTTAGCCCTCGTAATTCCTCGTTTCAGATTTGTCCAACATTCCAGATATTCTTCCAAAGCTTTGTCTGTTTTCAGTTGCCTAGACCTTAAGTACGTATTTTTTTCCTCTTTCACTTGTCATCCATAGTCCCCTAACCTTGCCATTTCGATCCCTCATCTTCACAGGAATATACCTCTCCTGAACTCTGATCAACCTCTCTTTAAAAGCATCCCATATATCAAATGTGGATTCACCTTCAAAAAGCTGCTCCCAATCTATATTCCCAACTCTGCTGAATTTTGATATAGTTGGCCTTCCCAATTTAGCACTCCTCCTTTAGGACCACCCTTGTCTTTGTCTATGAGTATTCTAAAACTTATAGAATTGTGATCACTATTCCCAAAATAATCTCCATCTGAAACATCAACCACCTGGTTGGGCTAATTTCCCAACACCAGGTCCAGTATAACCCCTTCCCGAGCTGGATTATTTACAAACTGCTCTAGAAAACCCTCCTGGATGCTCCTTACAAATTCTGCTCCATCTAACACGAAGTGAATCCCATTCAATGTTGGGAAAATTAAAATCTCCCATCATCATGGGCGGCACGGTGGCACAGTGGTTAGCACTGCTGCCTCACAGCGCCTGTAGACCCAGGTTCAATTCCCGACTCAGGCGACTGACTGTGTGGAGTTTGCACGTTCTCCCCGTGTCTGCGTGGGTTTCCTCCAGGTGCTCCGGTTTCCTCCCACAGTCACAAAGATGTGCGAGTCAGGTGAATTGGCCAAGCTAAATTGCCCGTAGTGTTAGGTAAGGGGTAAATGTAGGGGTATGGGTGGGTTTCGCTTCGGCGGGTCGGTGTGGACTTGTTGGGCCGAAGGGCCTGTTTCCACACTGTAAGTCTAGTCTAGTCTAATCACCACCCTGTTGCTCCTACATCTTTCCATGATCTGTTTACATATTTGCCCTCTATCTCACATTCGCTGTTGGGAGGCCTGTAGTGCAGTCCCAACATTGTTACTGCACCCTTCCTATTTCTGAGCTCTGCCCATCTTGCCTCACTGCTCAAATCTTCCATAGTACCCTCCTTCAGCACAGCTGTGATTTTTTTCTTTGACCAGTAATGCAATTCCTCCACTCCCTTTACCTCCTTCTCTATCCCACCAGAAGCATCGATATCCCGGGATGTTTAGCTACCAATCATGCCCTTCCTTCAACCAAGTCTCAGTAACAGCAATAACATCATGCTCCCAGATACTAATCCAAGCCCTAAGTTCATCCGCCTTACCTACTATACTTTTTGCATTAAAACAGTTGCACCTCAGACCACCAGTCCCTTTGCACTCATCATCTGTTCTCTGTCTCCTCTTTCCCTTAGTCACACTGACTTCATTATCTAGTTTCTTACAGGCTTTAGTTACTGCTTCCTTACTGTCCTCTAACCTCATTTGGTTCCAAACCCCCTGCCACATTAGTTTAAACCCTCCCCAACAGCATTGGCAAAGCACCCCCACGGACATTGGTTCCAATCTGGCCCAAGTGGCGACTGCCCAATTTGTAATAGTCCCACATTCCCCAGAACCAGTCTCAATGTCCCAAACATCTGTTCCTTTTCCTCTAAAGCCATGAATTCATCCTGCTTATTCTATCATTCCTATTCTGACTAGCGTGTGGCACTGGTAGCAATTCTGAGATTACTATCTCTCAGGTCTGACTTTGGTTACTGGTGCCTTCCCCTAACAGGCCATCTCCCCCAAAAGTATACCTGTTTTGGAGGGAGATGACCGCAGGGGACAGCTGCACTGCCTTACTGTTCTTTCTCTGCCTTTTGGTCACCCATTCCCTTTCTCCCTCAGCAATCCTAATCTACTGTGTGACCATTTCAATAAATGTGCTATCCACGACCCCCTCAGCATCACTTATGCTCCAAAGTGAATTCATCCGCAGCTCCAGAGCTGTCATGCAGTCTAACAAGAGCTGCAACTGGACACGCTTCCTGCATGTGAAGGAGCCAGAGATATCAGCTGTGTCCCTGAGTTCCCACATTGAGCAAAATGACCATGACACGAGTCTGACATCGCCTGCCATTTTTAACTGTACATTTAACTTTAGTCTTAGCTTATGTAAATGAAAAAGGAAAGTTTTTACCAAATTATTCGATAAAACAATAAAAAAAGGAAATAGAAAACCTTACCTCATCTCCTCACCACAGAGTCCCTTTTCTTTTGGTTAGAGGAGGAGGAGGGCGTCTAGTATCTCAAATTCAGCCGCTACTCAATTCTCCTTCCCAGTAGCTCTCTGGTTCTCACTCTCACTCTCACCTCTTGACAAATGGAAGCCCCGACATGCGAGGTAAGTTTTTTCAAATGGTTTCGCTCACCGTCCCAGCAACCTTGTGGTCCCCGCTCTCACCTCTCAACAAATGGAGGCTCCGACACCCGAGGTAAGTTTTTTTAAACAGTTGCACTCACTTTCCCAGCAGCTCTCTGGTCCTCAATTTCACATCTTGACAAATGGAGGCCCTGAGGCCTCAGGTAAGTTTTTTAAAATGGTTTCACTCACCTTTCCAGCAATCCTTTAATCTTCACTCTCACCTCTCGACAAACGGAGCAATCCTAGTTCCATTTTCCAACATTTGGTCCATGGACTTGTGTGCTTTGTCTTCGTAAGTGTTTTTTAAATGTTAGGAGGCTTTCTGTCTCTACTACCCCTAAAGGCAGTAGGTCCCAGATTCCTACCACCCTCTGGGTAAAATAAAATTTCCTCATAGCCCCTTAAACCTGCTGCACCTTACCTTAAATCTATGGGTCCTGGTCATTGATCCCTCCAACAAGAGAAAAGGCTTATTCCCATCTACTCTGTTTATGTCCCACATAACTGTATACATATCCTGTCCCCCCCCCCCCCCCCCCCCACTTAGTCTCTTCTGTTCCAAGGAAAACAACTCCAGTCTATCCAATCTCTCTTTGTAATTTAAATGTAATTCACAGGAGCTTTATAAAATAAAATTTGACATTGAGTCATTTAAGGCGGTACCAATGTAAATGTCAAAAGTTCTTGGTCAAAGAGACAGGTTTTAATGAATATGTTAAAGTAAGAGAGTGGTTGGAACAGCAGTGAGTTTTCTGAAGGGAGTTCAGGGCTAAGGGCCCGAGTAGCTGAAGGTATAGCCAACAATGATGGACTAATTAGAATTGGCAATATTCATGAAACTAGAAATAGAGGAATGCAAACACCCTGAAGGCCTGGAAGAAATCAGAAAGATAGGGGGTCTACGCAGTAATTTGGAAACAAAAATGAAAATTTAAGAAATGACCATTTCCTATTTGTGAACCAGTATCAGGCAGTGAGAACAACAATGATGGTTGGTGAGCACTTAGAACACAGAGCATGGTCTCAGATTCTTCCTAGTTTAAAGAGGAAAAAATGTGAGAGTTTGGCCAGAAATGCTTTAGAATATTCAAGTCTAGGGGCAATAAAGGCATGGATAAGGATTTCAACATGACAATGAGTTAAGAGTAGTGGAAATAGGAAATCTTAATTATGGCCTTAATATGTGGTCAGAAGCTCAAGTTGAGTCCAAGTAAAAGGCTAGGGTTGTGTGCAATCTAGTTCAACCTCAGACAATTCACAATTATATTGGTGGCTAGGGTTGGAGTTTGTAGAAAGGATTAAAAACTTGGTCTTCCGAATACTCAACTGGAGTAAATTCATACACATCGAGTGCTTAGGGGAGGCAGTGACATCTTGGTACTGTTATTGGATTAGTAATCCATTGGCCCAGGTTTCAAATTCCATGATGCAAACTGTTTGAGTTTCATTGCTGAGGTATTAAGTTCAAGCAAATATAAAGCTAGTCATGAAACTATCTACTAATTGTTTTAAAACCGTGCCTTACTAAATTTCCCTTGACAGAAGAAAATCTGACAGAGAAATTTGTCATCTGTTGGCCTATACATGAATCCAGACTCCACAGCAATGTGGTTATATATGAAATAGCCTAGCAAGTCACAGTTCAAGGCAATTAGGGATGAACAACAAATACTGGCTTTGCCTATTTCCCATGAAAGATTGATACAAAGGCTGGTGCATTTAAATGTTGAAGAAATGGTGGTCAGATAGAGTTGGGTGTCATAAATGTTCATCTGAAAACAAATGCTGGGTTCTTAGTTGCGCTTGTTCAGGAGAAATAAATGGTGACCCAGGACATATTCTGGAAATTATGCAGGAGCATGGTTAGAAGTGATTCACTGGTGATGATTAAATAACTAAGAATAAAACCAGAAAGTGCTGCTCCATCCCAATGGGTGACATTGGAGGAGCCTGGAGCAGTCAACTGTGTCAAAAGATGCAGACAGTTTGAGAAGCAGGAGTTTACCTTTATAACAGTCACATTTGTCATATTTGACTTTTATAATTCCTGTTTCAGTGCTGTAGCACAGTGAGAAATTGGAATGAGGAAATACAGAAGCAGAATATCTGCAGAAGGTTATATTTTCCTGTTAAAGTAACAGCAAATGAGTTAAACCTTTTGAAATGAGTCACAATGCAGATAATTACATTGAGAACAAAGACGATCAGACTTGGTGAAAGAGCTGACTTTAATTGAAATCCAGAGGACTTAGAAATAGTCGTTTACAGAACATTCTCGCTTGTCTATATTTTTGTCACTGCTTTTGGCTATTTTTGTTGTCTCTATGTAATCCCTGTTAGCAACCTTGCCAAAATGCCTGTTGTTTTCTGAAGACAGCACAACTGATGGGAGTAAACAACATTTCAAATCTCTAGAGTAGTGAAGTTTCCCATCAATCTCTAAGCTGCGTTCACAACAGTCTGCCATTCCCATTTCACTAGCACTCAGTGGAGAAGAATATTCAAGTTGCGAAAAGTATCTGGGTTAGGAAGGCTTAACATTAAATTCTTGTTCACAATCACACGCTTAGAAATATTCCTCTTGGCACGATATTAGTGTCTGGCAGAAGCAGCTGGATTAGGATCCACCATATGCAAATGTTTTAAAAACATCATTTTGTGTTCTACAGGCTATTTCTCTGTTACTATCTTTTGCCTCTCTAGATGAACACTAGAATAAAACAAGCTTTCCAGATTGCTCAATGGTTAACTACAGAAAATAATAAATTTAAAGAACTGTGCCCAAATTTGCTAGCTGTTTTTTGTGAGTTTCTCTTATAGCTATGAGGTAGTGCAGCGCAGAAGAGGGCTTTCGGTCCATTAAGTCTGCATTGACCTATCGACAATCATCCCACTTTCCAGCAGTGTCAATTCCATACGCCAAGAACTCAGCAGTTGCATTCTGGGATAGAGCTATCCCAACCAGACATCTGATGACACTGATGTAGCTTGTAACATGTGGCTGACATTTACACTGCTCGGTTTGGGGAGGGGTGGGGAGCTCCAATCCTCAAGTGTTTGGATCACTGCTTTTCAACCTCAACTTTTAAAGCCCTGATAATATATTCAATTAGTAGCTACCTATCTGAAAGCTAAACATTGAATGGGAAGAATGGTGGGAAATGCATCCAATTGGGTAAAAAAGATGGAACATCCAGGCAGTAAGTGACCAAATTGTGAAGTGGAAGTTATTCCTAAACACACATATACTGTGGCAGCCACCACAGAGAATTTGCTTTTTTTTTCATCTCTGTTAAAACCACTATTGCAGTATCAATGACAAACATTATTGTCTTAAATGTTGATGATAATTGTGCTAGGAGTAAATCATTCCAGACATTTGCTAAGAGGAAAGAACATTTGAATGCAGCTGGCCCCTTCCCCTTGTGGATGATACATGTTTGGAAAAAGGCTCAAATTCAACCCTTTATCCCTCTTTCACTCCACACAAACAAGGAAGAGAATAGAGCAGCCCACTACGGAGGAACCCAGGCCAAAGACATATCCGTGTTTTGATGAGGACTCTCTGAGGATTGTTCTCCAGGCTATAAGTGATTGACAGGAGGTGGACAAGGAAACCTCCAGCCAGACCAAAGAAGCCTGGATGGAAGTTGCAGAGGAGATCAGCAGCCATGGGATTGTCCAAAGACTCTGATTGTTGTGCTGATAAAAACTCACTGACATCTTGTTATCTGCCCATAGAAAGTGTATAGACAGAGATGGATCTGTATGGAAGGGTATGTAGATGTTATGTGGAACTTACTAGAGCCTTGCCCAAGTGTAGAAGGCTGCATGATGCAGGCATGCTCATCGGCATGGCAACCAGGGCATAGTCTAGAATATAACCTTTGAATAGTAACTCCTATTAGCTGGCAAGGAGCACTCAGAAATGTTGACCATCAACAAAATACACATTGGTCGTACCTCTGAGGGGATGATTGATGCACAGCAAATGTTCATTTTTATTTGAAGGAGAAGGGAGCACATAGTGTCTAAGACACTCAAGACTGCAATTAGATCTACAAACCTGGTTAATCTCACTCTTATTGTGGAGGAAGTTTGGAGATAGCAATCAATTAATAGAGTTGAGTCATTAGATGACAAGACATTTGAAAAAGATCCCAGGGTGGTCAGACTCTAAAAGCACATAGTCTTTTCCTACATACAGTGCTGAAGAGGATAGGGATGGGGATTATGTTGGAAGCTTGGGAAGATGGCAAGGTAATGGAAATGCAACCATGATGGGTTTGGACTTTGGGGGTTTGAAGAATTCAGAAAGCAATGTCTACTCAATGTTGAAGGGCCTGAGGTTTAAACCCTGCTTACCATCTCTCGCATCGGTGTGTGTGTGTGTGTGTGTGGAAATGCATCTTTTCGAAAGCAATCTTCTTGTTTTCATCTCCTCCATAAACATCAGGTCTATCAGCAGCTGTAGCCACCAGACCCAAGGGAACATTGATAACAGCTAACAAGAAGGATGGAGTCTCAGAGGGAGCAACATCACATCCTTACTTCACACCATGTGCTAACACAGATCTGCAAACCTCAGTGAGCGCGCGTGAGAGAATTCTCGAGATTCATGCTATGGTGAGAACAGATGACAGTCACAAACAACTCTAGGAGACTAAGATGGAGCAGCTGTCTGGTAATTGGAAGAGTATTGGAGATGACTGAGGATTTGAACCCCACACTGATGATGAGCCTCTTGAGTCAGGTAGGAGATGCTGATGTACAAAGCAAGGTACGTGGAGATGAGGAAGAGATTCCAGAGGCGTTGAAGGCACTGGAAGAGAGAGTGAAAGAGTCTGTTCAGGCCACATCAGTGCTGGTCACTCACTCTTCAGAACACACAGTTGCTTTTGTTATGAAAGTGTGGAGATGTACTGTACCTTTAAGAGAGTTGAAAAGCTAGCAGAACTACCTGACACAGCACCAAGTGTTCTGAACATGGTAACATTGTAACATTTGGTCAAACAACTATCTAAGAGCTGTGTTGCCTGGATACAAAACCAAATTCCAATTCAGCTAGTTGGTTTAAATTATGCCCCAAGATACTAAACTCCAATCAAGTTTGAATTTAGTACTTTGACAATATTAAAACCAATGAAACGATCCGATGTTTTGAGGTACAAAATCTAATATTTTAACAGTTACCCAGAACGGCAAACAGAACTACCAAAAGACCAACAGATGGAGTCTGCTAGTAAGAATTCTCTGAGAGGTACCTGTCTGGAGAAGGAGTTTGTGCAGGTAAAAACATTGACACCAATCTGGAGAGAAAATCTACAGAGGAAGATAGAAAGAGAAAGCTCGACAGCTGGCTGATTTTGAAACTTGAACTTTTTGTAAATCTTAATCAGGGGTTTTATTGGACCAGTATTGTAGAAGGGAAAGGAAAAGATAGGTTAGATAAATGAGTTGTAAATAGTTGTTAGTTAATTATTCTCTGTTAGACTTTAAAAAGTAAAGTTGTTAATTTTTAACTTTAAATAGTCACTTTTGGGATAGTTCTTTGTCTCTCAAAGTTTCACAGATTACAGCCCGGAGTAAGTCTTTTCTGTGTTGCTGGTTTAAATTAGCAGGGGGTTTTAGCCAGTGTCTTCACACTTCCATTGCAAGTTGATGGCTGTCATGAAAAACAAAGGGATATGTATTCAGTCCAGTGCCTAGAGCCAGCCGGAGAGTGTGACAAGTATCTTGGAATCACATCAGCATATTAATCACCTCAGGGCATCAGACAGGAGCCAACTGAGCCTCATGGTGGAGGCTGTGCATTTGTTGACAATATTGGGAGACATTGCACAGGCCATCTCTGATGGAGACAGCCCCCTGCCAATGTCACAAATACCTCCAAGAACTGCAGCAATAGATGAGCCCCCTGCCACAATGCAGGTGATTCCACTATGTCAGGGCCCTCACTGTATCAGGAGTCTATAGGACACACACCAAAATCATCCCAAATAAGGGGGCAAAAGGGGTCTGTTTCCAGCTGGTAGTGAAGGGGGAGACATCGTGCCATAGCACCCGTAAGAGAATTAAAAATACACAACAATTACAAATATGAGCACCTCCCAATGCAAGTTAGGAACAATGTTTACTAATGAGCAATTCAACAATTGACCTTCTCACATGAAATTATAGTTGCAATAATGCCTTATCTGTGTGTAATGTGATGGATTTGAATTGGATATGGTCTTAACTGGGCTTTGTGTTCATGTAGACTTCTCTGTGTGACACTATTTGCTGACTCTACATTGCCCAATGGATATGACCCTGGTGTTCATGGCAGGGAGACAATAGAGAAAGGTGACAACAGCCAAGAAGGTGTTGCTGAGCTGGAGTCACTTTGCTATTGGAATTTTCACAATGTAAAATGTTTGGGGGAGGATGAAAATTGAAATGAAAGGGTTAATCTATAAGCTGGAATTCCACCCAGTTTGATAACTAACACAGCCACTGTTTGGAGTTTTGGGTATTCTCAGGCATTGAGCAGTGACATTTGGGTACAATATCTGGGTGGTGGCACATATGTCTTCTCTGCTTCTTGATAGTAATATGTGGCTTGTACATAATTAATGAGATGTAATAAACCATATCTTGTTTTCTATGACAAATAATTCTTTGTTGAGATTAAAACATACACCCACATCTGCATTATTCTTTCTTTATAATGACGCGATCTGGACATTGGTGGAATCATCTTTCCTGCTTATAGATGCCCAATCTCTCCAGGTGGAGCCTTCATTTCAACATGGTTACAATCAATTACCCCTTGATACCCTTGAAAATCCAGCTATTGCCATAAGCCATTGGCACTTTCTGCATGCTGTTCCAATATTACTGGTAAGAATCCGAATGCTGCAGTCATGGTTAGAAGGTTAGCATGCTTAATATTCACCCATGTCATTTTGCAGTCTCCTCTTCACAGCCCCTTGCTTATAACAGGTTTCCCACCTTGTTTGTTATGCCTCATGGTGCCCCAGCCCTGGCCAGCGGCATTTCCCCTTCTCTCCTGCTCTTTGGATGCCTCTGGAGATGAAATAATGGACAATTTTCTTCAGGGACTGCAACGTGTTGCACAAATTTCTGGAGCACTTCCTTTTGCCACTTCCACAGGGAAAGACACTCGTGCAGGATGAAGCGGAAAGAAAAACAAAGTTGCCAATAATAGCAGAGTGTCCCAGCTTCACCAGCAGACTATTTGTTAAAGTCAACCTAAGTCCCACTTGAAGTCAATTTAACACTTCAGGATCAAAAATATGACTTCCTCTGAATGTATTTTCCATGACCCCACTGCATTATGGAGTGGGGAAAATGTTATTCTATGTACTGGAAGCAACTTTTTTAAAATAGCAGGTAGTCCATTCATTTTTGTGCCCCCTTGACTTACATATCATTGTAAACAGATTAGTGACCTGAAGTCATTCTGACAGATTTTACACATGTAGCATGGTCGCAATCAATGTTAGAATATAAAATGCACCCTATAGTTTGTGGTCTTGTGTGTGTGCTTAGTGATCCTATGCATATTGAACTGAGAAGAAATTGTGTTGAACTTCCTAAGCTTCATAACTTGAACTCCCATTTCGCCATGGCTGAATTAGAATGAAACCAAAATAAAAATGCTTCTGGAACTACTGGTACCAATGCTTTATTTTTTGGACTGGAAGAGAAAGGTATTCCCAAAAGGTATTACAGGAGTTCTAAAGAAAGCTTTTATAGATTTTGTGCATTGCATTTGGATGGAGCTGACATGTTGTAGCTTCTGAGGTCTATTTTTGCCTTTACCCACAAGAAAAAATGTGGAGTACCAGGTACAAGATGTCCTGCAGTTTTTTGCTGGACTGTAGATTTAATACAGAAGGAAGAAGAGTAATCCAAAATGAAAATAAAAAGAATGGGCCATTTGAAAGAAAATGTCCAGCAATATATCAGCCCAGTTTGAAGGAACATGCCACATAAAAACTACCAAGACCTGAGTGAATACATTGTGTGTACTTTATCAATAGATGTGCCATAGAATGCAGATTGGAGCCAAGATTGGAGCCTGTTACCATGAAACTGATGGATGCATTAAATTTCAAAGATGTAAGTATTTTTCAAGTGTGCTGCACCAGGAGCTCTGTGCAATATCACACACGAGACCATCTGGCTACATAAGTCAGGTACTTGATTGATTTTTTTTTGAAAGCCTGGGAAAACATGTTTATGGAGTTCTCCAGAGTTATTGTGTTTCAGGTTCCTGTGTAAGGCACACAAATGACAACCACATGCTATTACGAGCCACCAACTGTAAACCTGCTCAATTTCTTTCCTGTTTACAAATGCCTAGTTGCCAAGATAGAGACAGAAGGGCACTGCTCACCACATGTCCAGATGCAAAGCCAGCTTTACTGGAAATTCTCTGACTGCTTTTAGTTACAATAATTCTGTTTAATTATAGCACTTCAAAGAAAAACGTTAAATAAGCAGATGACTTCCCTGTCACTATTTCCCTTTGTGCACTGAACAATACTCTGTCCATCACGGCATCTTGTCCAAGATCTGGACAACCGCAACATGGGGCCCTGGATCTGGAAATATTTCTTAAGTAAATCTTTTGTAATGTCCACGAGGAGCTTAAAAGCAGCTGGATTGATTTGTTATTGCAACCAGATTTGTACTCCTATGTCTTTGATGTTTACCCATGACACACTACTAAATCTTTAACCCCAATTAATAACTGCAACATTTCCACTGTCTAGTCATCCAACTGCAGGCATTAATGACACACCCAGAGGGGCACTCTATGGTACAAATGTAGGTGGAAACAAATTAGCACTAGGGATCATCAATGAGCGCAAGTTAAATTAAAGTGTAATATCTCTGGTGTGCATAAAGATTCATTGCACTATTTTGAAAAAAAGTATAGAGTTTAGCCCCAATATCCTGGCTAACAGTTATCCTGTAATTCATATCACAAAAAAAACCTTAACTAATCATTATCAGAATGTGAAACCTTTCTGTGCACAAATTTGTTTTTAGGATTTCTACATTGCCACAGTGACTACATTCTAAAAGTAATTAATTGATTATAATGCTTTGGAATATACTGAGGATTTTAAAGCCACAATCAATTTGGATGACTGGCTACAGGATGCGTGGCCTCTCAGAAAAATGACCCCCCAAATTCAAGGATTCATGTGTATATTTACTCTAAAGTCCTACCTACCTTTGACCTGATCTTCAACTTGTCCATGAGCATCCTCAAACCCTCCCATCTTGGGAGACTCCTGCTGCCAAGCTCCAAAGCCAGATTTGCCACTGCTGTCAGAGCGTTCCATGCAACCACCATTCTAGGTGGGGAATCTATCTCTGACATCTCCCCAAACCTTCCTCCAGTTATATTGAAATTATACCCCCTCGTGATAACCACTTCTGCCCTGGAAGGAGGTCTCTGGCTGTTCTCTCTATCTATGCCCGTCGTCATCTTGCACACCTCCAATGAGTTGCCTCTCACCCTTCTTCACTGCAGTGGGAAGGGCCTTGGCTCCCTCAACCTTTCTTCGTGGGATATGCCTTCCAGTCCAAGCAGCATCCTGGTGGGTCTCCTCTGCACCCTCTCTGGGACTTCCATATCCCACCCGTAGTGTGGCAGCCAGGGCTGGAAGCAATGTTCCGAGTGTGGTCCAACTGGGACTCTGTGGAGCTGCGGCATGGCCTCGTGGCTCTTGAGCTCAATCTTTCCTGCTGGTGAAGGTCAGAACACCGTATGCCTTCTTGATAGGGTTGTTAACTTTGGGGGATCTATGGGCATGAATCCAGGGTCCCTCTGTTCCTCCACACTGCCAAAAGTCCTGGCTTTGACCCTGTAATTTGCTTTCAAATTCAACCTTCCAAATGAATTACTTCACACTTTTCCAGGCTGAACTCTATCTGCCACTTATCAGCCCAGATCTGGATCCTGTCAATGTCCCATTGTAACCTATAACTGACCTCCATACAGTGGCTCAGTGGTTAGTATTGCTGCCTTACAGTGCCAGGTAACCGAGTTCACTTCCAGCCTCGGGTGACTGTCTGTGTAGAGTTTGCATATTCTCCAGGTGTCTGTGTCGGTTTCCTCCAGGTGCTCTGGTTTCCTCCCACAATCAAAAGATGTGCAGGTCAGGTGAATTGACCATGCTAAATTGCCCATGGTGTTCAGGGATATGTTGGTTAGGTGCATTGGTCAGATGTAGATGTAGAATAATAGATAGAGAAATAGGTTTGGGTGGGATACTCTTTGAAGGGTCAGTGTGGACTTGTTGGGCCGAAGGGCATGTTTGCACACTGTGGGGATTCTATGATTCTATGAACTGGTTGCCCCTCTACCAGGGTATCCCATTGCTGAATGTACAAAAACAGCTGACACAGGACATCTCTTTTGTCCCATTTGGATCAGACTGCTTAGCCTGAATCAGTGTAGACCGAGGATTACCATCTCTAGTGAAATCTATTCCTCAAATTTCAATCACAAGTCAACAGTCTGCAAATATTAATAGATTTGCTTAATGAGTTGATAACTATATTTTGCTATAGGTGTCAACAGTTGCTATGGAAGTCTAATAAAAAGGTATTTATTCATAGAATTACATTGGACATCCATCATTGAAAGAGGATATCTGGCCCAAATGGTTCCTCTTCATTTAATCACATTAACATAACATTCTCCTTCAATGCACTTATGCATTTTATCTCAATTATGTGTCTCAATCAGTCTTTTTACAAACTAATCAGAATAGAAATTGACAGTGCCCATAAAATGTCGGAGTAGAAGCACAGCACTTGACCCACTGAGCCTGCTCCACCATTCACGAGATCATGGCTGATCTGATCACCCTCAACGAAACTTTCCTGCCTTAGTCCCATAATCCATTGGAAGCAAGGGCTTTGGAGATAAGACAGGAAAGAGGAATTGAAGATTATCACAAAGCCATCATCTCATCAAATGGCAGAGTAAACAGATTGGGCCCGTTGGCCTGTTTCTGCCCCAATATCTTATGGTTACTGTGAAATTCCATTCTGATCGGTGAAGTAAACAATTGACTGAGGCACATGAGTGGGGTGAATTACATAAAATGCATATAAAGAAAAGGGCAGTGAAAATATAAATTGGAATGTGGACCTACATTTTCCCCATGCTACCAACAGTGGCAACTGGGAAATCGATCATCCATCACAAGCGCCTGGGCAAGCTCCTGGACAATCGAGAAGAATTGGCAGCTGTATGTTCTCCCAGGCAAGCCCTGAAATCCTGGGTTTACTTCAAAAGGGGGTCGGACTCATTAAGAGTGTCTTCTATTTACATTTGCCTGATTATTTTGCTCAGGAAAGATGCAGTCTTATAGGAACAAGGATGTGAAAGCTAATCTGTGACTGTCTATTCAGCAAATGAGACACGTGATCTGCTGGAAACTCGGTGGGTTGAATTATATTTTCTTCTCTGCTTTACATGTTTATGGCTAGGTAACAATCAAGCTGTTCTTAGCTACCACAAAATACTATCATAATGCCAAGGAATGCCCCAGTGAGTCATCTTAAATTACACTTTATACTGTTCCTAGAAATATATAAACAACTGTTGTCTAGTTTAAATTTATCAACTTACAAGAACATTGAGTTTTTTTTATAAGAGTAGCAAGGAGACCTCAATGCACAAGTTAAATTGTGTTAAAAGTTGACAGCTGGTGAATCAGCTGCTTAGAACATTGGCTTAATTTCTGAATAAGATTTGCACTCACGCTGCCAACACTGAGATCTGATTGCTTGACACCACATCATGATTTGTTGCAACAAATTTCTTCTTCAATCACAGATTTGGATTTATTTAGTATGCAATATTTTCTTAAGGTATTTCCATTCTTTGGGAACCCCAAAATGCCTAAATTGTCATCTCATTGGAAAAAAATTTGGAAGTATCTCACCTTTGCTTCAGAATTTCAATATTTGAACTCTATAAGGGGTGTGAACACATAATCGAAACACTTCAGTTTGGTTCTGAGAAAGCATTACCTTGTTAACGGTGTCATGATTTGGGATTTTGTAATAAACTAAGGACTAATCCATTTGTTTAGATGCACAAAATGATAGTTTTTGAAAAAGACCAGGGTGTAATCCCAGTTTGTCTCTTCCCTCAAGCACCACAAGAAGACAAACTTTGATCATTTATCTCATTAGTTATGTTTTGGAACCCTGTTGAGCAAAGATTGACAGCCACATTTGTTCATACCAAATGGTGCATTGTGACCTCCTGGAGTAGTGAAGTGGCCGTAGTGAATGTTCTTTCATTTGTGTTCTGAGTGAAGATAGCAAGGAAATCATCTACCATCATAATCTGCTAAAATGAGGAGTTATCTGGGGTGAATACCCCTCTAGATTTTCCATTCTACATTCCCATGAGAATACTATTTGTGACTATGTTAGTGGGAGTTGTACCGTAAATTCCTTTTCTGTCATTCTGTACTCAAATGCTTCACAGCTAATTTACAAACTATTTTCTTTTTATATCTATTTAAGGACAGCAGGGGGGAGTTGGAGATGAGGTGTGAGAAAAATAACAAAGAAGTGCAGATGCTGGAAATCTGAAACAAAAAGAGGAATTGCTGAAGAAGCTCAATAGGTCTGGCAGCATCTGTGAAGAGGAAGCAGAGTTAATGTTTTAGGTCCAGTGACCCTTCTTCTGTACAAAGATGAGATGAGACCCATCAATATGATGGAACAGCAATCAGTTAAATAGGTTTAACTACTAATAGGCTTCCTTTCCACATTACAGTGGAGCTAACAGATTTCAGATGGGAGTATATTGGATATGAATTGCTGCAATCATATTTTCCATCAAAGAATTGTTACCACATTTCCAATTTCATCCCCAGCACAAACAAGGCCACAATTTCATGGTGCTCATTAATTTAAACTAAATAGGCAGATTGCCAAGGGAACCTTTGCTATTTATTGGTAGCTGGCCTGTTTGGAAATATCAGTTTTGTGTCTTGTTAATGCCACTTAAAGACACCCTGTATTTCTTGATGATATGGTTCATACTGGCAATTGTTCATGAAACCTACTTCTAAATGGAATGTTCAGATAAATGCGAGGTGCTGCATTTTGGGAAAGCAAATCTTAACAGGACTTATACACTTAATGGTAAGGTCCTAGGGAGAATTGCTGAACAAAAAGACCTTGGAGTGCAGGCTCATAGTTCCTTGAAAGTGGAGTCGCAGGTAGATAGGATAGTGAAAAAGGTGTTTGGTATGCTTTCTTTTATTGGTCAGAGTATTGAGTACAGGGGTTGGGAGGTCATGTTGCGGCTGTACAAGACATTGGCTAGGCCACTGTTGCAATATTGTGTGCAATTCTGGTCTCCTTCCTATCGGAAAGATGTTGTGAAACCTGAAAGGGTTCAGAAAAGATTTACAAGGATGTTGCCAGGGTTGGAAGATTTGAGCTATATGGAGAGGCTGAACAGGTTGGGGCTGTCTTCCCTGGAGCGTCGGATGCTAAGGGGTGACCTTATACACGTTTAAAAAATTATGAAGGGCATGGATAGGATAAATAGGCAAAGTCTTTTCCCTGGGATGGGGGCGTCCAGAACTAGAGGGCATAGGTTTAGGATGAGAGGGGAAAGATATAAAAGATACCTAAGGGGCAACTTTTTCACACAGAGGGTGTTACATGTATGGAATGAGCTGCCAGAGGAAGTGGTGGATGCTAGTACAATTGCAACATTTAAGAGGCATTTGGATGGGTATATGAATAGGAAGGGTTTGGAGGGATGTGTGCTGGGTGCTGGCAGGTGGGACTAGATTGAGTTGGGATATTTGGTTGGCATGGATGGGTTGGACTGAAGGGTCTGTTTCCATGCTGTACATCTCTATGACTCTCTCTCTATACATATATATACGCACACATACATACTTAAATCAAGACTAGGCAGTCAAACATGGAGCATGTTTTTTGCTGTGTGGACACAGCAATGTTCAAGGATTTAATTGATCTGTGTTGATTATGTTGGTTTGTTCACTGATCTATTTTGACTGTACTTAACTGATTAAGTCTGGATGGAGCATCTGATAGAAAAAGCAAAGAGAAACTTCAAAGACTTGAGATGCCTGAGTTGTGAAAACAAGTGTAGAAATCCTGTCATTGCAGAGATTTGCTGAGTGTAAATAAATATGTTGTTAATTTAAAACTGTGTCATCTTATCATTGCGTTGAGGTAAACTGGATATATGGAATATAAAACAAACCATAAATATAAGAGAGATACTGTAAAGGGACTGATAAACTGCTCCAGTAGTTTTGATTAGCGTTCAAAATGTTGTAATCCATGCTCCATCATCTCATTTGGATTACAAAGCCTAAAGGAAACTGTGAATAGGCCTCACAGCACATACACCACTTTGTCCTGCTCCAGAGCAGTCAGAATACTGAGGCACAGAGCTAGGGATGACAATTCCCTCACAATACAGGCAATTGCTACATTCTCTCAGGTAAGCAGTGCATCTCCCCTCATCAGCCTCTCAGGCAATACTCTCAATGGTACTCAGACAGCCAATCTGAATAATTTCACTTCCCTGCAACCAAGGTGGCACTGGTCAGAGTCACTTGAGGTACTCAGCATGGCCAACTCAAGTGTCTTCAGTAGAGGTGCAACACTTAAACCATGAAATCAACTTCTCGGTCAATGAGAACACTAAGGCTTCCAATAGGGGCAATATGTAGATATGCAACAGATATGTAATCAAATGTGAAATCTGTTGTAAAATAGTTTTATTTGAGATAACTTCTACTTTTCATAATCTTAGTAATGTGACAAGGAACACTTATGATGTTCTGTTTGAAGACATTAATGCAGTGACTTAGTATGTAGATAAAGCAACTATTAGGAATGCAAATGGAGTAGCTATTCATTGAAAAGTAGGAATTGTTTGTTACAGTTGTGATGGGTATTGGTGAAATCACATCTAGCGTATGTGTAAAGCTTTGATTTCCTCATTTAACAAAGAACATAATTGTGTTGGAAACGGTTCAGTGAAGGTACACTTGACTGATTTCTGGGGTGAAAAAATTATTCTATCAAGAAAGATTGGATAAGCTGTGTCTCTACACATTGGAGTTTAAAAGAACGAGAGGCCATTACACTGAAACATAAAGAGTTCTGATTTAACCTGACAGAATGCATACCAAAGGAGTTTCCCCTTGTGGGAAAATCTAGAATTAAGGGGCACAAAGTGTGTCCCATTTAAGATGAAGAAGAGAAGATTTATCGTCTCTCAGAGAGTTATGAGTCTTTGGAAATCTCTTTTCCAGACAGTGATGGGTATGGATGCAGAATATTTTTAAGGCAGAGGTAGTTAGAGTTTTGATTAACATAAGAGTCAAAGAATATCAGCAGGTATCAGGGAAGTAGAGTTAAGGCCACAATCAGATCAGCCATCATCTTATTGAATGTCACAGCAGGCTTGAGAGGCTGAATGGCCTCTAACGCTCCTAATTTGCAAATTTGTAACAAAACTAGAAAATGCTGGAGAAACCCAGCAGGTCTGACAGCATCTGCGGAGAGAAAATACTGTTAACGTTTCAAGTGCAGTGACCCTCCTTCAGAAGACCCTTCTTTATGTTAACTCTGCTTTCTCTCTACAGATGGGACCAGACCTGCTGAGTTTCTTCCACAATTTCTGTTTTTGTTTCAGATCCAGTATCTGCAGTTCTTTGGTTCTTTGTTTGATGATGTTGTATATTTCTATATTGGGTGCTAGGACTGAATTAAATTGAAGCATGTCACATTGGTACAGTATGGGGTAAAGGAGAGATTATTCTGGACAATCTCCCAGTAATGGGCTGCCTTTACAACTTTAGCAGTTCCTTGCACTGGTTGGACCTGGTTCTGATTTGGCATTATTTGACTCTTTCTTCATTTCCTTGCTCCACCATCTCCCAATTGGATGGCTCTATGGCAAGATGGAGGACTCTGCAGCAATGATAATGATTCTGAAACTTGCTCCGGCCTTAAGTAAAGAGCTCTCTTGACTTCTCAAAGCATTAGAATCATTATTTCAAGGAACCAATTATTTTCTTAATTAGAACTTTTATTTCTGCATAATTGTTATTATATCAGTGCTTCAAGTGTTTGCTCTGGTTGCAGGCAGGAATCATGATCTTGTTCAGAAGTAGTCCAACTTCCAGCTCAGCACCGTCACCATGACTTGTCCGGACTTGTCCGACCTGCCTAGCTTCTTTTCCACCTATTTACTCCACCCTCTCCTCCCTGACCTATCACCTTCATCTCCTCCCCCACTCACCCATTGTACTCTATGCTACTCTCTCCCCACCCCCAACCTCCCCAAGCTTACCTCTCCAAGCTTCAGTCTCTCTGCCTTTATTCCTGATGAAGGGCTTTTGCCCGAAACATCGATTTCGCTGCTCGTTGGATGCTGCCTGAATTGCTGTGCTCTTCCAGCACCACTGATCCAGAATCTGGTTTCCAGCATCTGCAGTCATTGTTTTTACCCTGTTTTTACCTATGTACCCTAGCCAGCAGCCAAAAGTCACACACTGCTTTAGGAACAGAACATGTTTTGAGGACTAGCATCATTATGACTATTGCCAAGAAACAGAGTGTTAGCCTATATGAGTCCCTTTCTGAGATCTCAAACAAGTTGCATGTTGAGTCATTTGAAGTCTTTCCTGTTGCGATGAAGCTTTTGAGTAAGTGTACTTTGTGTGAATGCACGCATGTGTGCTTATGTGTATGTGTACTTGTGTGGGTGTTAGGCCAGGGGTGTACTATATAGCTCCCTGCACCTGACTGAATCCAAGCATGCAGGGAAATCCCAATGTGTTTTTTTTCCTGTTTGTCAGCCTCCACGGGGAACAAAATGCTGAGCTGTTGACATCTCACACTGAGTACATCGGTAACTTGCCAGGTGGCTGTATTCAAGCTGATTTATACGGCTAATGTCACTAGAAACAGAAGTTTAGAGCTGCAGTGAATTTCACTGCCAAAGGCAGTGCAGTGTATATCATGATGTTTGGTTGATTTCACAGCAACCAATGACACAGGCAAGTAACTGCCTCTCTCTCGAAACTCAGCTGCATTATACACTGGTCCAGGGTGGGTTCAAGTATGATATTCTGTTCATGAAAACTATTGGCTATGTTCCCTCCTATACCAGTATACCCTTTGCTTCATTCAACCTGGGTACATGCTCAGGTTAAGGTATGCCAGGAACCTACTTGCTTTTGGTTAACTGGTTGTTGAGCTCATTGATGAGCTCATTTCCAGGCCTCAAAGAATCATATGAAATTTTCAGTCAGGAAGTGCAAGGAACACATAGTGTCTGGGACATGCTGGGGTGTAGCTGTCATGAATATACTGGGGGCCATAGGAGCCAATGGACACACTGGTTAACATATTGCAGGAAAAGAGAATGTTATTTAGCTGCCGAACCAGTGGCACAGAATCACTCTTCACTGGTGCTGAGAAGTTTGTACATGCAAATAGTGAGCGGCTGCACTCCCAGGAGGGACATGAGGCTACTGGCATCACCTTCACAGCGATGTTTGGAAGAGGAATGAGGGTCTAAAGGTACAGGAAGTTGAAATAAGGCATATTAGCCTCGTCAGTAGCCTCAGTCCCTTTCTTGGTAATCTGTCATGCTGGTGAGACCACAGTTATCATGCAGGAGGCATATACTCTCCATACACCCTGTGTCAAATAACTTGCTTTCCACTTGCCTCAGCTAAGCAGGTCAGTGACAACTATACCTTGTCACTCCAAGGTGGATACTGTCAGAGAGACAAGGAGTTGGTGCTGAGAAAGTGGGATTCTCAGCAAGTACCTCACCATAACCAACTCCACTGCTATTTTATAACCACAATGCACGTTGGGCAAAAGTTTCTTCATTACCCTTCACTAAAAGACAAACCTACCCACGGCCCTGCTCCATACAGCCTCCAGTTCTGTCATCACCAGAAGCCTTTCTGTTGGCACGTTGTGATGTCCATTAGTGCGGGTCCACCACACTATCATTCATTTCAGACATCTCACTACAGTTGTGAGGAGAGAATGATACATAAGTAACTTGGCTTTCCTCACCTAATCCAGCATGACACTGACATGAGCTGGGCAAAAGTGAGTACTGTAGATGCTGGAGATTAGAGTCGAGTGTGGTGCTGGGAAAGCACAACAGGTCAGGCAGCATCCAAGGACCAGGAAAATCGATGTTTTGGGCAATAGCCCTTCATCTGGAATGAGGCTGGGTGCCTCGGGGTGGTTGATCTTACACCTCGGGACCCTTCAACCTCATGGCATCAAAGTGGATTTCACCAGTTTCCTCATTTCCCCTCCCCCCACTTTATCCCAGTTCCAACTTTCCAGCTCAGCACCATCCTCATGACCCACCCCATCTATCCATCTTTCTTCCCATCTATCCACTCCACCCTCCCCTCCAACCTAACTCCTTTACCCCCACCTCCATCCACCTAATGCACTCTCAGCTGCCTTCCCCCAGCCCCACCCCCCCTCCCATTTATCTCTCCACCCCCGAGGCTCCCAGCTTCATTCCTGAGGAAGGGCTTTTGCCTGAAATGTTAATTTTCCTGCTCCTTGGATGCTGCCTGACCTGCTGTGCTTTTCCAGCACCACACTCTTGACTGACATGAGCTGCTCTGCTCCTCAGGGATGTTCTCTTCTCAGTGGCACCCTACATGTGACAGTGGCTGATTTCTCAGTGACACCACTGGCCAATTCCTAGAAACGTAAGGATGAACGATGTTCACCCAGTCTGCTCAGCTCAGGTATGGGCTGCTGTCTCGATTATCGACCCGCATCATCTGCAAAATGTAGCTTTCCAAATGTTTCAGGTCATTGAATCTTTTACAGCATGTCCTTGCCAGTGCGCCTCTACCCTTGACCATTGCCAACTCTGTTTCTTCAGCAGGATGAAGTCAGAAGCAGGCCTGACTTAAACGGTAAGGGATTGCCATTACTGAGGCTGCCATCTTCCACCAAGTGGAACCACTAGCTGAGCAGACAGCAGAGGGTAGAAGACTGGAAGGGTCCTATTTGACAACTAGGCAGCAGGTCTATCAACATTCCTTAAGGAAAAATACAGATTAAGATCTCATGTTCAGATGCAGTAAGTCTAATCAGCAATAAAACCTTCCCTGTATAAAACATCTTTAAAATAGAGAAAGCTCCTAAACAGAAGTGTGATGTAAATTAAACACAAAACTAAGGAAGGAGGGAAGAGTGGTCATATTTAATTATTAGCTTGTTCTTTCTTCTTTCAAGTGCCAATTGATGTACTAACATGTTAGCAGAAATTTCTGGATTTATAATGGAGGGCATAATATCCTTTCTCTGCGTTTGTGCAGTTTAATGTTGCTCAGAACTTTAACTTGATGCTGCTACAACACCATTTCACATTCTCCTCTGTCTCAACGTTTCCTCATAATATCATTGCCTTTTCCTCCTCCATATCAGAATGCTTACAGTATGTCAAATCTAAGCTTTGAAAAGAAAATCCAAATTTATCCTGATCGTGCTGACAAAATGCTTAATAATGGTCTTAAATGTCCACTAGTGCTATGTGAGCAAGTTGTCTGTTATGGCTCCCTTGAAATCCGAGCTTCTGTGACTCCATAAGATATCAGGGTACAGACCTAAGGATGGGTTTAAGCTACTACCTTGCCTTCCCCTGAACCTATCCTCTTTAGCAACCTAAAATTCCAACTTGAGATTTCAACAGGTCCTCAATCGTCACATAGTTATCAGCATCTAGTAATTAGAAGGTTCTGCCACAGACTGGGCATGCAAAAAGAACTTGCCCCATTGAAATATTGTAGGAGAAAGTGAGGACTGCAGATGCTGGAGATCAGAGCTGAAAATGTTTTGCTGGAAAAGCGCAGCAGGTCAGGCAGCATCCAAGGAGCAGGAGAGTCGACGTTTCGGGCATGAGCCCTTCTTCCTGAAAAAGGGCTCATGCCCGAAACGTCGACTCTCCTGCTCCTTGGATGCTCCCTGACCTGCTGCGCTTTTCCAGCAACACATTTTCAACCATTGAAATATTATCCAAAGGTTAATAGTTATCTCAGCCATTAGGGGCGGAGTAGATGCTTACAATAGCAGAGGCTCACAACACAGCATCTACAGTCTCAGAAAGATCACACCCTCTGTAAAGAAAGACAATTTTTGAATTTTAGTAAGTTAAGATTCTTGGGAGGATAGCAATGATTTCATAGTGGAGCAGGCTTCAGTGGCTGAATGGCCATGTCTAAACTCCAAAGTAATGATGTTCCAGAAGACCAGATGGCAAGGGATAGAAATATACCCAATGTTTACACACTGTTAGATTTATTTAATTACAAATGTACATGTTACAAACATGTACCTTCTCACTAACAATCATAGTTTCTGCCTCTTCCTTGAATCTCCAATGAATGCCCATTGTCTGCCAAAACTTAAATAGAACTAATGGACAATGAGCAACTCCCATTCTCTCACTAATAAAATCTTGTGTTATGTGCTGTCATGTTCAAATTAGGAGGGTTGAACTGACTTCTTTCTTTTTACCACTCCTCTACAGGTCAATAACTCTTGATGTCTCCTTCCAAGCAGCTTGTTCCTTGCAAATACAACATTGTTACTGATGTGGCCAGTGCATTTTGTTTTGCAGCTTTTACGTTGTTCTTTCCAAAAAGAGGTCAAGATATATTGTTCCTGTCAATGATACTATAAATTAACAGTTGGTTAACATATATCATAACAATGTACAAGTAAAATTTCAGAACAAAATTAGACGAAAGATTTCCATATGTGTACAAACCATTACATTTGTGAGATGCCTCTCCTCCAGAATCCTAGGAAGCTGTGTTATGTTTTTATTTTGATTTCCCAGAGTGACAAAGGTTTACAGCATGGAAACAGGCCCTTTGGCCCAACCTACCCATGCCGTCCAACTTTCACAATTTAAACTAGTCTCACTTGCCTGCATTTCATCCATATCACTCCATACCTATCCCATCCATGTACCTATCCTCATGTTTCTTAAATTATGAAATTGTACTTACTTCCAACACCAACTCTGGTAACCCATTCCAGATATTCACCGTCCTCTGTGTGAAAGAAACTGCCCATTTGAACCCTTTTGTGTCTCTCACTTCTCACCTTAAACCTATGCCCTCTTATTCTAGACTACCATGGGGCAAAACTAATGGCCATCTACCTTATCTATGCCTCTCGCGATTTTATAGACCTCTATTAGGTCACCCCTGAGTCTCTCTGCTCCAGGGAAGAAAATCCCTGCCCATCCAACCTCTCCCTATAACTAAAACCTTCCAGTCCAGGTAGCATCTTAGTAAATCTTTCCTGCACTCTTTGTAGTTTATCACCATCCTTTCTATAGTAGGACAAACAGAACTGCATGCAGTACTCCAAAAGTGGCCTCACCAATCTTTTGTACACCTGCAGAAGACATCCCAACTCCTATACTCAGTGCTCTCCTTGATGAAAGCATACATGACGAAAGCCTTATCCCTGTCTACCTGTGACTCACGTTCGAGGAGTTGTGAACCTGTTATAAATCTCTTGGTTCTATAACACTCCCAAGGTTCTGCCATTGACCTTTTAAGTCCTGCCCTGATCTGACCCATCAAAATGCAACACTTTGTATTTATCTAAATGAAATTTCACCTTCCATTCCTCAGCCCATTGGCCCATCTGATCAAGGTCCCTTGTACTCTGAGATAATCTTCTTCACTGTCCACTATACATCAAGCTTGGTGCCATCTGCAAACTTACTAACCACACCTCCTAACTTCTCGTCCAAATAATTTACATAAAAGTTTTTGCTTTTGTGTTAACCTCCTGAGTGTTGGAACATTCTTTACGTCAGCATGCTTCATTGTAGTAATCAACTCTACCACATTAGAACTAGTCTGAATACCCAACTACTTCAACTGACCATTCAAACGGTGTAGTTTCTCTGTCTAATCTTTTGACTTATAACATCATACTTCAGTGATGACCTGGTATGATTAAATGGGATTGGAGCAACATTTCCTGAATATGATGAAAATGCTGTGGATACTGGAGATCTGAACTAAAAACAAGAAGGGCTAGAGAACCTCAACATACCTGGCAGCATTTGTGAGGAGAGGAACAGTGGACACTGAGTCTAATATGACTCTTCGTCTAAATGGGATTATTAATTTAAAATTATTCCTGGCCTGCTTTTCTTATCATTTAATCCAAAACATTTAGAATCCACAAGAATGACTCCCAATTTTACAGCATTTACCAGAGTTTCTCAGTGTTTTCTCACAGTGAATGCCCACCTTTAGTGTTGCGGAGCGATCTACCCTGGGAGCTTCTGATATACTAGCCAGTTTGAAATGCTTGGTGTGGATGTTCAGTCCATATAGTGTGTTTACTCTTTACCAGCTGTCCATCCAGGTTTTCTCATATGGAAACCTGGCAAAGAGTCTTGACCTCTTCAAGGTTGGTTCCCTCAATAGAATATGACAGGCTATTACAGGCTAGAATTCTCCACTTCCCCAGTTTATTGCTTTTGTCATTGAGGGGCTTATGGTGGTAAGTACTAATTGAAGTTTTGCCAACAACACTAACAATGGAATTTTTGTTCATATGCTAATGGAGGTAATCTAGTATATGGTTCAGCAAAGAACTGTGTCAGTCAACTTTATATTAAGCCAGCATTTCTGGATAGAAAAATATAATATTCTCTTTGAGAAGTAATCAGAATAATGAATTACTGTCCAGCAACTTTTTTTTGAAAGCATGTAAGCCTGGTTGTGGAGTGAGGCCTGGGTTGTACTCAGTTTTACTGTCTCATGTGTGTCCCACCACACCTTGGCACGTTTTGGTTAAAGTTAGAACTAACCACATCAACATCAGAGTTCTTATGTAGTCATCACTGAATAGTTGTGGAGTGGCTGTGTGTGAAATCCTGTGAATGGTGAGATTCCACACAGAAACTGTTGTTTATAGATGAGACCTATTTAGCAAAGGATCAGAACTGTGTTCAGAAGCACATTTAGCAAGAATTCAAAGCCATCAGGAAAAGAAAGGAGGAGAATGCTGGCAAGAAGGAAACCATTCCACTGGAACCTACACCATGCCGACACATAGATAGCAGTGCTATGCAATACACTGTATGCCAGACGTATTTGGCAGACCTTCTTAGAAATATATTAACTTAACTTGTCAAGCCATCAGAACTGCATTATCTACATTCTAAAGCTACATTAAATAACTCTACAAGTACATCTGTCCCTGGACAGTTTCTTAGAAATATGTTTTAAGACCTTGGCAATTGTCATCCACAAATCAACTCTGAAGCCTTTCATCTATCACAGCTGGAATACTGAAAAGTGACACTAAAAAAGGAAGTAATTTGAGAACCCCTCAAATGCTTTAATATCATTTAATATTTGTCAAATGTAACACATAAATGTGAATGGGATCAAATATTTTCCTGGATACTGCTCAAAAGAGGGACACATTATTGAAACTTTCATCTTTTACTCATCAGGACAAGCTTGAGAAAGTCAAATTTCAATTGACTCCAACAATTTGTACCTCAGGAGAAAGGGGTGCTGACTCATTGGCAAGTCTGATTGGTTGAGGCACTGTCTTAGAGAAAGCAGCAAGGAAGTATAGGCTCCTCAACCTCTCCAGTAATTCAAAAAAGGTGCAAGACTTGAACATATTTCTTTTGTTTCAAAAAAACGTTTGAATCTATGGCATTTCCAGTAAATATGTCACTGTATGAGTTCAACTGATCATGTCTTATTGGGTGATTGTGTAGTTATTAGCATGCTTAGAACTGTTCAGCAAGTATTGCCCAGTCATAGAATCACACCTAACAGCAGGCATTTTATTTTGGATTTTGCAACCAAAATAAGAAGGGCTTATAGAAGGCAGTACATTTGTGGAACTGGTGTTAATAGCTTCCAATACAGATCATGCTTATAATCATTTTCAATCATTTTAGTCCATTTTTTTTCTGAAATAAATAAGATACGCTTTCTGAAGTTCAGTCATAAAAGCAAAATCCCATGCAGTCAAATGTTCAACTGAAGGCTGCCCACTTCATATCTGAATAAATCGTAAATGTTAGAGAGAAGTCTTCTGTGTGCCCACATGATGAAATTTTGGTTGGTCTTTAAACTGTAGCACTGCAGGCCTGACTAAAACGAATAGGCACTAATTAATATTGGACATGAGATTGCTACACTGCATCATGTTTATTTACAAAGTGGGTGGAACACGCATTGCGAATGGCTGTTCCAGTTTGAAGAAATCAAGTGGCTTATAATGGATCCTATAATAGATCTTTCAGGATCTTTAAGTGCTGCTCTGGAACAAATAGGCTTTTTGGGTTTTGAAAAATGACTTCTACTATCCTCACAGTCTTCTGCCCCACTCTTGATCGATCCAGTTCATCCTTCAGCCCCGGGACAGTCAATCAACAAAGGCTGGATACTCTTCCAAAGCATGAGACTGGAGAACTTCATTGAAGCACTTATTTAAATGGGTCGCAACTTAAAAAGATCTTCAGGCCTCTTAACCATAGGCAGCTACTGACAATATAGGTCATAACTGAAATCCCACCTCCTTCATATCTTATTTTAAAATCAGCACTTATTTAGATTTCTTTATACATTGCAATCAAACAATAAATACCTTTATCACTTTGCTTTTTGTTTCGTTGTTCCTAATTTATTCTGAGTAACAAGTCAGATATGTAGGGCAGTGTAGTCTAGGCACCAACTGCACCCTTCATCAGTATTTAATTGCTCTATATTTAGCTTCTACTTTTAGCTGACATCTACCTGCCTGTGCTACTACTCTGACTATTAATAGGTAAGTTGAACACATTTGTGATAAACTTAAGGTGCACCATTTCTGATGATTATCATAATTTGCTTCATAGGCTTCAATTAAAACCATTTTTCCCTATATAAAGTAGTTTCTAGAGAGCACAGAATTTGTAAGATTGTCATCTAAAGTTGAAGTACCTTATTTCTTTTGCTCCCCATTCGAAAATGCTGCCTTTTCTGTTTTAGAGTCTATTAAAGGCAACGTGTTGGCTTTCTTTCTTGGCAGCACTTGATATTTTTCTGGAAATGCACTGATTTTCTAGTTTAGCTTTCTCCAATGTTGACTATTAACTTGCAGCTACACAGTTCAGTGAAAGGATATTCATGGTGCATTTGCTGTCATGAAGACTGCATCTGAATATTTTCCTCTTCTGACTGGGCCTAAAATTAGATTTTGTTTCCTGCAGTGGCTGCTTTGCTCTTCAATCAACAGTGAACACATTGGACAATACATTTCTGCTTCACAGACTTCTTAGCAATTATGCTTGAGGTAAGTCAGGAAGATTTACTTCTCAGAGGATCTGAGGTCAAACACTGGGATAATAATAGAATCAGTTTAGCCCTATAACCTGCCAACAAGTCCAAGAAGCTAATTGGTTCAAAGAGAACTTATTCTGCCTGGTAGCAAGAACTTTGTGAGTCAGGTGAAGCATATTAAAGGAACAGGCAAAAGTGTTGCTGCTCAGAATCTGTGCAACAGCATAATTTGAATAACAAGTCTTTCTCTCACTCTTTCAGATGTGCTTTAAACAGTTCTTATTGCCCTGATATACAGAGGATGTTATTAAACTGGAAAGGGTGCAAGAAACATTTATAAGGATGTTACTGAGACTGGGGGTTTGAGTTATAATGTGAGGTTGGATTGGCTGGGACTTTTTTCTCTGGAGAGTAGGAGGTTGAGGGGTGACCTTGTAGAAGTTTGTAAAGTAATGAGGAACAGAGATAATTTAAATAGTCAAGGTCTTTTTCTCAGGATAGGGGATTCCAAAACTAGCAGATATATGTTTAAAGTGAGAGGGAAAAGATTTAAAAGTGACCATGTGGGTTGACATTTTCACACAGATGGGGGTGAGTATATGGAACGAGCTAGCAGAGGAAGTGATAGAAGCAAGTACAATTATAAAATTTAATAGACATTTGGACGGGTGAAGAGATTGGAAAGGTTTAGAGAGATATCGGCAAAAACCCTGATGAAGGCTTATTACCGAAACGTTGATTCTCCTGCTCCTTGGATACTGTCTGACCTGCTGTGCTTTTCCCACACTACACTCTTGACCTTATAGGCAAAAGACAGACAACTAGGATGAGTTCAGTTTAGGATACCTTGGCGGCTTGGACTAATTGGTCTGAAGGGCCTGTTTTTGTGCTGTATGACTTTATGATTCTAAGATACATTTTGTTGGAACTTTTCATCTTGCACTCAGCAGATTAATTTGCAAAAGTGCCATTGTATTACATTTTAGACTGTATGAGAAGAGAGTATTGATTGGTTGGCAAGTGGACTCTAGTTGGCAAGTGGACTCTGGTTGGTAGAGGTACTACGAATGGAGAGTGCACCAGTTAGATGATGGCTGACAATTAACTGTCAGGTTTGATAAAAATATTAACGAAGGCAGGCTTACTCTGATGGATCAAATTAGTACTCAAAGAAATTAATCAGAGAATGGCTGTTACCTCTTTTGTTCAGTTGAAACAGATGTAATGTCTGTGCATGCTCTTTTTGCTGTGAAGAACAGGGCTTTGTGGTCATATATGCAGTTGAAAGAAGAGTCAAACTGAACTCAAAACATTAATTCTGGTTTTCTCTCCACTGATGCTATCAGACAGAATGGGTTTCTGCAGCATTTTCTGTGAATGACACTGGCACTGAAATTCCTATACAGGTAGTTCTGCTATAACATGAGTTTCGTTAATGCAAATCTGCTGTAACATAATTGATGAATTCAGGACACTATTTCTAAAGCATGAACTTTTAAAATGTGTGTTGGCTGTAACATGATTACATTGTCAACACTTTAAGTGCTGTTGCTAAAGGGTAATTTTTCCATAAAGCTGTGTTGTACAAGAACACAACCATCGTCTTACAGAAGAACTAGCTGTACCACATAAATTATTTGTCCTGGAAACATGATGAAAGCAGCATATATTACTATACATGGCTCTGTGTTTTTGCAGAAAGAACAAGCATGTGAAGACATTGCCCTTGTTTCAACTCAACAAATCAGGTGACAGCTATTCTCTGGTTCAATTTTTGGGGGAATATCTTGATTAATCAGAATCATCCAACTTAGTAAACGTAGTAAAGTTTGGAAGTTAACTGTCAGCAATCATCTAACAGTTGCATGGTAAAACATTTACCACTCAGAATTCAATTGCCAATCAATCAGTCCTCATTTCTGACACTGTATGAAATATTATTTTCCATTTGCTTTTTCATTTACTATTCCGATGGGTTGCAGGATGAAATGTTTTGACAAAATGTGGCTTTTTGAGCAATACTAAAGTACTTTCAGAAACATTTCAGTTCATAAGAGCAGTTTTTTGGGATTCACTAGGTGAAGAAGTATGTTTGGAATTTGAAGGAGTGTTCAGTATAATCACGAAATAACAGTGGAATTGTATTATGCCTTTCTGAAGAAATGAGCATTCGAGGAGCAGGAGAATCGATGTTTCGGGCAAAAACCCTTCGTCAGCCTCATTCCTGATGAAGGGTTTTTGCCCAAAACATCAAATCTCTTGCTCCTCAGATGCTGCCTGACCTGCTGTGCTTTTCCAGCACCACATTCTCGACTCTAATCTCCAGCATCTGCAGTCCTCACTTTTGTCTTACTTAAGAAATGGCCTGTTAACTGATTTACTTCAGCTTGACATCAAAGTATCACTGCGTATGTATTTAGTTCTCACGCCTTACTAAGACTCGCATTTTCAAAATTTCTATATGATGATTTTTATGGGATCCGATGCTTAACTAATAAAAAGAGAAAAGCTTCTAAAATTTATTTTTCTTAAATACACTGGGCTTAAATATGTCCTTGCAACATGAAGTGATGTTTGTCGACAGTTTGGGAACTGGCTGGTGAATCATCCCTGACTCCATATTGGTGAAGCAGTTAGTGTGCATGTAGGAAGCATCAGCCAGAAGTTAGTGATTTATTTACGATCTCGTGCATTTTGTTACAAAATACAGTGAAAAGTGTTGCATTGTGTCATCACTCCCCAGTGCCATCTCGAAACACAGAAAAATAAACCAAAACATAGACTAAGAATGGCAGAAAAATGAAGAAACAACGAAAATGTGTTCCACTTTACAGTTCTTCTTGTGAAGTGCTTCGCCATGGGCCATGGGCCTGATGGAAGGGTATGAGTCTCCTTCACAGTGCCGCTGGAATGAAAGTCACCATACTTTGGCGTCATCTTGCCTTTGAAACTATGAATCCTTGCTGGCTCTTGTCAATACAGATGCCACTGGCCACCCAAACTCGACTCTCACATCACCAGGAGTCTGCTTTGAGTCCACCTAGCCAATGCAGTCACTGCTGATGCTGCCAGGTCTTGTATTGGGCCCAAACTTACCTTCTCCACCTCCTCCATGAATCTGCGCTGAACGCAGACGCTGCTGGGAATCTAAACTCACCTCCATTACAGAGGCCATGAGTCAGCACTATGACTGCCTCATTGATATAGAGGCTTCTGAGAACACAAACCACTGCCCGTGAGTGCATTTTTGGGCCTACTCTAGTCTACGCTAGGCTCACTTGCCACCACTGATGGTGTCACGGTGGCTGACCTCTTCAACAAGAGATAAGTAAAATAAACAAAGAGAAAAGAATAGAAAAGAAAAGTGGATGAAGTGGATGAGCCCTGGGCCCAGAAGCCCTACTCCACTGCCACCAAGTAGGCAAAACAAGCTGATCAGTTGTTTGGCTTACGATTCTGATTTGGTGTCTATACTGTCAGTTTGGAACTCAATTCACCAGCTAATGTCCTCACTGAATCTCGAAAACCTGAACACACGTCAGCAGCAAAGTCTGCAGGGTGTGATGTGGCAGGGACTGAAGGACTGAAGGACTGCTGTCAAGTCTTCAGTTGCTCCTAGCATAGGTGAATGAATAGTAGACATTCCCCTAAGTATATGTTTGGCTTAAAGAATGAACAAAGACCACGGACAGTAAGGGAAGTGCAGGAGCAAAGCGGAAGGGAAGACAGAGAAAGTCTCTTATCAGAAATCCATTTCTGCTCAGGGTGCTCATGGAGCAATTTTACACTTGAACTTCAGGGAGGAACAATGTGTGAAACATCTGTACTTCACTTTCAGATCTTCACTGAAATCTGTCATTGGTTGAAAATCCAACATCAATCTCAGGGGAGAACTAATCACTTTGCCAAAGCCATGAAGGTGACTCTCATGATGAACAGTTGGCTTCTTCCAGGCTGCATCTGGAGATATTTGCAACATTTTTCACTTTCCCTTTCATGTTGCACAAGCGAGGTTCACGGAGGTTCTCTACTCAAAGAAAGCTACCTACATTTCACCCCCTCTTACCAGAGGAAATTGTCTGGCAATGCAGGTTTCCCCTTAGCACAAGATGCCATTGATTTCATGCACTCTGCTTTACAAGCCTTACTTTAAAACCTGACAGATTGAATTCTTTCAGTTTCAGCTGCTATGTAACCATAGGCTGTAAACTAGATGGGTCAATGACTGGCGATGTGCTGGCATTCACAATGACCTCATTATGTGGCTGCCTCTGTGGTAGCTGTATTTGTCTCACCATGGCAAACCACAGAGTGGCTTCTGGGTAGGCAATATGCTCTGCTGGCATGATTGATGGTTTCAGTCTGCATCATGGACACAACACAACAACCCTCTCCCATTTCAGGAAGCTATCCAATTTACACTATGTGCAATGTGCAAGAATAATGACTTGTTAAGTTCAAGCATTAGTTTCCATAATGTCAATAGGATAACGAAGAAGCAAGCTACATGGCACTTATCTTGTGCCCCAACATTTAACAAATTACCAGTTTCATCTCAGTTTAGATCTTGGTTTTGATAAAATCATTGTAAATTTTGTCATAATTGCAATGCACTGTGCAAAATTAGGGGTTAATATTTGGCATTACATAAGTGCAAATCTTGAAGTAACTGCACTCTAAAATCAATGATAGTCAGTCAGAAGTTTGGGAAGGAAATCTTTGCAAACACTGTTTTAGTATTATCACTAAGAAGTTCCTGAAACACAATGCATCATTTAGACCAATGACGCAAACCCAGACTATAGACAATTCATGACATTTCCTAGAACCTGAGAGTCTGTAACAACAGAACCGTTGAAATAAACAAAAATTGTGAATTAACATTTGTCAAAAGGCTTCACCTTGTCAAAGATTTTCAGTGACAGATTAAAACATGTCAAACTCTATTTTTAAATGTCTTTTCCTCATTGACATCACTGTAATACAGCATATTGGTGCTCCAATTTGCTGTGCTACAAATCCTTAAAACACAGACTTAAACATAAACATTAGATTAAAAAATTTCCAAATAACATCACCATACTCCATTCAAGGCAATGATGAAATCTTGAATCAAGTAGCACAAAAGTGAGGCAATGACAATCACCAATAAGACAAAATTAAATCAGGCCTCAAATGTCATGACATTTAATGGCATAATGGAACATAGAACATTACAGCGCAGCACAGTACATCGGCCCTCAATGTTGAGCCGACCTGTCATACCAATGTGAATCCCATCTAACCTACATTATTCCATGTACGTCCATATGTTTGTCCAATGACAACTTAAATGTAATTAAAGTTGGCAAATCTACTACCGCTGCAGGCAAAGCATTCCATACCCTTACTACTCTCTGAGTTAAGCATGTTCAAAGAATCCTCCATCATCAGCCTCATGGGGATTACCATTGACCAGAACAGAATGGAACTGCCAATAACTGAAAATAGTGTGTCTACAATAGCATATCAGAGGTTGAGAATTCTCCATTAAGTACCTGACTTCCTAATACTCCAAAGCCTGTCAACCATCTACCTTGCACAACTCAGGAGTGTGATAGAATACTCTCCATGTGCCTGAATAACACTCAAGAAGGTTACCAGCGTCTGGGAAAAGCAACTCACTGATCATCACCCTCTATCTTAAGCATTCACTCACTTCACCAACAATACAGTGGCTGCAGTGTATACCAACTACAAATCCCTGATGGCAACTCACCAAGATCCTTTTCACAGCAACTTCCAAATCTATAACCTCTAACAGCTATTAGTTAGCTAATCCACTATCCCATGTTAATAAACTACAGTAAATCTTTTATTATCTGGCTACCTACGAAATCAGAAATGTATCAACTGGTCAAATATTTTGATTGATCAAGAGGCCCACATGAACAATGTAAAAACTCACACTAAGTACTGGAACCATAGTGCAGGGGGTATACACATCACCATAATACTTAATTTACAGCATAAACCATTTAAATAATAACACAATTTATCCTTAAATAAAGCATATCAGCAGACAGCCTTCTCACTCACGCCCTTCTCTGATAAGTTGACATCGTGGTAGATCCCAGTGATTGATGGGAAATTCACTCAAAATTAAATCAATTGTGGTATTTCATGCGGTCATTCGATTGAACAACATGTATATTCATATTGAAGTAAAATTAGAAAGCTAGAATAATTGGACAGAATAATATAGTAAATGTTGTGGTATTTGAAGTATTTTTTTCTCCATTTATCAAGAGTGCCAGTTCATAGTGTCAGTTAAAATGGTTTGCTGTACTTCCAACTCCATAGGCTCTTACTTAATAAAGTAGTCTACTATATGGTACCTTAATCAAACACCTTCTGAAAATCCAAATATATTGCATCTATTGCTTCGCATTTATCTATCCTGTTTGTTACCGCCTCAAAACATTCTTGTAAGTTTTTCAGGTCTGAATTTCCTTTCACGAGCCATGTTCTTTCTGCTTTTCAAATTAAGTATTTCTAATGTTCTGCTATTACATTCTTCAAAAGCTACAACACAAAAGAAAGAGAAGACCTTGTGGCCAGAAATGGTGTGCATGGACAACAGTGATAGCAGGATTAATGTGAGAGGAGCATTGGAATGAAGAGTGGTACTTGGTTAGTGGGGCATGAATATCTCGGCATCTCCATAGGAGTGATCCTGATCTTCTGCCGTGAGGGATAGGATTTGCTCCTTTTATGGGGTGAGAAGGCTAATGCTTCTCCATCTGTATGGGCATTCTTTGCCTTGTTACGTGACTTCTTCTCCTGCGAAAGAGAAAGGCAGGAATTAAGTAATATGAAAATGGCTGATACTGCTGCAGGTCTGGTGCAGGTGGGCGGAAGGTGGTGAGGTTTCTCAAGTGACTGAGTAGACTGTGCAGAGGGTGTGCAGAGTTATTGGTGAGAGTGACAGCGGGTGAGTGGAGATGTTGTAGGAAACCCTGAGAGTGGTAGAGCATGAGCCTTGGTGGGAGGGCGATGCAGGAGCAGAAATAGAGTGAATGTGTGGACACAGCGAGAAGACTGTGGCACTTAGCCGGCACAGTGGAGAAAGTCATTGCCTTTCTTACAGTGCTGCTAGTGTTTCCTCTGCATGCGAAGACAGCACTGGCCTAGGCAGTGACTCTGGACCAGGTTGCCAGTGGCTGATGGTATGGTCTTCTGTGTCGGTCCTCCAATAAAAGATGCCTCTACTTTGCACCAAACCCTTGACCAGCACCTCCAAGTTCCTGTCGGAGAATTACAATACCACCTTCCCCTTCCCGGACATTCTCCAGAAGGTCCTTGATCAACCTGTGCAATTTTGGAATGTTAGTGCTTGTCAGGGTGTACAGTGGCCTTTTAAAGATGGTGTGGACACAAGGAATGCTGATCCTTCAGTAGATAACTGCTGAATGCATGTTGTTCTGGGAATGATACATGGTGGAATTGGACATGAGGGGTGCCATACATGTGGGAAAGGTCGTTAATGAGGCACATTTGGTAAGGCCCCATGCTTCAAATCCCAACAAAAACTTGTCACAACTTTAACTTAACCAAAAGTAAATAATATTCAGCCAACGCTGAATAATATTCCCCTGCGCTGAATTAAACAGACTGGTCTGTAGTTGCTAGCTTTATCCTTGCAACTTAATTGAACATGGACATAATGTTTATAATTTTCCAGTCCTCTGGCAGCCTCCCTGAATCCAAGAGATACTGAATGACTGTGGTCAGTGCCCATTTCCATTCTCAATTTCTTCAATGTAATTGTGTGCAACTCATCTGGTCCCAGTGCCTTGTCAAATGTAAACACCACCTGTTTATCCAATATATTCCTCCTTTCACCTTCACATCCTTGCAGTGAATGATTTTCTCCTGTGTTATCATGACCCAGTAAAGACATTTAACTCCTGCCTCCAAGTGTCAATTCACTTTTTGGTTCACAATTGGCCCTGCTCCACTTTTTCACCATTTATGTGCCTATAGAAAACTTTGATCAAGATCTGTGTTTGCTAGCAAATCTTTTTCAAAATGTCTCTTTTCTTCTCTTATTTGTTCTCTCATTTCCCTCTAAAACCTATGTATTCAAGTTCATACTCAACTATATGTTTTACTTGAAACCTGTCATAAACAAATGGAGACATTTCTGGAGAAACTGAGTAGGTCTGGCAACATCTGTGGAGAGAAAGCAGAGTTAACGTTTCAGGTCCAGTAACCCCTCTTCAGAACATGTCACAAGCAATCTTTTTCTCCTTTATCTTAGTTTCAATTTCATTCGTTATCCAAGGAACACTGGATTTGTTTTCCCCTCTTTTGCCCTGTGAATAAATATGCCTTAACCATTTTTCTTTGAAGGTAACCCATTATTCAGTTACTGTCCACCTGCCACCCTTAGGTTCTCATTGATCTTGTTAAATCACATTCTTGCTGAATTTAACTCAGGTCTCTGTCGGCTAATTACTTTTATACAGTCAGAGTCATAGAGATGTACAGAATGGAAACAGACCCTTCGGTCCAACCCCGCCATGCTGATCAGATATCCCAACCCAATCTAGTCCCAACTGCCAGCACCTGGCCCATATTCCTCCAAACCTTTCCAATTCATATACCTATCCAGATGCCTTTTAAATGTTGCAATTGTACCAGCCTCCACCACTTACTCTGGCAACTCATTCCATACACGTACCACTCTCTGTGTGAAAAAGTTGCCCATTTGGTCTCTTTTATATCTTTCCCCTATCACCCTAAACCCATGCCCCCTAGTTCTGGACTCCCCGACCCCAGGGAAAATACTTGCCGATTTATCCTATCCATGCTCCTCATAATTTTGTAAAACTATAAGTTCACCCCTCAGCCTCCTACGCTCCAGAGAAAACAGCCCCAGCCTGTTCAGCCTCTCCTTATAGCTCAAATTCTCCAACCCTGGCAACATTCTTGTAAATCTTTTCTGAACCCTTTCAAGTTTCACAACATCTTTTCAATACTCAGCATTTTCTGCTGTTTGTTTCTAATGTCATCTTTAACCTTATGATACAATGATCACTGTTATATAATTGTTCCAACACTGAGATGGAAAAAGATCTGCATTATACAAATTCCAATTTATGTGAGAACATTTGTTCACATAACTTTTTATGACTTGATTTTGTACATATATCTTGCTAGTTCACAATGTATTGATTCTGGACTATGTGTTGTATGCCCAATTGTTTAAATAGTCTGTAGTAGAAATCTTACATACATTTCAGTACGTAGCTTACTAGTATTTGGTTAAATATAATCCTTGGATCCAAATATTCTATGGGGACAGGCACCACAATCATTCTGATTTCAACTAAACAAGGAATTGTTGCAAATTGCCTGGAAATGCAATGGTATAAAAATAGATTTCCTAAAAAAAATGTTGAGTGTTTTCACTTTCACCTGTAAATCACATACTTAGGGATAAAATTTTTTGACAATCTCAAAAAAGAATTGCCAAGATTCTCCTGTGATGCAGTGATTATGAGACTTGACAGCATTATTAGATCCTATCATTCAAACACTGCTACACTAGTCAACCACTAGCATCCAAAACACTGCTGCTCCTCAATTGCTGAGCTATTATAGTCAGTCTAGCTAGTAATTTTCCATGCAGTGATGAAACTGTATAAACTTTGAGCTAGGCAATTCAGTTATTTCCACATTACAAGAAATGGCTGAGACTAAGGGAGACAACAAAAACAAATTCTGATGAAGGTCTCTGGCCCGAAATATCAATTCTCCTGCTCTTCAGATGTTGCCTGACCTGCTGTGCTTTTCCAGCAACACACTCTCTACAATGGCCCTAGTTATAGTATTGAAGACTTGGCCTCCGGAACTAGCCACGCATCTAGCTAAGTTACCCCAGTACTGCTACAATACAGGCATGTTCTCAGCAATGTAGAAAATTGCCTGTTCAAAGAAAATGACACATTTAACCCTACTCCCAATCTGTTATCAAAAAATGATGCAAACTATTGTCAATAGTACTATCAAGCAGCAGCTATTCTCCAAACACTTGCTCACTTTGTTCTAACACAACCATGCTGCTCCAAATCTTATTTCTGATTGCGCCAATCATGGACAAAAGAGTTAAATTCCAAAGATGAAGTGTAAGTAACTGCTCCTGCAGATTTTGCAGAACATGACTGAGTGTAACCTCAAAGAGCTCTTTTAAATTTGAAATTAGTGGGAATCACAGGGAGTCATACCTAATTCAAAGGAAAAAAAACCCATAAGAACTGCAGATGTTGGAAATAGAAATAAAATGAACAACTGCTGGAAAACTCGGCAGGTCTGGCAGCATCTGTGCAGAGTAAGCAGAGTTAACATTTTGGGTCCTGTGACCCTTCTTCAGAATTCAGACCTTCAGAACTGTTAGAAGCCAATCACTTCAGTTCCAGAACTTTGCTGCAGAAATTCCTCGGGCAGTGACCTAGGTCAAAGCATCTTCTGCTGCTTCATCAATAACATTTGTTGTGTTTGTCGGGGGACGAGCTGAGAATAGTTCATAGGTCGGCACAACATCGAGGGCAGGATGGCCTGCTCTGTGCTGTATTGTTCTATGTTGTTGTGATTTGAAATTGCAATATGATAATTTGGCTGACATGAAGTTACCATTCAGAATTGTACCAGCTGAGGGACTCTGCAAGCAGAAGTAAGGAGGTTTTTAATAAAGAAGTCATGTTACTCATGGACTTTTAACTTTAGGGATCTCTGGCTTTTTCTGGACTGAAGAATCCTGCAACCCTCCTTTTATCGTGTGGCCAGAGTTAAGGATTGTTCACTGATGGATTTCTGACTGTCTAATTACATTCCCAAGTCTGCAAATGGTCAAGTAATCCATGCATGTATGCAAAAAATCATGGATAACATTCAGGAATGGCTTGATGCATGACAAGGAACTGTTATGTCACACAAAAGAATGACCATCTCCAACCATAGAGAATTTGACTATTTTCCCCCAGCATTTACTAGTGTGACAATCACTGATGGAATATTCTCCACTTGCCTGGATGAGTGCAGCTGAACAACACTCAAGAGTTTTGATGACATCCAGGACAAATGTAGCCCACTTGATTATGTCTATTCACTAGTTTAAACATGCACACATTCCATCACCAATGCATAATGGTAATATTATGAACCATCCACAGTATACACTGCAGCAACCAGCCAAGGCTCCTTTGACAGTACATTTCAAAACTATGACTTGTATCATGTAGATGAACAAGGGCAGAAGACTAATGAGAACAATAACTTCCTTTTCAAGCCATGTACAATGCTGACTTGGAACTACATCACCATTCCTTCACCAGTGCTGAATCAAAATCCTGGATCTCTCTATGTTTGCAGCACTGTGAGCACATCTATGCATTTGGACCACAGCAGTTCATGAATGTAGAACACCATCACCACTGTCTAATGGTGAACTGAATAATAACTGCTGGCACTACTGATCCACATCCAAAGAATGAAGTAAAATAGAAAAATTATAAGAATGAGAGAAGTGTGATTTTGTTTGAAACTATAATAGAGGAATAAAATTATGTTCAACCTAATAACACAGGAAGAACCAATTTACACAAATCCCAGTGGGTATGTCAAACATTTCAGGAGGGAAATAAAAGGCATTAATGGGCAATATATTTTAGTAAAACAGAGTAAGTTGAGGGCATGATCCAGTATGGGGCAGCATGGTGGCTCAGTGATTAGCACTGCTACCTCACAGCACCAGGGACCCAGGTTCAATTCCTGCCTCAGCTGAGTGTCTGTGTGGGTTTCCTATGGATGCTCCAGTTTCCTCCCACAATCCAAAAGATGTGCAGGTCAGGTGAATTAGCCATAGTGTTAGGTGCATTAGTCAGAGGTAAATATAGGTAGGGATCAGGGTGTGTTACATTTAGGAAATTCAGTGTAGGCTTGTTGAACCAAAGGACCTGTTTCCATGCTGTAGGGAATCTCCTCTAATCATGGTAAACAGGAATGCGTTATTGCAATAAATGAAAGTTTCCTGCTGCTAATTCATATTGTTTCCTGCACATCAAATGTTTTTGTATTTCCTGTGTACCAATCACAGTTTGAAAATGGTTTAATATAGTTAGCCAAGTAGGTTAGATTTTTTCTCAATATGCTGATTTATCAAGTTCAGTACCTGTCAATATGGCAGCTAGTTTATTTGCATAATTTTATGCAACTCTTTTTATTTATTCATGCAATGTGGACATCATTATGCAAGCCAGAATTTACTGGCCATCCCTAATTACCCATAGGACTGTTCAGAGTCAACCACATTGTGGTGTTTTGGAGTCACATGCAGGGTGAGACCAAGTAAGGATGGAAGTTTCCTCATCTTAAAGATATCAGTGAATCAGATAGTTATTTTCTGATAATTGACAATGGATTCATGGCCATCATTAGACTCTTAATTCCAGATTTTTAAAATCAAACTCAGATTCCACCATCTGCCATGGATTCAAATCCGGAACATTATTTGGGTCTCTGAATTAATAGTCCAGCAACGATACTACTGAGCTATCATCTCCCCCTTAAGGGAAAGATATTAATAGATCAATGATAATGAAAAACTGCCTGGCACAGTAAGAAATCAGGTATTATATAAACAGGAGCTTCTTTTTTTTGTGGGGGCAATTTTCTGACATTGCTGGAAGTGGAGAACCTTAGCTGCTGCCGGCATGTATTCGAAAATAGTGGACTCGCCTCTGTGTGGCTGTTTGCTAACAGCTGTCGAACCTCGATGAAATCCCTGGACAGAAGGTTTCATGGAAGGATTGTGCTATTTTTGTTCATAAAGTAAGACATTAAGTTTAGCTCCTAGTATAATAAATAGGAAAATGTTAGACACCTGTAAGACAGAGTATATTGTTTTACAGTGAAACTACATTTGCTGTCTGGTAATGCCATTATAATCACATTGGAGCCAGTGAGCTGGGAAAACTCTGCCCCTCACCCCACCACCATATGTGATATAAGACTGTACAATTAAAGTTAGCAGCATATTGGCAGCAGTAGGTGACAGGAAGAAAATATAACAACTGTAATGGAGAAAACAGACTACATATGTGAAATATTTTTAAAGGTTAGACTGGACTATATGTTTCTGATTATATACTGAGAGAAAGGATTCTGCATGCAGCCAACACAATGGAATATTATAGAGAGGACATCCATGACTTTTCAACGTACCCTGGAATTGTGTAAGGTCTGTCATTGCTGTCACACATTCAGAAAATGTAAGCACTTTCAACAGAATACAGTAGTCTCTTTCTTCCCGCCCCCCGTACCTGCGGGGTATATGTTCCAGGACCTACCGCGGTTAGGTATGAACCCATTCATTTAAATGGGAAACATACCTTCTCAGTTGCCTCCTGGTCCCTGGTTCTGGAACATTCCCTATAACATGTTCCGGCAGCGAAAAACCACGGGTAACCGAAACCGCAAGAAACGGGGCTCACCCTGTAGGTTCTCAAACCCACTTCCTTGGTAATCATTAATTCTTCCATTTGTCATTCAATACTTGATAGGCTTCTTCTATTCTAGTTTATGTCAAATTAAACTCTACGCACATAATGTACGCCATTTCAAAAATAATTTTGGCAAAATTCAGTTTTTGCAGCTGAAAAGCAATATTTAGAGATTTCTGCTGGTCTATGGAAAGTTGGCTTTGAATCTAGCGCATCGATGGGTGATAAGAGCCGGAAACTGCCTTAAGTCTGGCACTTTCAGACTGCACTTTTATGTGACCTTTTAAAGGGGATTTACACTGAATCTGGTCTCAATCACAATCTTGTTCTGAAAGCATTGACAGTGCTTTTGGGGGCATTAATGAGTGTTATTTATACCTGGGGGACTGTTAATACTTTTCTTTCAGATTGGTTTGCTGCAAATATAAGGAATAAATCAGTTCAGACTATTCTGTAAAGTTACATTCCATCACAAATATAATTAACGGAGTAGCATAACACTACTGCTTGGTGTTAAGTGTGCTTGTGGGCAAACATTTTTTTTGGAGCTCTGTTGCTTGATATCTCTAACATCATGATTAAAAAGGGGTCACTTTATTTTTAATTATGAGGTGAGAAATCAGCAATCACAAATCAATCATTCATTTTACACGCCAACCAATCTTTACACATACTGTATGCAAAGCACAAAAAAAGGTAATTTTATAAAATCACATGACAGTAAAAAGCTTACTGGTACCAGGAATTAGGGTTTCTGCTCCCTGATTTTCCATCAGTAAGATGGGTGGAAAAATTAGTTGGAAGTGTATCCAATTCCCCACATGCATTCTTGGTGGAAGAAGTTTGTTGTCTAGAGAACAGCTCATTACAACATTCACCTTCCGCCTGGGCACCTTTCAGACTTCAGGATGCAAAATTGAATTTAACAAGTCCAGAATGTGATCACACTCCTTTATGTTAGTTATCCTCTGCCCACACCCGTAAGTGTGTTTTCATTTGAGTTTGATTTATTGTTGTCACATCTACTGAGATACAGTGAAAAGTGTTGTTGTGTGCTATACATGCAAAATGTACCATACCCAAGTGCATCAGGGTAGCAGAACAGAGTGCAGAACACAGTGTTACAGCCGCAGAGAAGGTGCAGAGAGAGATCAGAATTAACATTTGAAAGGTCCGTTCAAAAGTCTGATAACAGCAAGGAAGAAGCTGATCTTGAATCTGCTTCAAACTTTTATATCTTCTGCCTGACAGAAGTGGGTGGAAGTGCATATAATCCAGGTAGGAAAGGTCTATGATTATGTTGGTTGCTTTCCCAAGACAGTGGGAAGTAGAGATGGATATGTATTCACACTTCTCATTAGTACCCAATCTAGTATTTATCCCTCTCAGCCTATCAACAGCTACCTCTTTGTTTGCCTATCCCCTTATTTGTTACACTCTGTCTCTGCATTTCCATCTCTACGTACTTTATTAGCTACTGCCCTCCTCCCCACCCAAAATCTGCATAAATGCCACCCATTCCCAGCTATTGCAGTTCTGATGAAGGGTCACTGGATTTGACCTGCTGTGTTTCTCCAGCACCCTGTTTTTGTGTCAACTTTCCAGTTCTTTGGGTTTACTTTATGAAACATATTGTTGCACATTGTAGCAAATAAATATGTCACTTGAGATTTTGCTTTGCAGAGCAGAAAGGTCTCTTAGATTAGATTAGATTACTTACAGTGTGGAAACAGGCCCTTCGGCCCAACAAGTCCACACCGACCCGCCGAAGCGCAACCCACCCATACCCCTACATTTACCCTTTACCTAACACTACGGGCAATTTAGCATGGCCAATTCACCTGACCTGCACATCTTTGTGACTGTGGGAGGAAACCGGAGCACCCGGAGGAAACCCACACAGACACGGGGAGAACGTGCAAACTCCACACAGTCAGTCGCCTGAGTCGGGAATTGAACCCGGGTCTCAGGCGCTGTGAGGCAGCAGTGCTAACCACTGTGCCACCGTGCTGAGTCTTTGGTCAGAATGACATGAGGAAGCATTGTAGTAGGATCAATTTCCTTGAGATATGACAAGGTAAAATCAATCAGACTTCAGTTGCTGACCTTAAACAATATGTCCTATTGGAAATGTGTGTATGACTGTGGATATCGAGTGAGATGCATTTTAAACAAGTGACATGGTGTCTACAGTATAGAAGTAGTAATGTAACCCTCAAAGCCATGTCACTGTGCTTTTTCCCCTTTCATTAGACACCTAGGTTTTATAGGTATTAGATTACAGGTTTGGAAGATATAGTTGAAGGAGAATTGGCAAGCTGCTCCAGTGCATCTTGTGCAAGGTACATGATGCTGTTACTGTGTGCCAGTAGTTAGAAGAAGTGAATATATAATATGATGAATGGGGTGCCAATCAAGTGGGCTGCTTTGTCCTGGATGATGTTGAAATTCTTGAGGGTTATCTGAGCTCCATTCAGCCAGGCAAGTGGAGATTAATCCATCATACTCCTGAACTGTCTTGGAGATGATGGACAACATTTGACCTTTTCTTGTAACCATGATATCTTTCACATTAGCCTTCTACCACTAGTCCTCATTTAACACTATCAGCAAGATCTATTCTTTTCTCAGTCATCTGCTGACTTAGCCTCCCTTAAATGAATCTAATTTGCTTCAGCTGCTTCCTGTTGTAGGAAACTTCACATTCTAACCAGATGCTCAGTCAATACGTTTTACCTGAATTCCTTGTTGGATTTATTAGCAATAGTTTTATGTTTATGATCTCTAGTTTGGATTCCTCAAGCAGTGTTTCTCAGCACTTGTCCTAATAATCTCTTTTAGAAATCCAAAGGTCTTACGCAAGTAACTCCATTAATTTCAGTTGTTCACAGAAATGAATTACAGATTGTTCAACCTTGTCTGATAAGTGTATCCTCCCAGTTCTTGCAACACTCTCTTATTTATTTTTTTTTGCATCTTAACCAATGCATAAAATCTGTTTTATACTCTGGAGACCAGAAGTATTCATAGCATTCCAAATGCGGCCTGACTTCTCTGATCTCCAGATATTAATCCCTGTGATTGATTTCCCTTTTACAATTTTATTATTCTGATTAGATCTAGATTAGATTGGCTTCACTATAATCTCGTTACAACTGAATAGCATGCCAAATGATCACTACTCTCTCTCACAGATGTTAAAGGTTTAGATGGAGAGGAATTTCTTAAGTGTGTACAAGACAATTTTCTGATTTAGTGTGTGGATATACCTACTAGAGAAGGTGCAAGACTTGACCTACTGTTGGGAAATAAGGCAGGGCAGGTGACTGAGGTGTCAATGGGGGAGCACTTTGGGGACAGCGACCATAATTCTATTAGTTTTAAAATAATGATGGAAAAGGATAGACCAGATCTAAAAGCTGAAGTTCTAAATTGGAGAAAGGCCAATTTTGATGGTATTAGACAAGAACCTTTGAAAGCTGATTGGAGGCAGATGTTCAAAGGTAAAGGGACGGTTGGAAAATGGGAAGCCTTCAGAAATGAGATAACGAGAGTCCAGAGAAAGTATATTCCCGTCAGGGTGAAAGGGAAGGCTGGTAGGTATAGATAATGTTGGATGACTAAGGAAATTGAGGGTTTGGTTAAGAAAAAGGAAGCGTATGTCAGGAGTAGACAGGATAGATCGAGTGAATCCTTAGAGTATAAAGAAAATAGGAATGTACTTAAGAGGGAAATCAGGAGAGTAAAAAGGGGACATGAGATAGCGTTGGCAAATAGAATTAAGGAGAATCCGAAGGGTTTTTACAAATATATTCAGGACAAAAGGGTAACTAGGGAGAGAATAGGGCCTCGCAAAGATCGGCAAGGTGGCCATTGTATGGAGCCACAGAAAATGGGGGAGATATGTGGAAAAGGATATGGAAGATATAGACTGTAGGGAAATAGATGGTGGCATCTTGCAAAATGTCCAGATTAGAGGAGGAAGTGCTGGATGTCTTGAAACGGTTAAAGGTGGATAAATCCCCAGGATCTGATCAGGTATATCCAACAACTCTGTGGGAAGCTAGAGAAGTGATTGCTGGGCCTCTTGCTGAGATATTTGTATCATTGATAGTCACAGGTGAGGTGTCAGAACACTGGAGGTTGGCAAATGTGGTGCCACTGTTTAAGAAGGGCTGCAAAGACAAGCCAGGGAACTATAGACCAGTGAGCCTGACCTCAGTGGTGGGCAACTTGTTGGAGGGAATCCTGAGGGACAGGATGTACATGTATTTGGAAAGGTAAGGACTGATTCGGGATAGTCAACATGGCTTTGTGTGTGGGAAATCATGTCTCTCAAACTTGATTGAGTTTTTTGAAGAAGTAACAGAGGATTGAGGGCAGAGTGGTAGATATGATCTATATGGACTTCAGTAAGGCATTCGACTGAGTTCTTCATGGGAGATTGATTAGCAAGGTTAGATCTCATGGAATAAAGGGAGAACTAGCCATTTGGATACAGAATTGGCTCAAAGGTAGAAGACAGAGGGTGGTGGTGGAGGGTTGTTTTTCAGACTGGAGGCTTGTGACCAGTGGAGTGCCACAAGGATCGGTGCTGAGTCCTCTACTTTTTTGTCACTTCTATAAATGATTTGGATGGAAGCATAAGGGGTATAGTTTTAGTAAGTTTGCAGGTGACACCAAAATTGGATTTGTAGTGGACAGCGAAGAGGGTTACCTCAGATTACAACAGGATCTTGACCAGATGAGCCAATGGGCTGAGAAGAGGCAGATGGAGTTTAATTCAGATAAATTCGAGGTGTTGCATTTTGGGAAAACCAATCTTAGCAGGGCTTATACACTTAATGGTAAGGTCCTCGGGAGTGTTGCTGAACAAAGAGACCTTGGAGTGCAGGTTCATAGCTCCTTGAAAGTGAAGTCGCAGGTAGATAGGAGAGTGAAGAAGGCGTTTGGTATGCTTTCCTTTATTGGTCAGACTATTGAGTACAGGAGCTGAGAGGTCATGTTGTGGCTGTACAGGACATTGGTTAGGCCACTGTTGGAATATTGCATGCAATTCTGGTCTCCTTCCTATCAAGTTGTGAAACTTGAAAGGGTTCAGTAAAGATTTACAAGGATGTTGCCAACGTTGGAGGATTTGAGATATAGGGAGAGGCTGAACAGGCTGGGGCTGTTTTCCCTGGAGCGATGGAGGCTGAGGGGTGACCTTGTAGAGGGGCATGGATATAATAAATAGACAAAGTCTTTTCCCTGGGATTGGGGAGTCCAGAATTAGAGGGCATAGGTTTAGGGTGAGAAGGGAAAGATATAAAAGAGACTTAAGGGGCAACTTTTTCAGAGGGTGGTACGTGTATGGAATGAGCTGCAAGAGGATGTGGTGGAGGCTGGTACAATTGCAACACTTAAGAGGCATTTGGATGGGTATATGAATAGGAACAGTTTGGAGGGATATGGGCCAGGTGTTGGCAGGTGGGACTAGATTGGGTTGGGATATCTGGTTGGCATGGACGGGTTGGACCAAAGGGTCTGTTTCCATGCTGTACATCTCTGTGACTCTGACTCTATAACCAGGCAATCTGCCTGGGAAGTCACAAGACCATTGAGAAGAAATTCTCAGACTACATGCACATTGTAGTCACCCTTGTGAGTTCTTATCAGAAATTCACATATGTGCTGTGAAGAAGTTTCAGGCCATTATTTTAAATTTTCAAGAAATTGTACAAAGCGTGAACACACCATTCTGATTTTAAAACATAACTCGAAGACAACTTGGAGATTGATAATAAGTGCTGGCCTAGCCAACCTTGTGTACATCCCACAAACAAACTTTAAAAATCATTTCTTTTCCACATTATTGTATTTGCTTTAAGACTGCAGACTTCACTTAGTACTCTACCATTATTTTCTGAGCTTTACCATTATAAAAGTGTACCGTATACAAGGCAACTGCTGAGAATGGTATGAGTGAACAGCTACAATTGTATTATCCACTCAGACAGCCCTCAACCTGGGTAAAGGAAAACTTGCTTCACAAGCTTCACTTCAACAAATGCCAAGTTCTTTTGGTTTTCTTAGTACTGCCTGAGTAAAACTTAAATATTGAAAAGACTGTGATGCTTCTTTGTGATATTAGGAGTGTAAAGATCATACAGAAAGTTAAACTTTTCAAACAAATACAGCATTTTTGATTGAAGATTATTTCTTCCAGGTGGCCTTTTTGCTGCTGCCAAATTCCCACTTTCAGAGCGATCAGCAGTTACATTGCATATTTGGCAACAGAGTCATGAAAATGATTATGCCACACCACCCAAGATGTAGAATGCAACAATGAGATAGGATGACTTCCACAGCAGGGTCAAATATGTGTGTATATAATGGGTATTGTTGGTTAGAATTGAACTAGTTTCATCATAGCCAGGAAAAGAAAGTACAATCTTGACTAAAATCTCAAAACACAAAATACCAAAATGACAGAAGTGTTATAAACATATCAGCTCTTAGCTTGCTGTGGAATATAATTTATTCTTCGAAATCTCACTTGCTGCTTCATTATTTGGTAGACATCCAGTCAGTTTCACTTGAGAAAATTAAAATCATATTTCATGGCAGCTTGTAATGCATCTTTTCTTTATCTGGTAGCTTTGCTTCCAAGGATCTGTATCAAGTTTCAACCAGAATTCCACTTCCTTTCTCATTTCCATTAGCATTCATGGACTTCTGCCATCTGAGTCTTTCACAAATCTTATTCCATCGTAAGAATTAATTTCTTAACCTCAATTTCCATTATAATTCTAGATAATGTGCTCTGACTTTCAAGTTGTAGACACACTGGGTGTAGTGGTCATTTGGGGTGGGGCTGAAGGAGGGTATTCTGGCAGCAAATAGGAAACCCAGAAGGTTCAGTATATTGTGCTTTCTTGTGGATTTTTTTTTGATGGGGTGTGTGTGTGTGTGTGTGTTGCATGTGGCTAATTCAACTCCAGTATTTAAAGGCAATGTACATGCAGCTGAACTGATCATTACCAGCTCATGACTGATTAGAGTGCTTCCACCCATCTTCCTTTCTGCTCTTTTGAAGTAAAGAATGATTTAAACGGCCCCCGGTAGAGCACTGTGTCAAAGAGAAAAGAAAATCAAAGGTTTAACAGAAGCTTACAGAGCTGCATAACCAACTAATCCAAATCGGACTAACATATCACTTTTGGGTATGATAGAGCATTCCAGCCCAGGTGGTGCCCACATCTCACAGAAGGCCCGCTCTGTGCCAGTAGACTCCATATGCTCCCTTTTCATGGGCACCCATGCATTGATAAATCACAGAAGAGGGGAACAGAGTCGGGAATCATGAACACCTCCCCCACAGCTCAAACCTGAAAATATTGATAGCCAACTGAAAACAAAAAATGCTGGAGATCACAGCACGTCAGGCAGAATTTGTGGAGAGAGAGCAAGCTCATGTTTCGAGTCTAGATTAATCTTCATCAGAGCTGACATGAAGTGTGGAGGGGACAGCATTTGTGCAATGGTGGAGGGAGGGGGGGTAGAATGCTTGGGGAGAAAGAGTGTTGATCAAAATGTGAAAAAGGCGGAACAATAATGTATCTAACTGCCAGACTGGAAAGAACAGATAATCCCACTGGAGAAGGGGTGGGGACATTGTGGCAGAGAATACAAGCAGAAAGACTAAAAGAGAGGGAAGGAATAGAAATAGGTTCACAATCTGAAGGTACTGAACTCAATATTAAATCCGAAAGGTTGTAAAGTGCTTCGTGAGAAGCTGAGATGTTGTTCCTCCAAGCTCTTATATTAATAGTCAACTTGGCCAGGCCCAATTCTTCTTGCTGCTTTTTAAATAAGTAAACCTGGTGGAGCACCATAGTTAAAACAGGGTTAACAAAAAATTATCAAATTAAATCAAAGTGCTGTTGCTGAAATTAACAATGCGCCTCTGCCCTTGCAGAAACCATCGGTCCCTAAAGGCCTCTACTATCTTGCTGGATTTTGCATTCTCCCTCTCCTTGGATGTAACCATGAAAGAGGTAAAAACAATGACTGCAGATGCTGGAAACCAGATTCTGGATCAGTGGTGCTGGGAGAGCACAGCAGTTCAGGCAACATCCAACGAGCAGCGAAATTGACGTTTCGGGCAAAAGCCCTTCATCAGGAATAAAAGCAGTGAGCTGGAAGCATGGAGAGATAAACTAGGGGAGGGTGGGGTGGGGAGAGAGTAACATAGAGTACAATGGGTGAGTGGGGGAGGAGATGAAGGTGATAGGTCAGGGAGGAGAGGGTGGAGTAGATAGGCAGAAAAGGAGCTAGGCAGGTCGGACAAGTCCGGACAAGTCATGGGGACAGTGCTGAACTGGAAGTTTGAAACTAGGATGAGGTGGGGGAAGGGGAAATGAAGAAGCTGTTGAAGTCCACATTGATGCCCTGGGGTTGAAGTGTTCCAAGGCGGAAGATGAGGCGTTCTTCCTCCAGGCGTCTGGTGGTGAGGGAGCGGCGATGAAGGAGGCCCAGGACCTCCATGTCCTCGGCAGAGTGGGAGGGGGAGTTGAAATGTTGGACCACAGGGCGGTGTGGTTGATTGGTGTGGGTGTCCTGGAGATGTTCCCTAAAGCGCTCTGCTAGGAGGCGCCCAGTCTTCCCAATATAGAGGAGACCGCATCGGGAACAACGGATACAATAAATGATATTAGTGGATGTGCAGGTGAAACTTTGATGGATGTGGAAGGCGAGGTGAGGGAGGAGGTGTGGGCACAGGTTTTACAGTTCCTGCGGTGGCAGGGAAAAGTGCCAGGATGGGAGGGTGGGTCGTAGGGAGGACGTGGACCTGACCAGGTAGTCACGGAGGGAACGGTCTTTGTGGAAGGTGGAAAGGGGTGGGGAGGGAAATATATCCCTGGTGGTGGGGTCTTTTTGGAGGTGGCGGAAATGTCAGCGGATGATTTGGTTTATGCGAAGGTTGGTAGGGTGGAAGGTGAGCACTAGGGCCATTCTGTCCTTGTTACAGTTGGAGGGGTGTGGTCTGAGGGCGGAGGTGCGGGATGTGGATGAGATGCGTTGGAGGGCATCTTTAACCACGTGGGAAGGGAAATTGCGGTCTCTAAAGGAGGCCATCTGGTCTGTTCTGTGGTGGAACTGGTTCTCCTGGGAGCAGATACGGCGGAGGCAGAGGAATTGGGAATACAGGGTGGCATTTTGCAAGAGATAGGGTGGAAAGAGGTGTAATCCAGGTAGCTATGGGAGTCAGTGGGTTTGTAAAAAATGTCAGTGTCAAGTCGGTCGTCATTAATGGAGATGGAGAGGTCCAGGAAGCGGAGGGAGGTGTCAGAGATGGTCCAGGTAAATTTAAGGTCAGGGTGGAATGTGTTGGTGAAGTTGATGAATTGCTCAACCTCCTCGCGGGAGCACGAGGTGGCGCCAATGCAGTCATCAATGTAGCGGAGGAAGAGGTGGGGAGTGGTACCAGTGTAATTACGGAAGATCAACTGTTCTACGTAGCCAACAAAGAGACAGGCATAGCTGGGGCCCATACGTGTGCCCATGGCTACCCCTTTTGGTCTGGAGGAAGTAGGAGGATTCAAAGGAGAAATTGTTAAGGGTGAGGACCAGTTCGGCCAAACGAATGAGAGTGTCGGTGGAAGGGTACTGTTGGGGATGTCTGGAGAGGAAAAAAGGGCTTGGAGGCCCTGGTCATGGTGGATGGAGGTGTAGAGGGATTGGATATCCATGGTGAAGATGAGGCGTTGGGGACCGGGGAAACTGAAGTCTTGGAGGAGGTGGAGGGCGTGGGTGGTGTCTCGAATGTATGTGGGGAGTTCCTGGACTAGGGGAGATAGAACAGTGTCGAGGTAGGTAGAGATGAGTTCAGTGGGGCAGGAGCATGCTGAGACAATGAAAGAGGTCAAGTGCTATAACCCCCTTCACCGACCTGTTAATGACCATCTCGGCCAGGCCCCAGTCCCTTTTTCTAAATTTTTAAAACAAATCATTAATCATTTTAGACAGACCCTGGTAGGACACTATAATATAAACAACATCAAAGCTTATGGAACTGATGCAGAAAATATCAAAATCAAATCAAGATATCATTATCCAGATTGATGATGCACCCCAGCCCCTGTGATAACCACCAGTCTCAAGGCCAGACTTCCTTTCTATATTAGGTCTCAGGCACTATTTGGTTCAATAGCAGTCGAGGATGAACCATGAGCGAGTCTTAATGTTGCCAGATCTCCTGAGTTTCTTCAGCAATTTCTGTTTTTGTTTGTTTTAGATCTTCAGCATCACATTAGTTACTTGTTACAGAAACGATCTTAAAAAAAAAGAAATGAAATTGCATCCTTTAAAGTTGATAACTGGAAGTTCAAATTTCATTTTGAAATTTATTGGTCTCTATGGTAATCGTAACACCTGGAATCCTGCATCACTGAGAACATTCAGAATAATGCTATATTCCTGCCAAATGTACCCTCATTAATCCCAGACCGTCGTTCTCCTGTTATCTGCCATGAAGCTTAGGCTGCAGATGGTGTTACCATGGACTTCTTAATTTCCATCCAATCCTCTCCTTCTACATTTTTGATTTCAGGCACTCAAGATTTTCCACCTATTTGGGCAGCATAGCTTCATCATGAAGGGCATGAGTAAATGTAGGTGCTAGATGAAAAAGCACCATCAATTAATCTAATAATCACAACAACCAAAATGCAATGCAGTAAAGGACAATAGAGATGTGGGATTGATACATATAGACTGACGAGATTAAATGGAAGCATGAAGTAAAAGCTTTTCATCAGAATTCAGACAGAACTTATGGACTTAACAAAGGGGACACCAACTCATAGCTCCTTGAAAGTGGAGTCACAGGTAGATAGGATAGTGAAGAAGGCATTTGGTATGCTTTTCTATATTGGTCAGAGTATTGAGTACAGGAGTTGGGAGGTCATGTTGCGGCTGTACAGGACATGGGATAGGCCACTGTTGGAATATTGCATGCAATTCTGGTCTCCTTCCTATCGGAAAGATGTTGTGAAACTTGAAAGGGTTCAGAAAAGATTGACAAGGATCTTGCCAGGGTTGGAGGAGTTGAGCTATCGGGAGAGACTGGACAGGCTGGGGCTATTTTCCCTGGAGTGTCGGAGGCTAAGGGGTGACCTTATAGAGGTTTACAAAATTATTCAAAAGAGCCACAACACACTGCAGTACACCAGAACTGCGAAAAGAGGAAGAGGAACACCTATACAAGGTATTCGCCAAAAACGGATACCCACGCAACTTTATCACCAGATGCCTAAGAGATAGACCACGGAACGAGGACATGCCACAACCAAAAGGACTAGCCACACTACCAAACATCAGGAGCGTCTCAGAACTGACAGCCAGACTACTGCAACCCTTAGGACTCATAACAGCACACAAGCCAACTTCCACACTCAGACAACAACTCACTAGAACAAAGGACCCGATAGCCAGCACGAGCCAAACTAACGTAGTTTACAAAATACCATGCAAGGACTGCACAAAACACTATATAGGACAAACAGGAAGACAGCTAACAATCCACATCCATGAACATCAGCTAGCCACAAAACGACATGACCAGCTATCCCTAGTAGCCATACACTCAGACAACCAGGAACATGAATTTGACTGGGAAAACACTACCATCATAGGACAAGCCAGACAGAGAACAGCCAGGGAATTCCTAGAGACATGGCATTCATCCACAAACTCCATTAACAGACACATGGACCTGGACCCCATATACAAACCACTACAGCTGAAACTGACATCCGGAAGCGGCAAGAACATCCATCAACAGACACATCGACCTGGACCCCACATACAAACTACTACAGCTGAAACTGACACCCGGAAGCGGCAAGAACAAACCACTATAAATACCGGAAGAAACATCAAACAGCGCTTCACAGGAGGCTCCAATAGCACTGATGATGTTCCCTAGCCAGGGAACGAAACGTTTGCAGCAAAAACGTCCAGCTCGGCAAACAGAACCACAACAACGGACACCCGAGCTACAAATCTTCAACCAGACTTTTGCTCAAATGTTTTGATATCTTCCCCTTCCAGTGTAATCTGAGGTAGACTGGGCCAAAAGTGGTGGGCACCGGCCCTTTTTTGAGTTTTCTAGCCTTGATGAGTGAAAAACAAAATGCTTTGATTCATTGTCTTCCAGTACAAATTTTAAAGTTACCAGATCTGAGTGGACTCAGACCAGGGAGAGAAGGAAATCCTGTTGGAAGGTGAGATCACACATGGATTCTGCTGTAAGTATCTCAGATGTGGAGTGGGTCACCACCAGGAGATGTATGACATTTCTTAGTATTTTGATGGGCCTGCTAAACAAGTTGTTGGCAGACTGGTACAGGGCTTTTCACAGAGTTTGGAACCCATCCTATTGATGGTAAAGTGGTGGCCAACTCCATTAGATCGCTTGAAGTTTCAACATCATGCAGCTTCAGGAGGCCAATGCCTCGGCTTCCACTGCACCATGACAAGAAATGTTCAGTCATAATGCTGCAGTAGAAGTTCAGACTGTTATCGTGGAACTGCAGATTTTACCGTGCAAGAGCCTATAGTCTCAGACTCTCCTCCATACCAGCGTTCAAAGGACTGACAAACTTTGACAACAATCCAACAATCTGTGGTCCCATAGATAACTGAGGTTTCTGATGTGTCAGCCCAGAACATGATAGCATGTATACATCTAGCATAAGCTATTTCTCACTGTCCCTGCTGTTGCCTTGCTGCATGCCAGACTGGACTGGTTAGAGACAAAAAAACTGCAGAGAAAAGAACCCTTCCTGAGAAAGGGTTACACCTGAAATGTTGACTCCTTTACCTCCTGATGCTGCCTGGTTTGCTGAGTTCTTCCAGTCTCCTGCCTGCCTAGCCTGGACTGGTAGCATCCAGGCTGAAGTAATGTACTCTGAGACCAAGCTCTCTAGGTCCAGACCTGCTTGAGAGGCTATCTCTAGTCTCCTCTTCTGCAAACCTCCAAACAATCTCAATGTTGCTACTGGGTTAGCACTGCATAGGACCTGCACTCAGCCAAGACTCCTAATTGGCAGGCACTAAGGGAATACAAAAAGTTGAATAATTCAGTTTCACATGTGTCGTTGGAAATGGTGTTGGAAAACATAGTTAGGTATTTTTTTCCTGGAGTATTTTGTTTTAGGATTTTACCCAACAGAATGTTTTGATGGTCTACAGCAGAAAGATTGAAAGATGGGAAATTGTGGAGCTATGTTGGTATGAATTTGAGATTTCACTGAATGTTTGCAACATATGAAGCCATTCAGCTTATTGTACTTATGCTGTCCCTTTGAAGGAACAACATATTTACTGCTTTTTCCCTCCCTTTTCCCCAGAATCCTGTAAATTATTCCTTTTGAGATAATTCCCCATAGCAAGTTTCAATTGAACCTGCCTCAACCACACTCTCAGTCAATGCATTCTAGATCCTAACCTCACTGAGTGAAAATATCTTTCCTCTTGTCCCCATTGCTCCTTTTGCTAATTGCTTTACATTTGTGTTGTCTGGTTCTTGATCCTTCCACCAATAGGAAGAACTCTTCAGACCCTTTACGACATTCAATACCTCTATTTAATCTCCTCTAAGCCTTCACTAATTGATGGAGAACAGTCTCAACTTCTCCCAAACTGAAATTTCCCATTCCTGGAACTATTCCCATAAACCTTTACTTCACCCTTGATAATGCCTGCACATCCTCCAAAACACTGGTGCCCAGAACTGGGTGCAATATGTCAGTTGAGACTGGTCCATCATACAGATTCAATGTAACTGCCTTGTTTTTGTATTCCATGCTCCTATTGTTGTAAAGTGAGAGGTGGGTAAATATACCCTGACTAACCTTGACCAGTTTGCACTAACCCTTTATAACCCAGATGTGTTACGTGTTGAGATAGACAAAGGGATAAGATTCATGGGAAAGGCCCAAAACAACTATATCAAACACTTTACTAAGGAAAAACAGTATTTATCAGACACTAGTATTGTACTTTAATTAAAATCTATCAATCTATTCACAGGTATCTTAAATCTACACTCATTATCAACTTCTGACATGTGCTTCTTAGGATTCGCTACCGCCTATGCTATACTCGAACTGTTTGCCTGAAAGGTTGATGGTAATGCCCATTCAATAAGGGTGGGACAGGCTGTTTCTCAATCTTTGAGGTTTGGCTGATATTTTAGGATCTGTAATTATCAATTTGAACTTCCGTGCCCGTCTAGGGCAGGCTCTGGTCTCAGCGTGGTGGTCTGTCTGGGTCTGGTCAGTCTGACAATGTTCGCCATGAGGTTGGAGATGCTATGCTGCTCAGCTGCCAGTCGAATATGCTTTCTGGGGACTCTGTTGAGGAGGGTGCAAAGGCAGAGTGAGCTGGGGCTCTGCGTTGCCCATTTTATCCCTCTCTTTGTGCCCTTCTCGAAGATTCTGTGGCCTGTGTCCAATACTAATATCAGGTGGAAGCCGAAAGATCCAATGAGGTAACTACTTTCCATGTTTGGAGGTCACAGAACATAGTTCTGAACCTTCAACTGTCAAGTGCTGTCCGTGTTACGCTGTGCCTCTGGCCTCCTACTGAGCTAGGTACCGCAAAGTCTATGTAACATTCTTCTAACAAAGCAGATTCACTGGAGGTGGAAACAACGGATCGTTCTGAAACAGTCTGGCCATTAGTACATAGCCAGGTAGCTCCAGGCCTGTCTGGTTTTGACAGGAAGTTGATTGTCCTAGACCTGGCTGCATGAATACTGTTTGTTCCAGCATTGAAGTAGTGGTGCCGGTTTTGGACTAGGATGGACAAAGTTAACAGTCACACAACACCAAGTTATAGCCCAACAGTTTTATTTGGAAGTACGAGCTTTTGGAGCGCTGCTCCTTCATCAGGTAGTTAGTGGAGCAGGATCATAGGACACAGAATTTACAGCAAAAGATCACTTTGTCTTGCAACTGATGCAATATATTGAACAAACAGCAGTCAAGGTTTGTTCAATATATTGTATCAGTTGCATGCATGACACTGTGATCTTTTGCATAAATTCTGTGTCTTATGATTCTGCTCCTCAGATACCTGACAAAGGAGCAGCACTCCGAAAGCTAGTACTTCTGGATAAACCTGTTGGACTGTAACCAAGTGTTGTGTGATTTTTAACCTTATTCCAGCATTGCAGAGTCCGGCGAGCTTTAACGTTGGCTTCCACATTTCAAGTTTTTATCTATGCTTATGAAAATATGTCAATATTTCTGTAAGAATCCTGGAGGCTGTGAGTCACCTGACCACGTTTCCCCTGTTGATTTACAAAGTATTAAGTGAGTTGGATCCCAGCACTGCCCAAGTCATTGAACAGGTAATGATCCGATTTCCACATGGAGGATCCAAATACCTCACACTAACCTACACTACCCAATAACAATACTGTTAAAAAAACTAGCAATGGAAAGAAAAAGAATAATAAGGAAAAATATTCATTAGTCAATTGTTAAATATTGTACAAATAACTATATGCTGGCTAAAATAGAGGTTGTACAGCAGTTGTGATCAAATTATTTACAAGCTGTCCACGATCTTATACACAGTAAATTATGGTACCTGATGTTCACTGAGCACAGTCTCTGCTCATGCCTGCTCAGCATCGATTCTACATTTAAAAAAACTGACTTCCTGTTTCTACTTAAAAACTTTAACTGCTAGTACTGTTACATACATTAAAGCAAATAGAATGAACAATACAGCGAGGTATGACAGAAGGTGAACTAAAGGGTGGATTTATACATTTCTGCACGAATTCCAAAAGGCATTTCACCAACTGGTGACTTCAATTTCTTTAATGTCTTTTGGTATTTGATCTGTCTGTTGGACTGCAGTAGCAAACATTTCATGCATGTTAGCCAATTGTGTCTGGACCTGTTATAAATTTTCTGGTAGGAGTTCAATACCAGTGTTATGTTTTTTCCAAAAACAATCCTAAAGTCCATCAGCGCTCATCACCGACATTAACAAAGATCTCACTTCTCCTGTGCATGTCTATGAATTCAGTTCATTGAACCCTGGCTGCACTGTGGGGCCTATTACTTAAAGTGGCATTGGGGATGTCAAGGTGAAGGTTTTGTATTGATAATGTCCATCCCCTCTGTACAATACTCAGGTGATGTCAGTGTCTGGGCTCCAGAATTCTATGATACAGTTTAAATTGAATTTAAATTTAAATTGGTCTGAAAACTGCACAAGGCATGTTTGTTTAAATACACAGATAGGGGCACAAAATTACTTTGTTCATTTACTGACGTTTATCCAGAGTGGTTCCTACAGGCCACTTCCCTTTTTACAATAGCATATGATCGGGTGCTGTCATTTTCTAACCACATTACCACTTGGACAATGCTGATAATTTCAATCTCAAACATTTTTAAACCCATTTTTGTTTGGCGTTATAATTGGGATCTCTGTTATCATGCACTTTCTGGCATTCCCTGCAGTCATAGTCAAATCAGTCTTTGGTCAGTTGCTGTAACTGGCAATCTGAAATAATCAGGCGTCTCTCCCCACAGAATGAGTGCTCTATCTGCTTGTTATTGATCCAAGATGGGGCCTGTTCTTGGCTAGCCTGCTCGAGATTCTCCCTCAAGTGTTCTATCATACATCACCCATAGATATTACACAGAGTTCAATTCTGCTGCCTACTGTCATATATTTTTCTTTGGAGACTTCATTTATTGTTCTGGCACACCCTTAGTACCATTACTGAATGCTGGTAATCCTGATTCTCCCTGAATTCTCTTTCAACACCTTGCTGATTGTCTTTAGAGTCATAGAGTCATGGAGATATACAGCACAGAAACAGGCCCTTCAGTCCAACTCATCCATGCCAACCAGATATCCCAACCTAAACTAGTCCCACTTGCCAGCACTTGGCCCATATGCCTCCAAACCCTTCCTATTCCTATACCCATCCAGATGCTTTTAAAATGTTGTAATTGTACCAGCCTCCACCACTTCCTCTGGAGCTCATTCCAAACAAGCACCGCCCTCTGCATGAAAAAGTTGTCCCTTAGGTTCCTTTTAAATCTTTCCCCTCTCACCCTAAACCTATGCCTTCTAGTTCTGAACTCCCCAACCCCAGGGAAAAGACCTTGTCTATTTACCCTATCCATGCTCCTCATGATTTTATAAATCTCTATAAGGTGACCCCTCAGACTCCGACACTCCAGGGAAAACAGCGCCAGCCTCTTCAGCCTCTCCCTTTTGCTCAAATCCTCCAACTCTGGCAACATCCTTGTAAATCTTTTCTGAATCCTTTCAGGTTTCACAACATCCTTCCAATAGGAGGGAGACCAGAATTGCACCCAACATTCCAAAAGTGGCCAACCTTTTGGAGCGGCGCTCCAAAAGCTAGTGCTTCCAATTAAACCTGTTGGACTATAATCTGGTGTTGTGTGATTTTTAACTTTGTACAACCCAGTCCAACACCGGCATCTCTAAATAATGTTTTGCACAGCTGCAACATGACCTCACAACTCCTATATTCAGTGCTCTGTCCAATAAAGGAAAGCATACCAAATGCCCTCTTCACTATCCTATCTCTCTGCGACTCCACTTTCAAGGAAATATGAACCTGCACTCCGAGATCTCTTTGTTCAGCACCAGTCCCCAGGACCTTGCCATTAAGTGTATAAGTCCTGTCCTGATTTGTTTTTCCAAAACGCAGCACCTCACATTGATCTAAATTAAACTCCATCTGCCATTCCTTGGCCCAATAGCCCATCTGATCAAAATCCCATTATACTCTGAGGTAAAATTCTTCATTTGTCCACTACATCTCCAATTTTGGTGTCATCTACAAACTTACTAACTATACCTCCTATGTTCACATCCAAATCATTTATATAAAAGACGAAAAGCAGTGGACCCAGCACCAACTTGATTGATTTTATTCAAGGCATGTTTAGTTTTTGGAATAACATGCTGAGTTTATTGCCTAAATTAGCCAATACAAGGGTATTGACTGTGGACACTCCTACTGTGTATGCTATTGCCAATTATTTATCTTTTAACTGCAGTCTACTGGCCTGGCTCTGGCCTTACCTGTATCAATTCATGTTTGCCATCCCAATAATCTCTGTGTTAATTGTCACTGTAAGTTGGGGAGAGCACCAAGGTCAGCTGAGTTCCAGCTATGTCTAACATTGTAAGTACTAATTCATGGTGAATGTTGTAATACACGATTTTACCAGTATATTTTCAAACCAACCCATTTTGCCGTTCCTGGGTGATTATCAAACATGTATGGAGGGGTGACCTTACGGCCAGATTTGGTCCATTCCTTATTTCATATACTAAGTATTTATTATCCATGTGTTTTCCAGGGCATATTTGACCTAGATCCAAGCCTTTCTCCAGACCAATGGTCAAGCATCCCAATTTAGTGCTCAGGGTTGACTCAGGGGTCAGCGCCTGGATCAGTAACTGGGGCTTTGTGCACCTTTCATTGGTTCACGTGATACCTTCCAGTCTTCCCAAAGTGCAGGAAAATTTTTGACACTGTTGGGCTTGCCTTATTCATGAGTGAATGGGGTCTTTAATCCCCTGGGGCAGCCAATTCCCTGGCTGAAAAACCTGCAGTGTGAACCATTATCTTACATCGTATTCTGGAGGTTTCACTTTCCCATTAAAATAAGTCTTCCCTTCTTTCTTTTCACTGTATAACAGCTGCTGCCTTCTAAGCAACCTGTTGAGAAGGGCTTTTACAGTTTTCCATGGCTAAGGGCTGTGACTTTGGACTGTGACAGGTCTGTACCTCATTTGATACCTCTTATAGGGTGTCCGGTCATTAAAACATTGGAATGAATCCAGTTGGACTGGAGGGTGAGTTCCACAGGATAAGGTAGAACATAGAACAGTACAGCACAGGAACAGGCCCTTCAACCTACCACAGGTGTGCCCACCATGATGCCTTTCCAAACAAATCCCATCTGCCTGCACATGGTCCATATCCCTCTATTCTCTGTCTGTTCATTTGTCTGTCTAAATGTCTCTTAAAATTTGCTATCATGAGTGCTTCCACTACCTCCACTGGCAGTGCATTCCAGGCATTTATTACCCTCTGCCTTGCACATCTCTTTTAAACTTGTCCCCTCTCACTTTAAACCTATGCCACCCAGTCTGACTATCCACCCTAACCATGCTTTGCATTCTTCTATCTGGTTGCCCCTCAGCCTCTGATATGCCAGCAAAAACAATCCAAGTTTGTCCAACCTCTTCTTATAACTCCAACTCAGGCAACATCCTGGTAAATCTCTTTTGCACTTCCTTCAAATCCTTCCTATAGTGTGCCCACCAAAATTGCACACAATACTCCAAATGTAGCCCAAATGAAGTCTCATAGAGCTATAGTTTTGGTTATGTCTAACATGATAAGTACCAATTTATGGTAAATGTTGTAATACAGGGTTTTACCAGTATATTTTAAAACCAACCTATTTAACAGTTCCTGGGTAGCTATCAAACAAGTGTGGAGGGGTGACCTTACGACCGGATTTGGTCCATTCCTTATTTCTTATACTTGTCAACTTTTATATTCAGTTCCCTGACTGATGAAGGCAAGCATGCTATACACCTTCCTTTCCATCTTATCCACTTGTGATGCCATTTTCAGGGAGGTATGGACTTTGACCCTGAGATGCTTCTGTATATCAATGTTCCTAAGGGTCCTGCCATTTACTGTATACTTTCCTCTTGCATTTGACCTCTCATAATGCACCACCTCACCCTTGTCTGGATTAAACTCCCTCTGCTATTTCTCCACCCAATTTTCCAACTGATCTATATCCTGCTGTATACTTTGACAACTTTATTTAATATCCACAACTCCACCAATTTTCATGTCATCTGCAAAATGTATTAATCAAACCACCTATATTTTCAGCTAAATCATTCAGATATTAGAAACAACAGAGGTCTGAGCACTCAACCAATGGAATGCCATTGGCCATAGACCTCCAGTACAAAACCATCCTTCTGCAACTGCCCAGTCTTCTATGACCAAGCCAATTTTGTTTCCAACTTACTACATCACTGGATTCCATTTTACTTAATCTTCTGGACGAGTCTACAATGAGAAACTTTGTCAAATGTTTTAGTAATGGTTATGTAGGCAACATCCATTGCCCTACCCTCATCAATCATCTCTGTCACTTCTTCAAAAAACTCAAACAATTTATGAGACAAGACCTCCCCTGCTCAAAGCTATGCTGATTATGCTCATTTCCTGAAGAAGGGCTTGTGCCCGAAATGTCAATTCTCCTGCTCCTTGGATGCTGCCTGACCTGCTGCGCTTTTCCAGCAACACATTTTTCAGCTCTGATCTCCAGCATCTGCAGTCCTTACTTTCTCCTAGCTATGCTGATTATCCCAAATGAGTCCATTCTTCTCCAAGTGTGAGTAAATCCTGTCCCTTAGAATCTTCTTCAATTATTTCCTTACCACTGTTGTAAGGCTCACCAGTCTATAATTTATTAGATTATCCCTGTTGCCATTCTTAAACAAAGGAACAATATTGATTATTGTCCGGGATTCCGGGACCTCGCCTGTGACTAAAGATCATGAGGACAAAGGGCAGGACTATATTCCTGATCAGATTATTGTGCTGAACAAGCTTTCTCAGCACCCCTTTAGGCTACGATTCATCCCCTCAACAATCCGACTGGATTGAAGATTGAAGGCAGTGTGAAACCTGCTGCTGAAATACATGGCACTTCAGGGCAAGAGGTTCGATCAGGATGGGAGGCTGTACTAGGACAGTGAGGGGGCTGTACTGGGATGGGAGGCTGTACTGGGATGGTGAGGGGGCTGTACTGGGATGGGAGCCTGTACTGGGACGGTGAGGGGGCTGTATTGGGATGGGAGTCTGTTCTGGGACGGTGAGGGGGCTGTATTGGGATGGGAGTCTGTTCTGGGACAGTGAGGGGGCTGTACTGGGATGGGAGCCTGTACTCGGACAAGAGCCTGCAGTGGAGCGGGAGGCTGTACTGGGACGGGAGGCTGTACTGGGACGGGAGGCTGTACTGGGTCAGGACGCTGCACTGAGATGGGAGGCTGCACTGGGATGGGAGGCTGTATTGGGAGAGGAGAATGCACTGGAATGAGAGTTTGTACTGGGATGGGAGTCTTCACTGGGATGGGAGGCTGTACTGGGACAGGATGCTGCACTGAGATGGAGGCTGTACTGGGATGGGAGGCTGTACTGGGCAGACAGTATTCATGCAGCCAGGTCAGCAACTGTGGTCCTCACTTCTCAGACCCAATGCTTATTGTCACAAAATTTTACTCAGGCCATCTCTTATTTAAATATTTCATTAGGCTTTCCTCCCAATTCATACTACTGGCCCAAACATACACTTTATCTTTCTCCCTCGGGCTTGTGTTTCAAAATCTACTGTTTGTGTATCTCATGATATAAGCACCTGGTTTGGGTCATTTTCTGATTGATTATCTTTCCCTTTTGGTGGAGTCTGATGTACCAAAATATGTTTTTGGGGACGTCTTATTGGTCCACCCAGGGACTCTAATATTGTGAAGTGAGAGGTGGGTAAACGTACTCTGATTAACCTTGACCAGTTTTCAGTAATCCTTTTCAACTCAGGTGCGTTACGCTGTGAGATAGAGAAAGCGGATAAGAGTCAGGAGACGATCCAACATAACTATATTGAACACTACCAAGGAAAAGTAATATATCAGACTCTACTATTCTACTTCATTTAAACTTAATCAAACATTGACCTAACATTGGCCTAACATTGACCAGAAACTGAACTGCACCTGCCATACAAATATTGTGACGATAAGAGCAGATCAGAGGCTACAAAGTCTGCAGCAAGGAGCTCACTCACCTTTTTTTCTCAATGCCTATTCATTGTGTACAGGGCACGAGTCAGGAATGTGATGAAATACTCTTCACTTCCCTGGATGGGTACAGCTCCACCAACACTTGAGAGGCACAGCACCATCTAGGATAAAGCATCTAACTCAACAGATACCTTATCTCCCACCTTCAACATTTATTCCCTTCACCACTAATGCACAGTGGCAGCAGTGTATATTGTTACCAAAATGCACCACAGTGACTCATTAATATTCCTCTGATAGTACCTTCCTAATCCATGACATCTACCAACGAGAAGGACAAGGGCAGCAGAGATGGGAGAACATCATCCCTGCAAGCTCCCCTTCAAGTCACACAGCATTGTGACTTGGAACTATATCGCTGTTTCTTACCAGAGTCTCCTTGGGTCAAAATGCTGGAACTTCTTTCCTCACAGTATTGTGGGTGGCACTAAGGCACAAGGAATGCAACAGCTCAAGAAGGCAGCTCACCACCATTTTCTCCAGTGTAGTCTGGGATTGGTATTAAAGACTGGCTTCACCAGTAACAGCCACATTTCATGAATGAACAACAAAAGCATTACGTTTTAGGAAAGAATTGGAAAGGTTACAAGTTACAAGGGTTATTTCTCATTAACATGCAGAGCCACTGACTTATACTATTGTAAAATGCTTTGGCTGGGAGATCCTATGAGAATGTCACCATGAAGCCGAAAGTTATCAATCTACCAAGGCCAAATAAATCTCCTGTGAATTATCGCTGACCAATGTCATCGGCAGAACAACTTCAGTTATGCTGCACTATTATTGTAGAAAAGTGTGTTATGAGGCAAAGTTGGATGGAATCTTCCATTGTGTAATCTAAGTCTGAAGATGGTTGCCACTTCCACTCAAGGAAGCAGGTTGGATTTTCTTCTGTAATCATACAGTTCTCAGTTTATAATGTATGCATGTAGGTTTTCTGCGTGAGTACAGTTTCATATAAGCATGCCGAGCAGAGGGCTGCTGGCTTTCGAAAACTCTCTTTTTGAAGAAGAGGCCAAAGAGCTACCAGGGAGGACCATGACCAAAATAAGGCAAAGAAATCTAAATCAGAAGTTGCTGGGGAAACCCTGTGGAGAGAAGGGAGAGTGGTAGTTTTGAATACAGTGACCTGTTTTCGGATCAAAAGGCCACGACCATTGCAGCACAGACAAGGAATTGTACTTTCACAGAAAATCAGTGAGGATGCCTAGAATCTGCTGGTGTCAGAAGTGCAACCTGTGAGAGATTATTTAGGTATGGGTATGTGCAGCTGTATTAGCTAACTCTTTCTCTTCTCCACTCTATGTACTGGCAGGCAAAAGAACAAAATGAACAGGCAACAATTTCCAGCTTCAGCACCTCCCTCACTGAGACTGATGTCTCTGCAATTACAGAGGGTTCACCAACATGGGTCTGCCAACACAGAAACATTCACCTCTGTGCAGTTATTACCTCAAGTAGGATCAGTCACACCTTAGTGAGTTCATCAGGGATACAAATCCGTAGCTTGCAGATGAAGTATCATCTGAGATCTTTGACACTGAGATCTGGTATAGACCAGATTCCCGCTCAGCCATGTACAGGTGACATGCCTCTGAACTTGGCAATAAAAGACATGTTGGAGATGTAGAGACAGGCAACAGTTCATAAGATAGATCTGCCAGAGGCCCTCACTACATTACAGTGCAAGTTAGAAAGTCTAAGTTCTGTTTACTTGTCTCTCGCATCTAAATGCTTGACTGAGTTAGAAATTGCTGAAATTGGGCTAAGGTCCAGGTACACTAGTTTACAGCCTCCCAACCTTTGCTTGGAGCATCATCCCAGCACTTAGAAAATGGGATGTAGAATAAGGAAGAGATTATGAGCATCAAATGGAATCATTACTTGCTGGGGTGTGTGCAGCCATACTGATGCTCAAAAACATTAACTTTGTCCATGACAGGAGTTTGGGTGATTGATTTCCCTCATGAACTCAATATTTAACATCTCTGCAGTATGTTCCATCTCCAGAAAGCACTGCAACAACTCATTAAGCTTGCTTTAACACCATCTCTATCAGGGATGACAAGTGCAACCTCATCAGCGTTTTATTTGTTTGTGAGATGTGAATAACAATCACCTTGCCCTAGTTTTCAAAAGCAGCTTCCTAAAAGAAACTTTACACTCTCGTTATCATAGTTTTACAGCTAAATTGCCACTGAATGTTTTTCTTCTCAGGTTATATCAACTTTGAAAGTAGTTTATTCCTGACTAACATTGCTCCTTTTCTTCTAGTTAGCATTACAATACCGTCTAAACATTTTAAAACCTTTTTGAAATTCTTGGCCATACTTGGGATTAAACAAAATCTCTGGTAAAGTAATTATCTCCATTTTTAATAACTTGGTGGGCAAGCTTTAAGGTCCAGATTCGCATTCCTGTGCTGTTTTGTAATTGTGCTGAAGTCTTAAGGGATTTTAGCCCTTAGACCTCAATTAGCATGTTTTTCACTTTTATTTAATTACTTCCAATAAGTCCCATTCACCATTGTCATTTATGTTTATTCTGATTCATCATTCTCTTATTGGCACTGAGTGTGTGATTTCCTGTCATTCTTAACGTAGTCCATTCCATGCTCACATATCTTTCCATTGACCTTTTCAGTCAAGAAAGTGGAACAAATCAGCTCGCAAGATTCTCATGGAAGTTAATAATTTCACTTCTTGGTTGTGAGAATCTATACTCAGATAGTTACAAAGCAATCCTTAACTCTCTCTCATACACACACTGATGAAAGAATATGCAGCTTTAAAATAATCAGGTCTTGTAATATGAAACATACCACATAGTATCATTAAGGTGACTAATTTACAATGACAGAATTGGTCAAATTCCACTTTTACTGCACAATATTCATAGAATCCCTGCAGTGTGGAAACGGGCCATTTGGGCCAACAAGTCTACACTGACTTTCCAACGAGCAACCCACCCAGACCCATTTCCTTACCCTATTACTTTATATTTACCCCTGATTTATGCAACTAAACAACAGCTTTTAAAAGGAAGAAGAAAGGACAAAGGAAGCACATGGTGAGGTCAGTGCATAAGAGAGAGAGAGAGAGAGAAAAAAACCCACATTGCTAACTGACAGAGTTAGCAGTTACTGCTATTGCTGTTGAATTCATGTATTGCTGGACATTGGTGTGCATCTGGGAAAATTAAAAAACGGTGAAATTCACAACTGATCTCGGAGGAACCTGTTTGGGAGAGGCCACAGCACAGAAACAGATAAGTGGATATTAAGCGTGGCCTTGCAATACGTCTGCAGTAGTGAGTAGAGTGGGTTCTTTCTTGATTATACGTTTTACTGAGCTATGTTTCTTGTTTAACCTTAAAATATAAGCCATAAGTATTAATTTAACCTGGAGCAGTGTTTTGTAGAAGAATAAGTCAGGGCTATTTTCTGGGTCTGTTGATTGAAAGAAGCAAAACTGGCCTTTAGTAGAGTTATATGTTCTTCTTGTCAGATGTGGGAGTTTAGGGAGAGTTTATAGTTTACTGAGGATTATATCTGCAGCAAATGCTGTTGGTTGCAAATCCTATCAGATTGAATAGATCAGTCGGAGAGACACTAAGAGGAAATGAGGAATTTACTAGAGCATGGGGATGTGATAGATGGAAGTTATAGGAAAGTGGGAATGTCTTAGATACAGTCACATAGATGGATTAACTCCAGGAAATATAAGAGATGTAGTCAGATAGTGCAGGAGTCTTCTGTGGCTATCCCCATTTCAAGCAAGTATGCTGTTTTGGAAAACGTAGGGGTTGATGGATTCTCAGGAGAACATAGCATGAACAGCCAAGTTTCTAGTATTGAGACTGGCTCTAATGCAATAAGAGGTATGTTGGATTGCAGAGGTCGATTGTGTCAGGGAACTCCCTCGTCTGAGGTATAGACAGACATTTCTGTGGCCAGCAGCGAAAAAGCAGAATGGTGTGTTGCTTCCCTGGTGCCAGGATCAAGGATGTTTCAGAGAGGGTACAGATTGTTCTCAAGGTGGCAAGGGGCCAGCAGGAGGTCATTGTAAACATTGGAACCAATGACATAGGAAGGGAAAAGTTTGAGATTCTAAAGGAAGATTACAGAAAGTTAGGCAGGAATTTAAAAAGGAATAGAAATATTTGGGCTACTCCTGGTGCTATGAGCTAGTGAGGGCAGGAAAAGGAGGAAAGAGCAGATGAATGCATGGCTGCGGAGCTGGTGTATCAGAGAAGGATTCACATTTTGAATCATTGGAAGCTCTTTTGGGGTAGATGTCACCTGTCCAAGAAGGACAGATTGCACCTAAATTAGAAGGGGACTAATATACTGGCAGGGAGATTTGCTAGAGCTGCTCATGGGGATACAAACTAGTAAGGATGGAAGGGGGGATGGTGTGGGACCAGGGAGATAGTGAGGAAGGACTGGTACAGTTGAGAACAAAGGCGAATCAACAGTCAGGGCATGCAGGAACAAAACAGAGAACAAGGTAGGACTGATAAATTAAACTGCATTTATTTCAATGCAAGAGGCCTAAGAGGGAAGGCAGATGAACTCAGGGCATGGTTAGGAACATGGGACTGGGATATTGTAGCAATTATAGAAACATGACTCAGGGATGGACAGGACTGGCAGCTTAATGTTCCAGGATACAAATACTACAGGAAGGACAGAAAGGGAGGCAAGAGAGGATGTATCTGGAAATACATTCAGGGATGTTATTTGGGTGGAACTGAGAAATAAGAAATTGTTGGAATTGTATTATAGACCCCCCAATAGTCAGAGGGAAATTGAGAAACAAACTTGTAAGGAGATCTCAGTTATTTGTAAGAATAATAGTGTAGTGATGGTAGGGGATTTTAACTTTCCAGTAAAAAATGAGGTCTGCAGATGCTGGAGATCACAGCTGCAAATGTGTTGCTGGTCAAAGCACAGCAGGTTAGGCAGCATCTCAGGAATAGAGAATTCGACGTTTCGAGCATAAGCCCTTCATCAGGAATAAGAGAGAGAGAGCCAAGCAGGCTGAGATAAAAGGTATGGAGGAGGGACTAGGGGGAGGGGCGATGGAGGTGGGATAGGTGGAAGGAGGTCAAGGTGAGGGTGATAGGCCGGAGTGGGGTGGGGGCGGAGAGGTCAGGAAGAGGATTGCAGGTTAGGAACCTGACCTCTCCGCCCCCACCCCACTCCGGCCTATCACCCTCACCTTGACCTCCTTCCACCTATCCCACCTCCATCGCCCCTCCCCCTAGTCCCTCCTCCCTACCTTTTATCTCAGCCTGCTTGGCTCTCTCTCTCTTATTCCTGATGAAGGGCTTATGCTTGAAACGTCGAATTCTCTATTCCTGAGATGCTGCCTAACCTGCTGTGCTTTGACCAGCAACACATTTGCAGCTGTGATTTTAACTTTCCAAACATAGATTGGGACTGCTAAAGTGTTAAGGGTTTAGATGGAGAGGAATTTGTTAAGTACGTACAAGAAAATTTTCTGATTCAGTATGTGGATGTACCTACCAGAGAAAGTGTAAAACTTGACCTACTCTTGGAAAGTATTCCTGATGAAGGGCTTTTGCCCGAAACGTCGCTTTTACTGCTCCTCGGATGCTGCCTGAACTACCGTGCTTTTCCAGCACCACTCTAATCCAGAATCTTGGGAAATAAGGCAGGGCAGATGACTGAGGTGTCAGTGGGGGAGCGACCATAATTCTATTAGATTTACAATAGTGATGGAAAAGGATAGACCAGATCTAAAAGTTGAAGTTCTAAATTGGAGGAAGGCTAATTTTGACGGTATTAGGCAAGAATTTTCAACAGCCGTTTGGGGGCAAATGTTCGCAGGTAAAGGGATGGCTGGAAAATGGGAAGCCTTCAGAAATGTGATAACAAGAATCCAGAGAAAGTATATTCCTGTCAGGGTGAAAGGAAAGGCTGGTAGGTATAGGGAATGCTGAATAACTAGAGAAATTAGGTTTGGGTTAAGAAAAAGAAGGAAGCATATGTCCAGTATAGACAGGATAGAACTGAAAAATGTGTTGCTGGAAAAGCGCAACAGATCAGGCAGCATCCCAGGAGCAGGAGAATTGACGTTTTGGGCATAAGCCCTTCTTCAGGAATGAGGAGGGTGTGTCAAGCAGGCTAAGATAAAAGGTAGGGAGGAGGGACTTGGGAAGGGGCATTGGGAATGCGATAGGTGGAAGGAGGTTAAGGTGAGGGTGATAGGCTGGAGAGGGGGTGGGGGCGGAGAGGTCAGGAAGAAGATTGCAGGTTAAGAAGGCGGTGCTGAGTCCGAGGGTTGGGACTGAGATAAGGTAGGAGGGGAAATGAGAAAGCTGGAGAAATCTGCATTCATCCCTTGTGGTTGGAGGGTTCCTAGGTGGAAGATGAGGCGCTCTTCCTCCAAGTGTCGTGTTGCAATGGTCTGGCGATGGAGGAGGCCAAGGATCTGCATGTCCTTGGCGGAGTGGGAGGTGGAGTTAAAGTGTTCAGCCACAGGGCGGTTGGGTTGGTTGGTGCGGGTGCCCCAGAGGTGTTCTCTGAAACGTTCTGCAAGTAGGCGGCCTGTCTCCCCAATGTAGAGGAGGCCACAACGGGTACAGCGGATGCAGTAAATGATGTGTGTGGAGGTGCAGGTGAATTTGTGATGGATATGGAAGGATCCCTTGCGGCCTTGGAGGGAAGTGAGGGGGAGGTGTGGGCGCAAATTTTGCATTTCTTGCGGTTGCAGGGGAAGGTGCCGGGAGTAGAGGTTGGATTGGTGGGGGGTGTGGACTGACGAGGGAGTCGCGGAGGGAGTGGTCTTTCTGGAACGCTGATAGGAGAGGGGAGGGAAATATATCCTTGGTGGTGGTGTCTGTTTGGAGGTGGCCAATATGACGAAGGATGATACGATGTGTTGGTGGGATGGTAGGTGAGGACCAGTGGGGTTCTGTCCTGGTGGTGTTTGGAGGGGTGGGGTTCAAGGGTGGAAGAGCAGGAAGTGGAGGAGATGTGGTGGAGAGCATCGTCAACCACGTCTGAGGGAAAATTGCGGTATTTGAAGAAGGAGGCCATCTGGGTTGTTCGGTATTGGAATTGGTCCTCCTGGGAGTATATGCGGTGGAGGTGAAGGAATTGGGAATATGGGATGGCGTCTTTACAGGGGACAGGGTGGGAGGAGGTGTAATCTAGGTAGCTGTGGGAATTGGTCGATTTATAGTAAATTTCCCAGGACCTGATCAGGTGTACCCTAGAACTCTGTAGGAAGCTAGGGATGTGATTGCTGGGCCTCTTACTGATTCCTGATGAAGGGCTTATGCTTGAAACGTCGAATTCTCTATTCCTAAGATGCTGCCTGGCCTGCTGTGCTTTGACCAGCAACACATTTGCAGCTCTTACTGAGATATCTGTATTATCGATAATCATAGGTGAAGTGCCGGAAGACTGGAGGTTGGCTGATGCGGTGCCACTGTTTAAGAAGGGTGGTAAGGACAAACCAGGGAACTATAGACCAGTGAGCCTGACATCGGTGGTGGGCCATTTGCTGGAGGGATTTCTGAGGGACAGGATATACATGTATTTGGAAAAGCAAGGACTGATTAGGGATAGTCAACATGGATTTACGCACAGGAAATCATGTCTCACAAACTTGATTGAGTTTTTTGAAGGAGTAACAAAGAGGATTGATGCGGGCAGAGCGGTAGATGTGATCTATTTGGACTTCAGTAAGATTGGACGTGAGCGTAAGAGGTACAGTTAGTAAGTTTGCAGATGACACCAAAATTGGAGGTGTTGTGCACAGCGAAGAAGCTTACCTCAGATTACAACAAGATCTTGATCAGATGGGCCAATGGGTTGAGTTGTGGCAGTATAATTTAGATAAATGTGAGGTGCTGCATTTTCGGAAAGCAAATCTTAGCAGGACTTATACACTTAATGATAAGACCCTAGGGAGTGTTGCTGAACAAAGAGACCTTGGAGTGCAGGTTCATAGCTCCTTAAAAGTGGAGTTGCAGGTAGATAGGATAGTGAAGAAGGTGTTTGGTATGCTTTTCTTTCTTGGTCAGAGTATTGAGTACAAGAGTTGGGAGGTCATGTTGTGGTTGTACAGGAAATTGGTTCAGCCACTGTTGGAATATTGCATGCAATTCTGGTCTTCTTCTTATTGGAAAGACTTACAGAGTTCAGAAAGTATTTACAAAGATGTTGCCAGGTTTGGAGGATTTGAGCTATAGAGGAAGGTTGAATAGGCTGGGGCTGTTTTCCCAGGAGTGTCGGAGGCTGAGGGGTGACCTTTATGTGGAGGTTTATAAAATCATGAGGGTCATGGGTAGGATAAATAGACAAAGTATTTTCCCTGGGGTGGGGAGTCCAGAACTAGAGGTCATAGGTTTAAGGTGAAAGGGGAAAGATATAAAAGAGACCTAAGGGACAACTTTTTCACGCAGAGGGTGGAATGTGTATGGAATGAGCTGCCAGAGGAAGTGGTGGAGGCTGCAACAATTAAAAGGCACCTGGATGGGTATACTGCTCCTTGGATGCTGCCTGAACTGCTGTGCTCTTCCAGCACCACTAATCCAGAATCTGGTTTCCAGCATCTGCAGTCATTATTTTTACCTATATGGATAGAAAGGATTTGGAGGGATCTGGGCCAGGTGGTAGCAGGTGGGACTAGATTGGTTTGGGATACCTGTTCAGCATGGACAGGTTGGACCAAAGGGTCTGTTTCCATGCTGCATATCTCTATGACTCTGTGACTCTGTAACCTCTTTTCCCCTTATCACCATTCACTGTTTCCTGCACATGAGCCAATTCTCCATCTGTGCCAACTTACTACCTTCAACATTGTGGGCCCTTGTCTTATAGCTTAACCTTCTGTGAGGTATTTTGTTAAATGCCTTCTGGAACTCTATCTACTGGCTCCACTCTATTCACTCTGTTGAGATTTCTCAAAAATCTCTAATTTATGCATTTTTTTTATTGATCCAGCTCCAGGAAGTGCTATAGTGGTGTCCTTGTGTCCGGGCCTGAATCTCTGGGTTCAATTCCCATCTCAAGACTCGAAGACCATAGAAGGTGAGTCATAACAAAGCTAAACGGTTGGCCAATGTGTCAATTCTACCAACGTACTAATGGGATAGGCATCCTGAGTCAGCCAGGACTATGTGGTAGCTACAACCCAGCAGCCTCCCCTCATTAAAAGACCCCCTTTCACAGATTCTTGCCAGAACTGAGATTGAGGAACTACTAGGTAGAGAAAACCAGCTCCACTTTATTTTCAGAGTCATCTGCATTATCTTCCGACATTCTCAATTCCTCATAACATCTGAATTGTAGCAGGAAAGTCTATTCAGATTTGCACAGTCCAAATCTGCATGCCCAAGACACTCTCATACAACTTTTCACCATTTATATAAATGATCTGCATGTGAACAAAAGAGGTATAGTTAGTAAGTTTGCAGATGACACCAAAATTGGAGGTGTAGTGGACAGAGAAGAAGGTTACCTCAGACTACAACGGGATCTTGATCAGACGGGCCACTGGGCTGAAGAGTAGCAGATGGAGTTTAACTTAGATAAATGCAATGTGCTGCATTTTGGAAAGGTAAATCAGAGCAGGACTTATACACTTAATGGTAAGACCTTGGGGAGTGTGCTGAACAAAGAGACCTTGGAGTGCAGGTTCCTAGTTCCTTGAAAGTAGAGTTGCAGATAAATAGGATAGTGAAGAAGGCATTTGGTATGTTCTCCTTTATTGGTTAGAGCATTGAGTATAGGAGTTGGGAGGTGATGTTGCAATCGTACAGGACATCAGTTAGGCCACTTTTGGAAAATAGCATCTTTGGTCTCTATCTTGTCCAACAGATGTTGTGAAACTTGAAAGGATTCAGAAAAGGTTTACAAGGATGTTGCCAGGGTTGGAGGATTTGAGCTATAGCGAGAGGTTACACAGGCTGGGGCTGTTTAACCTGGAGCTTCAGGGGCTGGGGGGTGACCTTATTGAGTTTTATAAAATCATGAGGGGCATGGATAGAATAAATAACAGAGTCTTTTCCCTGGGCTGGGGGAGTCCAGACCTAGAAGGCATAGGTTTAGAGTAAGAGGGGAAAAATATAAAAGGACTTAAGGGGTAACTTTTTCATTCACAGGGTGGTGTGTGTATGGAATGAGCTGCCAGAGGAAGTGGTGGAGGCAGATCCAGTTATAGCATTTATAAGGTATCTGGATGGATATATGAATAGGAAGGGTTTAGAGGGATATGGGTTAGGTGCTGGCAAATGGGACTAGATTAGTTTGGGATATGTGGTCAGCATGGATGAGTTAGACTGAAGGGTCTGTTTCCGTGCTGTACATTTCTATGACTCTATGCCTCTATGATACAGCTTGAAGAGAGTCCATCAGTCCTGAGCCATATCATCACCATTAATGACGGCTGCGCCATCCCTCCACTACTTTGTTGTCATCTACACTGAACCCAACCAAGAACCACTGTTCCTTGGGCACCATCTTTTGGCAACATTGCTTCTGATTATGTAGCAGCCACTGATTCCAAGTCCTGTGCTTGCTCCAGAAAAATAACCAGGGGCTTACTCTCTTCTCTTCCATGATGAGCCCACTCAAGTTCCACACCCCGGTGTCTCACTGTTGCTGATGCTGTCCGTGCTTAGGATAAGGTGAGTAATCACAAAAAAAAAGGGAGTAAAGAAAGAAAAAGAAATGCAGACAGAGCAGACGATCCCCAGCACAGGAGCCCTACTCCACCACCATCTTGGATCAGAACTAACTAATATGGGTTTGTTGACTGGGTTCAGAAGGCTGGGAAAATCTAATCCTTGCAGTTCTTCTACGCTAGAACTGTACTCATACAGCTGTGATGAAAGGAAGAAAACATTGGTTTTTAGCCACTCTGATGTTGGTTGTTCTGTTTAGGCTTTGAAATCTCACCCCTTACCATCACTGATCAGTTTTAACTTTCAGCTTCCATCTTCACTCAAGACTGCATGAGCAGAATTTCTGTGGGTGTCCTGATCCCCCACGCTAACCTTAGCAGAAGATTGGAAGAAGTCCAGAGAATAAGTGTAATCAGCCCAGGAAAATCTGTCAAAGCTAATGGAAATCACTCAGGAGAGGCCCTGCAGAAGTGATTGACACATTAATTTCCTTCAATTGGCCTTTAGCAATGAGTTAAGTCCTTAGTAAGTCCTTTTTTATTAAGTGCTAATTTATGGTTTTGACTGCGTATTGAGCTTTAACAAAGTAAGTAAGCCTGTTTTCTCCCTCTAAATTCTCCACTAATTATTTATATATACTTGCTTGTTAAAGCTTCCAATTACTACGGCAACAATAACTTGTATTTATCACCTTTGAAATAATTAAACCTCCCAAGGTGCATGCTGAGGAATATGTGACTCATAATGAGTGTCGTGCCTTGACAAGCCATGATTAGTAATCACATTACATTCACAAACTCAATTTTAAAGTAGTCAAGTGATAAAAAAAATTCAACACATATCAGAAGAGCAAATTTCCCTACTTAATCAAAGATGCCTCTTAATTAATGCTAGAAAGATTGTTCCAACATTTGTAGATTTGTTTCAAATGTAGTCAACATTTTCCAACATCATTTTTCTGAATTTAATGTGCAATATAAGGATTTAGTGTTAGTGCAGATTAATGCAGAAATTAGTGCAGGTTAATGCTGAAATCCTGGAGTTGCATTCTGTCATTCACTGTTCCACCAGAGGTACTGTTTCTTTTGAATTTAACGTCACCAAGCAGGTTATAGAGTCCATTTGAGTCTGTTGCCAAGTAGTTCAACAGGTCTCATACTGAAATTATTAGTGAGTGATAAGTTTGCATCATTTAAGATGAGTTCTTCCTGCAGATTCCAGCTAACTGGTCCAGCTTTTCATGTTAGGAAAATGAATAATTGAAGAGTAGTCAAGCACTTGCAGCATTAAGACCACCCAAAATAGACATTTATTTAAAATCACTTTATTCCATTAATTCAAGTAACATATGGATTAAGGGGTTTGTGTGATGACTAGCATATACAAAAAAAGCTAGTGAATAACTACTACTATCTTTGAGGAGTGGTTTATATTATTAAGTAAAGAAACCTTTTTGATGGATCAGGTGGGCTATGGGAGAATTGATACTGTTCCACAGGATCAGCTCCAGGGGTGATATAATACTTTCACTTATAAGGGGAAATAAAACTAATACCAGAAAATCATAAACCCATTACCCTAACATCGAATTCTGGGAAATGATGAAATTGAAAGGGCATGCTACAACAGTACCGATGCAGCAAGAACTTGAGAAGAAGAAGAAGCATATATCGGCCAAAGGACTGCTTTCTCTCCTGTAATACTCTGTGAATCTGTAAGAATCTAGAAAATGAACAACCTCAGTGAACTGGACAGCTTGAACTTAAGATATGCCTTTAATGTAGAAACTCTTCCCAGATACTTCACAGATTTAGAATGGGAAGCCTTGAAGACAGTGATTAGGAAATGGGAAAGAGAGTTGAGTAAAAGGGATCAATTTTAAGAAGATTTTACAAAATAAAAACAAATACTTGGAAGGGAAAATGAGAGAAGGGATAGAACCCATTAGTGATAGTCTCAATCTTAGTAACAAACAAACCACTGTTTATCATACCTGTCATTGACTGTGGGAGCAATGGAGTGTAGGAGTGAATAAAAGCCAGGATTATCTTTGCACTCCAAGATGATCCTGGAATAGTCAACAGTATTCACAGATGAGAACAGGTCCCAGTAAAGCAATATCTGGTTCACACAAATCTGGCAGTTGATGACTAAGCTAGTTATTTGCCATATATGTCTTACTCTCTACATAAGGGAATGGAAATGGATAGGAAAGGGTAAATAAAGGTAATTCCAGAGAGAAAGGTATATTTGATGGCCCTTCCACCAGTGATATGGGGAGCAAGCTATCTTCACTGTCAGCTTTCTTCAGTCTCTTTATTGAGTAGCTCCTTCAACTCAATTTATCATGTTCTCTCTACCCTGAGTCTCCTGTCAGCCCTTAGTCCCATCCCCTATATGATCTCATCAACCTGTATTTATGACCACCCCTGCACATAGTCAACAAACTTGGCTCTGATCCCCCAATTGTATCAATCACAGATAAGGCTAGCTCTGATCACTTTGTTGTATCATTTATCAACCACACCCCATTTCAACATTGTCCCATAATCTTCTTCTTTCTCTATCTTATTCTAGTAAATACTCTACCCCATTTTGCTTAGAACTGCAGTCTCCAATTCCCACTGTCTAACCTTTGTGCCCCCATTCTTTGCAACATTTCATAGCTGCTAATTTGTTTAACCATACCCTGGCTACCACTATGGATTTTATAAAATGTAAGAATTTATAAAATGTTACATGGATTGACTGCCTGCATTGACTGTCTGCAGATCGTGTGAATTTTAAACAAAATAGAATGTATCTGCAATTAAAATTCTGCACTTTGGAAATAGAACCAGTCTGACTCAAGATTGGGGTACAGACAGACTCTGACCTCACACATTTAATGCATTGCCTGAGTTGAGGTGTCACTTATTTTTTGTAAAACCTTAAGTTATCTAGAGAATGTGATTTGAAGGAAATTTTGAGATTTACATATTAATGAACCAAAACCTGCAACCCATTCTAAAAGATGAAAGACATAACAGCAATCTAAGTTTGTTCAATATATCATATTGAACTGTGATCTTTTGCTATGAATTCAGTGTCTTATGATCCTGCCTCACAGCTACCCAATTAAGGGGCAGCCCTCTGAAAGCTTGTACCACTAAATAAACCTGTTAGACTCTAACCTGGTGTTGTGCGATTTTTAATTTTGTCCACTCCAGTCCAACACCGGCACCTCCACATCATGACTAGCATCTGTAAAGATAAATCAGATTTCTCTTCACAGATGCTGGTCAGACCTGTTGAGCTTTCCCAGCAAGTTTTATTTTCATTTCTGGCTGACGGCATATACAGTTCTTTCAGTTTTTAAAACAATTATTCTGTCTCATCCAAGACGGTCCTCGCCTCTGATCCCTGAAGTCCAGTTAAGGGATACAGACTTGAATGGCTTTGGTCAATAATTCAAAATGTACACTGGATATCAAATTCAACTCTCAACAATGTAAGTTAAATGCTACAAAATGAGACAGCAATATAGAGGGACAACATTGAAAAAAAATTAAATATGACTGGTTTCAGAATTGGGCAAATACATAGCAAAGTACTGATTTGGAGATGCCAGTGTTGGACTGGGGTGTACAAAGTTAAAAATCACACAACATCAGGTTATAGTCCAACAGGTTTAATTGGAGGCACTAGCTTTCGGAGCGCTGCTCCTTCATCAGGTGGTTGTGGAGGACATGATTGTAAGACACAGAATTTATAGCCAAGGTTTACAGTGTGATGTAACTGAAATTATACACTGAAAAATACCTTGTAAATTGCAAAACTTTTTAAAAAAAAAGTTGCATTCTCAAGTGAACTTTAACAATTGGTGTCAGCCCAGAAAATGTATTGGATATTAGCACGTCTGTGTGCTGCTGTCTGTGCCATAAATATTACATATGCGATTTACATATGAAAGAAGTGAAACTAATATGGTAATTCTAACAGATGAGATACTTAACAAACAATCGAGGTATGTTTCATTGTATAATTTCAGTTACATCACACTGTAAACTTTTGCTATAAATTCTGTGTCTTACAATCATGTCCTCCACAGCCACCTGATGAAGGAGCGGTGCTCTGAACGCTAGTGCTTCCAATTAAACCTGTTGGACTATAACCTGATGTTGTGTGATTTTTAAATTGGTAAAGTACATTTAGCATAAATAAAAAAGTGAAGTATTGTGATTCCTCCTGAAGACTGATGAATTTTAAGAAGAAATTTGAACTTCCAGCTATTAGCTAAATTATGACACTATAAGAATTAATGTTTTAAGATGCCTACTTTAAAAGACCAAAAACATATTGATTAAACTCTACTGTCATGGGTAACCTAAAAGCACATTATGTAAGAGGTAATGGCATGCTGTTAACTCGTGGAATGGCACAAAGATCAGTACTGTGGCCTCAACTACTGAATGTGGAGACTGAACTGATGTCAGCAAAATTTGCCAATGACACAAAGATAGCTAAGAAAATTGAAGTCAAAAGGAAGTGAACTGTCTGCAAAAGGATTATAGATGCATTAAGTGAGTGGTCAAAAATTAACATGTTATATTAAATTAAATGTTATATTCTGTGGAAAAATCTGAACTAGCCCATTTTAGCAAGAAGGATAGAAAAGCGGTATAGCTTTCAAATCACGATATAGTGAAGAACACAGAGGTACAAAGGGATCTTGGTGTCCTGGTACATGAATCACAAAAGAGTTATCATGCACACACATTAGGTGATTAGGAAGACAAATGAAATGTCGGTGTTTATTACAAGGGAAATAGGATATAAATGTAGGGAAGTTTTACTGCAGTTTTACAAAGCTTTGCTGAGGATACTTTTGGAGTACTATGTACTATTTTGACCTCTTCATTGTAGTAAGGAAACAATTGCATGAAAAGCATTCAAAGAAGGTTCACTCAACTCATTCCTTGGATCAAAGACTTATCTTATGAAGGAAAGTTGATAGGTTGAGACTAGACCCATTAGAAATAAAAATAGAAATTGTTGTAAAAGCTCATCAGGTCTGGCAAAATTGGTGGAGAGAAATCAGAGTTAACATTTCAGGTACATTGATATTTCCTTTGAACAATTCTGAGAAAGAGTCACTGCACCTGAAAGGTTAACTCTAATTTCTGTCCATTTCTAAATTTCTTGTATAAGACTCTGGTGCGGCCGCATCTGGAGTATTGTGTGCAGTTTTGGTCGCCATACTATAGGAAGGATGTGGAGGCACTGAAACGGGTGCAGAGGAGGTTTACCAGGATGTTGCCTGGTATGGTAAGAAGATCGTATGAGGAAAGGCTGAGGCACTTGGGGCTGTTTTCATTGGAGAAAAGAAGGTTTAGGAGTGACTTGATAGAGGTGTACAAGATGATTAGGGGTTTAGATAAGGTTGACCATGAGAACCTTTTACCACGTATGGAGTCAGCTATTACGAGGGGGCATAGCTTTAAATTAAGGATTGGTAGGTATAGGACAGATGTTAGGGGTAGATTCTTTACTCAGCATGTCGTGAGTTCATGGAATGCCCTGCCAGTAGCAGTGGTGGACTCCCTCTTTATGGGCATTTAAACGGGCATTAGATAGACATATGGAGGATAGTGGGCTAGTGTAGGTTAGGTGGGCTTGGATCGGCGCAACATCGAGGGCCAAAGGGCCTGTACTGCGCTATATTTTTCTATGTCCTATGTTCTATAAATGCTCCCAGAGTGAGCTTTTCCAACAATTTCTGTTTGGTTTCTGATTTTCAGCATCTGCAATTGTGTTCATTTCTATACTCATTAGAGTTGAGGAGAATGAGAGGTGATCTTATTGAAACATATAAGATCCTCAAATAACTTAATTGAGTGGATGTTAGGAGGATTTTTTTTCATGTAGTGAAGATCACAACTAGGGAAAGCCATCTAACAATGAGAAGTCACCCTTCCAAGACAAAGATGAGAAGGGTTTTGTTTCTCATTAATGTGAGGAAGCCTTGTCACCATAAAATAGTGGAGGCTGGGTCATTGATTTATTCAAATTTGAGTTACATAAGTTTTGTATTAGATGCAGGTTCAAAGATTATGTAAGAATTGGAGCCATGCTGGCTTGTTTTGACAGTTATAAAGACATAGAGTCATAGAGATGTACAGCATGGAAACAACCCCTTTGATCCAACCCAACCATGCTGACCAGATATCCCAACCCAACCTAGGCCCACCTGCCACCACCCAGCACATATCCAATCAAACCCTTCCTATTTATATACCCATTCAAATGCCTCTTAAATGTTGCAATTGTACCAGCCTCCACCACTTCCTCTGCAGCTCTTTCCATACACGTACCACCCTCTGGATGAAAAGGTTACCTCTTAGGTCTCTCTTACATCTTTCCCCTCTCACCCCAAACCTATTCAAACCTACCCCCTCTAGTTCTGGACTCCCTGACTTCAGGGAAAAGACTTTGCCTATTTACCCTATCCATGCCCCTCATAATTTTGTAAACCTCTATAAGGTCACCCCTCAGCCTCCGACTCTCCAGGGAAAACCGCCCCAGCCTGGTCAGCCTCTCCCTGTAGCTCAAATCCTCCAACCCTGGCAACATCCTTGTAAATCTTTTCTGAACCCTTTCAAGTTTCACAACGTCTTTCCAATAGGAAGGAGACCAGAATTGCATGCAATATTCCAACAGTGGCCTAACCAATGTCCTGTACAGCCACAACATGACCTCTCAATTCCTGTACTCCCAACTCTGACCAATAAAGGAAAGCACACCAAGCGCTTTCTTCACTATCCTATCTACCTGCAACTCCACTTTGAAGGAGCTATGAACCTGCACTCCAAGGTCTCTTTCTTCAGCAATACTCACCAGGACCTTACCATTAAATACTGCTAAGATTTGATTTCCAAAATGCAGCACGACCTCACATTTATCTGAATTAAACTCCATCTGCCACTTCTCAGCCCACTGGCCCATCTGATCAACATACTGTTGTAATCTGAGGTAACCTTCTTCACTGTCCACTACATCTCCAATTTTGGTGTCATCTGCAAACTTACTAACTGTACCTCTTATGCTCACATCCAAATCATTTATATAAATGATGAAAAGTAGAGGACCCAGCACCGATCCTTGTGGCACTCCAATCCTCATAGGCCTCCACTCTGAAAAACAACCCTCCACCACCATCCTCTGTCTTCTACCTTTGAGCTAGTTCTGTATCTAAATGGCTAATTCTCCCCATATTCTGTACGATCCAACCTTGCTAATCAGTCTCACAAGGGGAACCTTGTCGAATCTTAGTGAAGTCCAGATAGATCATATCTACCGCTCTGCCCTCATTGATCCTCTTTGTAACTTCAAAAAACACAATCAAGTTTGTGAGACATGATTTCCCAAGCACAACGTCATGTTGACCAACCCTAATCAATCCTTGCCTTTCCAAATACATGTACATCCTGTCCCTCAGGATTCCCTCCGACAACTGGCCCACCACCGACGTCAGGTTCACTTGTGTATAGTTCCCTGGCTTGTCCTTACCACCCTTCTTAAACTGTGGCACCACATTAGCCAATCACCAATCTTCTAGTACCTAACCAGTGGCTATCGATGATAGAAGTATCTCAGCAAGAGGCCCAGCAATCACTAACCTAGCTTCCTACAGAGATCTAGGGTACACCTGATCAGGTCCTGGGGATGTATCCACTGTTATGCATTTCAAGATATCCAACACTACCTCCTCTGTAATATGGACATTTTTCAACATGTCATTATTTATTTCCCTACATCCCATATCTTCCATCTCCTTTTCCACAGTAGATACCAATGCAAAACCTCCTGTGGCTCCACACAAAGGCTGCCTTGCTGATCTTCGAGGGGCCCTATTCTCTCCCTAGTTAACTTTTGTCCTTAATGTATTTGTAAAAATCTTTTGGATTCTCCTTAATTTTATTTGCCAAAGCTATCTCATGTCCCCTTTTTTCCCTCCTGATTTCCCTCTTACGTATACTCCTACTGCCTTTATACTCATCTGAGGATTCACTCGATCTATCCTGTCTATACCTGACATATGCTTCCTTTTTTTTCACCCTAACAGGAATATACTTTATATGAATTCTTGTTATCTCATTTCTGCAGGCTTCCCATTTTCCAGCCATCCCTTTGCCTGTGAACATCTGCCCCCAATCAGGGTTTGAAAGTTTTTGTTTAATACCATCAAAATTGGCCTTCCTCCAATTTAGAACTTCAACTTTTAGATCGGTCTATCCTTTTCCATTTTAAATCTAATAGAATTATGGTCGCTGGCCCCAAAGTGCTCCCCCACTGATACCTCAGTCACCTGCCCTGCCTTATTTCCCAAGAGTAGGTCAAGCTCTGCACCTTCTCCAGTAGGTACATCCACATACTGAATCAGAAAATTGTCTTGTACACACTTAACAAATTCCTCTATATCTAAACCCTTAACACTATGGCAGTCCCAGCCTATGTCTGGAAAGTTAAAATCCCCTACCATAACTACCCTATTATTCTTACAGATAGCTGAGATCTCCTTACAAATTTGTTTATCAATTTTTCTCTGACTATTAGGGGGTCTATAATACAATCCCAATAAGGTGATCATCCCTTTCTTGTTTCTCAGTTCCACCCAATTAACTTCCCTGAATATATTTCCAGGAATATCCTTCCTTAGTACAGCTGTAATGCTATGCCTTATCAAAATCACAATTCCCCCTCCTCTCTTGCTTCCCTTCCTAACCTTCCTGTAGCATTTGTATCCTGGAACATTATGCTGCCAGTCCTGTCCATCCCTGAACCATGTTTCTGTAATTGCTATGATATCCCAGTCCCATGTTCCTAACCATGCCCTGAGTTCATCTACCTTCCCTGTTAGGCCCCTTGCATTGAAATAAATGCAGTTTAATTTATTAGTCCTACCTTGTACCTGGCTGCCCTGACTGTTTGACTTACTTCTGTTCTCAACTGTACCAGTCTCAGATTGATCTCTTTCCTCACTATCATCTTGGGCCCCACCTTACTAGTTTAAATCCTCCTGAGCAGCTCTAGCAAATCTCCCTGCCAGTATATTAGTCACCTTCCAATTCAGGTGCAATCCGTCCTTCTTGTACAGGTCACTTCTACCCCAAAAGAGATTCCAATAATCCAAAAATGTGAATTTCTTCTCCCATACACCAGCTCCTCAGCCATACATTCATCTATTCTCTCCTCCTATTCCTGCCCTCACTAGATCATAGCAGCAAGAGTAATCTAGATATTGCTACTCTCGAGGACCTCCTTTTTAAATTCCTGCCTAACTTTCTGTAATCTCCCTTCAGAATCTCAACCTTTTCCCTTCCATTGTGGACAATGACTTCTTGCTGGTCCCTCTTCTCCTTGAGAACATTCTGTATCCTCTCTGAGACATCCTTGATCCTGGCACCAGGGAAACAACACACCATTCTGCTTTATCGCTGCTGGCCACAGAACCATCTTTCTGTACCTCTGACTTGAGAGCCCCCTAACACAATTGATCTCTTGGAACCTAACGTACCCCTCGTTGCACTAGAGCCAGTCTCAATACCAGAAACTTGGCTGTTCGTGCTATGTTCCCTTGTGAAATGATCACCTCTTACATTTTCCAAAACAGCATACCTGTTTGAAATGGAGATAGCTACAAAAGATTCCTGCACTAACTGCCTACCTCTCATACCTTTCCTGGAGTTAACCCATCTATGTGACTGTATCTGCGACTTTTCCCCCTTCCTATAACTGCCATTCATCACATATCGTTGCTGTTGCAAATTCCTCATTGCCTCTAATTGTCTTTCCCACCAATCCATTCGATCTGATAGGATTCGCAACCAACAGCATTTATTTCAGATATGATCCACAATAACCCATAAACTCTCCCTAAACTCCCACATCTGACAAGAAGTGCAAATCACTGTACTAAAGGCCATTTTTGCTCCTTCACAATCTACAGACCCAGATAATAACATCCCCTTATTCCTCTACAAAACACTGCTCCAGGTTAAATTAATAGTTATGGCTTAGATTTTAAGTTTAATCAAGAGATGTATCTCAAAAAACATATATTCAAGAAAGAAATTACTCTTCTCACTACAGCAGACTTTCTGTAGGCCACACTTAAAGCTATTCATTTATCTGTTTCTGTGCTGTGACTTCACCCAAGATCAGTTGTTAATTTCACTGTTTGTTAATTTTCCTAGTCAAACTCCGATGTCCAGCGATACATGAATTTAAGCAGCAAAGACAGTAACTGCGCAGTTTCACTGTAGTGTCAGTTTCTTTTTCTCTCTCTCTCTCCTACACTGACCTCACCATGTGCTTCCTTGGTCTGTACCTCTCCCTTTTTAAAACTGCTGTTGTTTTGACAGTAATTTGAAACAGTAATTGCTGCTCCTGAAATTCAAGAACATCACCTCCAACACCTAAAATATATTAAAAAAGGAGCAGCTGTTACAACCAGAAATTTTTCAGTTGAGTCCATTGTGAATGCTTGGTTGAGTTTCAGTGCTTCTGACATACTAAGGCCATTAGATTTTGTACACAGTTTGGAAGACAGTCTTACAAGGTCATTCAATGACAGTCTATCTTTGATGTGATTGGTGATGCAGTGAAGTTGAGTGTCAGCTTTATTAGATTGTTAGATGTTTGCTTTTTGCATATTCATTTCAAAGACATCACAATGCCATTACTGACACCTGAAATCTGTCCTTTAGTGAGTGACCAGGGAGAAATCATGGAAGAAAGTCTTGGAGGGAACATCAGGAACATGAGGAGACATGGAAGAGCTGTGGGAATATATGGAGAGATATGGAAACATGGGGGCCTATGGTTATGCGGGCTGCATGGAGGTTGGGGACAGATAACAGCTTGAGAATCTGACATTCATCAATATAACTGGGCCATTCTCCCAGGAAACAGAAATGGGCCTTTTAGTCTACCAGCCTGGACATTCACCTGCATCCATTGTCTCCTCAGTCCTGTCTCTAGAGGCATCTCTATCCCACCCCTGCCTCATGAAAATGAAATGGAGATGTGTTTGCAGAGTCAAGGACTTTATAATTCATGCTTCTGTCTGCTACCCAAAGATTCAGTCCAACATTTAGGTTGGAATACTTCCATTTAAATAAAACAAGAAAAAAATTGTCAGAGTCCATCAGAGTTAAATGCACTTTTATAACAATCTGCTGCCAACCTGACTCACTACTTTAAATAATAATCTGTCTGATTGACAGGATCGATCCATTGACTTGAAAAAGATTTGTAGTTACAATTTTATGCTTTATCTGGAATGACAAGACTGTAATAAGTTTTCTTTGATGGCTCATCTGCATTTGACAGTCAGGCATGAATTAATAGTGTGCAATGACATATATGAGAGTCGGCAACCACAAAATGACATGCATTTTAATAAGATAACTTTCAGCTATCATTTTAAACTGTGCTGCACCGCTCCTTCCAATTATGCATTGATTTAATTGAGGCATAAATTTCACAGTGCATTAATTGAAAAAGAATGTAGCTCATGCTTCTATTTGCTCCAAAATATGCAGACTATGAGCACAATTTTCCCTTATTGACTATGAATAAGGAGAGAAATTTCAGCCTTTTGAAGTTCATCATCGGCTTTATGTACAAGTCAACATTTTTTGCATAATCATGAATTCAGTTGTTGGACTGAGCGATGCAGTGGATTAGAATGCTAACTTGTTGCCTGTGTGATTTACATTCAAATGGAGCCCAGCTCACAAGGCAAGGCTACTTTGTGCTCTCAATGAATAACTGTGATGGTCGCAATCTAATTAAACAATAGAATGACAGCGCAGAAGGAGGCCATTTCACCCATCAGGCTGAGTCTCGCTTTCTTCCGTTCAGTCTGAGATGCATTGAATGTTTTGGGAGGTTTGCTATGAAGACTATTAAGATCTCCTGCTTTGCCTTATTAAACCTTCTTTGTTAATTACCTATCCCAACCCCTGGCATCTCTCACGTCTGAGGTGTTAAGAGATATGGGCCAAAGGCAGGTATATAAAGTTAAGCCGCAGATCAGCCATGATCTCATTAAATGGCAGAACAGACTCGAAGAGATGAGTGGCCGACTTCATTTCATATGTTTGTATGATTTCCACCTTATCCAACTGTGTACCATCCCCAGAATAATTCAGCGGATATCTCAGAATTTATTGATATCGCTTGCACCCACACCATGTTGAAAAGCTTGCTCTGCAGCTGGACAAGCACTTGCAGTCTGGAGCTGCTCTGTACAGTTGCTGACATTTGTCCCAGATGTGGCAGACAGGGGGGCATTAGCATCTCACCTTTGCAGCAGGGTCCTGAATGGCATTTGTGTGGAACTTTCTCCCTCCCCTAGGACCAACAGTGGAGGTTACGACACCAATCTATACCAGCCTGATCCAAGGTTGTCACTGGGGGTGAAGCAATTTAAGGCATGAGGAATGCCCAGCAATGTAGAAGGAGGTCAATGATCATCCCCAATCTCCCAGGTTAAGTGCTATCATTTTCTCTCCAATCTCACAACCATTCTATCTCTGCTACTGTACACCCCTCTCACTAAAGGCACATACTCAATCACTCTCACCACTGCCTGCTGTATCTTTCAGTGCTCACTCTCACCCACCACAGCACCCTCCCCAACTCCTAACCACAAGCTCTACATGGCAGAATGAGTGGTAGTGAGCTGCATGTTGTTAGGCTCTTCACCTTTTATTCAGACAGGATCTTGACTGTGAACACAATGTGCAGGGCCTGGATTAGTATCCGAGGCTGCCCTTGGCTAACTGTGCCAGAAACCTTTGAACAAACCTTGACTTTGGGTGATGGCAGCAATAACATGAGCCAGGCATTCCTGGCTCAAGGGGCAAAGCACAAAGATTCAAAGCAAGTCAATGCAAAACAGGAGTGCTGTGAGAATCTAGATGGGCTCTGAGTCAGTGAGCACTTTGAGAGCAAGCAAAAAGCAAAGAGCTAAACGATGCAGTCTGATCCGGGCTATGAACAGGGTGCGAGTCCCTGAGTGCACAATGGCTTGTTTGCATAATGCCATGACAGTCTGAGGTGCAGCATTGAAGTGCAGAAGTATCTGGATCGGAGATGTACCATGAGGATTCTCAGAGGTTGGCACATGTCAGATGCCAATATCTATGGATGTGGGGTGTGTGACCATTGTCCATGGAGCATGCTCTATGATGTTGGTGCTAGTTGCCCAAATGGACATTGGTTGGAGCAAGACATGAGCTTTGAATTCCTTATCAACATTTCCTAATGTTTAGTTTGTTTGACAAGTTTATTAAGATGGGAAGCTGAATTTTTATAATGAAGTGAGTTGGGCTTTTAAAATTGTATTTAAAAAGCAATAATTAGCATCAATTGGCACCTCACAGCTGCCTAGTGAATATCCAAACACGTTACTTGTTCAAAAAATAAAATGTTACACTTCGCACCATAGCTCATATCACTCAGACTCCTATCAATTCCTCCCAACACATCTGTAGTGGTTCCTTTTGAGAGAAGTGAATTCACACTCCCATTAATACACTGGATGGCGGAACGCTGACAAAAAAACAGAAAGATTTGGAAGTACTCTTCAGGATCTGTTCAGAAAGAAAAACAGAGGATGAATTTTCCTGGACGATATGTGCTGTGGGAGAAATGTGTGAGAAATCTTGTGAAGTTTTTCTTGATGCCAAGTGCAACCAGTCACATTTTCCAACGAAGTTTTGTTGAGTCAACTTTCTCACTAGGAAGCCATGACTTCCCTGTTACTGGAGATTAAGATTATTATCACCCAATCATTAATATGCAATCTCTGATTCTGCCACCCATTGGACAGAAACTAAATGTTATGTTTCCCAACTCCCAGAAATCAGATCTGGTACTTGATGACTCCAATTCAGTGCTTGCATCTCCGAACCTCTGTCTTTGACACTGGCATCACAGGCACTGGTATATATCCTTTCTGGATCCTCATGCCCACATCTCTGGTCCACTTATAGTACACTTTTGCATGTTAAAACTGCTTCTTTCATTACAATATTGCTGCAAGGATACTTGGTGCACAGGGACAGATCCCCAGCTCATGGATTGGACCAGGCTGTGCCTTCGTTCTGCTTGTTTGCTCTCTTAAGGTTCACTCACTTTGAGTCTAGCTGGATGCTCACGGTGTCCCTGCCTTTCAGCTCTCTGTTCTTCATCCAGAGCTCCAAGAGTCACAGTACTGCTGTATTGCCGTGCTATATTTAGTACTGACACAAAGCAGTGTGGCACTCTTGTGTATCCATATGTTAATATGCAGATAGAACTTGTATGTTAGAACATTACATCTGTTTTAACTGTATAAATTATACAACAGCCATTAAGATAAAACAAAGAACTGCAGATGCTGGAAATCTGAAGCAAAAACAGAAGCTCAGCAGGCCTGGCAGCATTTGTGGAGAGAAAGCAGAGTTAATGTTTTGAGTTCAGGGACCCTTCTTCAGAACTTACATTCTCCACGGCAATGTCCCCACCATTCAGAGTCCACTTGCCAACTAATTGATACCCTCATCTCATATAGTTGTTGTTATCATCATTATAGCTCTCATATTTGGGGCGGCACGATGGCTCAGTGGTTAGCAATGCTGCCTCATAGCGCCCAGGTTCGATTCCTGCCTTCAGCGACTGTCTGTGTGGAGTATGCACATTCTCTCCGTGTCTGCATGGGTTTCCTCTGTGTGCTCCGGATTCCTCCCACAATCCAAAGGTGCGCAAGTTAGGTGGTTTGGCCATGCTAAATTGCCCATAGTGTTAGGTGCATTAATCAGGGGTAAATATAGGGAAGGGGAATGGGTCTGGGTGGGTTATTTTTTGGTGGGTGTTTACAAGTAGTGTCAGTTATTTTGAAATAAAATTGTTAACTTATACCTGCTATCCAAACCAGTTTAAGCACAATAGAACCTGGGAAATTAGCGCTTTCTGTGTGTCGTGTCTTACTGGCGAGTTGAACATTATTGAGAATATTGACAAATTATTCTGATTCTGTGTGAGTACAAATGCTCCAAATATCAATAAAAATACAGAACGTGTTGTCACCATGTGCCAGAATCACCTAATATGGGAGTTAAGTGGGAATGAAAAAGTAGCCCCCACAAACCAAGATGCAGAACCTGAAAATGAAAATGTAACCCTCAAAAAAATCTCAAGTGTAGCCCTCAAAAAAGAAAAGTTATATTGACACCTAGAACCAGTCAACATTGACAGTAAAGGATGGGGCACCAGTCAAGCAGGATATTTTTTCCTGGATGGAGTTGGACTCCTTCAGTGTTATTGGAGCTGCACTCATCCAGCCAAGTAGAAAATATTCCACCATACTCCTGTCTTATGACTTATAAATAGTGCGCAAATATTGGGAAGACAGTTGGTGAAATCTCACTGCAGAATGATAGACCCAGATCTGCTCTTGTAGGCATGGTATTTATCTGGCTGGTCCGGTTTGATTTCTGGTCAGTGTAAGTCACAAGATGTTGGATTGTAGATATTCAGTGATAGTCATGCTGTTGATTGCCAAGGGGAGATTCTTTGATTTTCTCTGGTTTGAGATGGAATTGTCTGATTGACTTCCAAAAACCACAACCACCGTTCTTTGTGCTAAGTATAGCTCCAACCAGTACAGAATTTTCCCCGATTCCAAATTGTTCCAGTTTTGTTTCGGCTTCTTGATGCCACCCTTGGTGAATGTTCCATGAATGTAATACCTCAGCCCAGCTTTTTTATAGCTCTAATGATGAGCTGGATCTTTTGTCGTGGGGAGTTAAAGGGAGAACAAAATTGGTAGCTCATTAGTAGAAGAATGGGCCTAACATGTTTGTATTTATTTATGGCATAGTGACCTTAGACTTCTACATATACCAGAGGCAGAAAGCTTTTTGATCTTTGCAGTCACAGGCTTATGTGCAGAAGCCTGCAGGATGCCTGAATACCATGACAGATTATTGGATTCTGCTAGTGATGCAACACAATATTCAATATCCCATAAGGGATTTTATAGGAACTGCTTTGATGTTATAAATGGAGAATGAAAACACGTACAGTATTGGTACTGTATCTATATTGATTTATTGATTGAAAAAGTGTGCATTCAATGTGCAGAGGCTGACATGCATCAGGAAGTCTCAGCATCTGATAGCCTTCACATGTAAAATAAATGCCTCTATGGTGTGTCTTTCAGTGCCTGCTTAAAGCTGGAGTCCCATAAACATTGCAAGAGTTTAAAGGTGGTCTTTAAGGCATCTGGTGCCAGACATGTTTGCACCAGTTTTTTAGTGTGTAAAAATATGTCAAGTGCCCAGTCTATCTTCTTTTCAGCCACTCTTGACCTGTTCAGCACGGTACAGGGAGTGGATAAGTCACCCACTACCCTGTCTGCACTTATACCTATCGAGGCTCTTAAATGTCCAGTGAGTTAGACTCACTCTGCCCCCACGGCCTTAATACATTGGACCAGAGTACAAAAGCTGTTTTGAAAGGAGAAAGGGCACCTTGTCTGGTGTTGTTTGCCAAAATAATTTGAAGAAAACTTACCGAGTGAGAAATGCTATCAGCCAAAGGAAAATATACCATCAGAAAAATTGACTCGACAGGATGATCTGGGACATTAAATGTACAGCACAAGCTCATGTTGTCCAATTTAATTTCAGCTCATAGAATCACATGGCTGGGTCAAATATTAGTGCAAAGCTCGGTTTGATGGAAAATACTGAAAACCCCAAATAAAATTTTAATAAATGCTTTGAAAGTCACAAATAACAAGTCAACGGAGGACATTGCTATGTTATTATAAAGTACACATTTTTAAAAGCTAATTTAATGTTATTTAAACCCTTATTTCAGACATTGGAAGTAGTAGTTACTGAAAAAAATAGTCGAGAAAGATTTTCAGAAAGCTTTTTAAGCAATTTATGTCAATCCAGTGACTGAATTGCTCAATTTTCAGACAATATGTTCTACTTATAAAATAGCAGCTATTTTACATCACTAAGAATAGCAGCTTAATGTTGAAAATATCTATCACAGTGTTAACTGCTGAAAAACGGGTACAGTAGGTATTCACTTATTTCCAGGAAATACATGCCCCACATACTGAATTATAATAAATATAGATATCCATAATTCTTTTAAAGAGCAGATACATGCTTTGAAAATCAATCTACTAGATAGAGGAGATAGTTGAACAATGCCAACAACATTTACAGTCTATAAACACAAAGATGTAACAATTACCAAATGGGATGTTTATGATGTTCATAAATATGCTATAAAGTACTGTTGAGCAAATTGATTGCATTTCAACCTACAACAGACATTGGACACATTCATTCATACTTGATCCAAACTATTTTATCTTGATTAGGTTTCTGGCTGATCAAAAGCAGAGTAATCTTCCTGTGTATCCAATAATAAAACCTGGCCTAGATTTTCTATTCAGTCATTATATTAGCACTGGTATGGAGATGTTGAATTCCATTTATCAATAGGATCAAACTCTGACCTTGGTTAATTTTCCAATAACAGCAAGTCATTTACATTCCTTTGATAGACTGCCCAGCCTCTGCCTAAATTGAATGGCGTTCAATTTGGAATTGGGGCTTAATTTTTCAGCCCCCTTGGACCCTCCACATTCCTGGTGAAGAGCTCATGCTTGAAACATCGACTCTCCCACTCCTCAAATGCTGCTAGACCAGCTGTGCCATACTTATTGACTTCAATTTGGAATCTGTCTGCATAATCTGACCAGCAGCTCCCTGCAATTGACTCAACTGATCTTGTTTTCTTTTGTTTAGATTAAATAGCTTGGATGCCTAAATTTGCCATGACCCACGAATCATAACTGTGGTTCAGCTATGAGCATAGTTGACTTCTAATTGAAACTTGTGCAGTTTTTTAAAGCTAGGTAGAGCCGATGATGGTAGATATAATTCCAGTGACTGTTTGGAGATAAACATAAACATTTACAACACAGAAAATGGACCTGGTGCGTCATGTCTGTACCTGGAATATCACATTTGACATTATCAAGGAAGGTTTAAAGAGAGAAATGCACTATATACTGAATTATAACCTGTGAAAACCTCAGAAGTTGAACATGATGGTGGAAAAGACAGCAGTTTGGTTGTGAGGCAGATTTGTGGTTTCTCCTTTCTCAGGGCCTGGTTTAGAAGCCAGTTTTTAAGCCTATCTACATGTTCTGGAGGGCTGAAGTATTTTTGAGTGCTATTGAGCTAAGGAACTCATGTGTGCTGGCCTGGGTTCAAGCAAGCACTGGTGTTGTATGGATCTCACATCCAGGATAATCCACTAGTTGCAGGTAAATGATTCTCTTGCTCTAAGTGCTAGAAGAAAGTTCAAAAGGAAACAAACAAAAGAACTTCAGCGAACATGCAACAGCCAATTGACTGCACAACAATTAACAATTAACATTTGTCGATCTATAGTTCATGGATGACCCAGGGAGACTGATCCATCTACCTTTTAATTTCTATATCATTTTTAGAGAAGTTTCTTATTTTCTTATTGCTGTGCACTAGTGTTGCATTATTGTGTGCTCTCAGGTCAGACAAGCTCAGTGAGTTGAGGCTGAGGTGACACTGAAAACATTAGACCCTTTTGCCTGGTCATCTGAAGGAATCTCGAAGACCCAAGGAGGTAATAAATGGGATTCTGTGTTTGCAGATCATCAAGCTGACCCACTGTTAAAAACACTACTCAGACTACTTCCACTGAAGATGAGGGAAGAGGCGGTCCTTGAATGCTACTACATTAAAAATGAGGTGTTGATGGAGACCTCCCCAATCCCCTCACATACCTAGAAGTGAGGGTAGACAGTGTTTTACCAGGTTGTAGCATTACCAAGGTGCCTTAGGGGACATGCTGAGCTAGGTCAGGAGGTTCCGACAGAACTCTTCTGATCCCCATCAGGCTTCAATTTTACTGGATACAGATCTACAAGGATGTACAGTACTAAGGTTTATATAAGCCATCACTGCCAGATTGTGGGTAAAAACCCCAACCTACAATAAGGCTCAAACATTTGAAATTCATGCTTGATTTTGGAGAAGCATTCAACAAAGTGTTAGAGAGATACCTTGGATTCCTGCCCAAAACAAAAGGGAGCTAGCCAGTATGCCTTTTTCATCATGGATGTGGCTACCCCCTTCCAAGAAGCTGTTCCCAGTAGAACCACATCCACCAAAGTTATGGCAAAGGAATTAATCCAATTCTTCACTTGTTTGGCCTGTCCATTGAGATCCACTCAGTTCACTGTTCAGATTTCACCTCCTAAATATTCCAGGAAGTCAGGAGTAACCCGGGCATGACCCAGTTGAAGGCTTCAGTGTATCACCCACAGTCAGAGACTGGGATCAAGAATTAGATTATTATCTGTTTGCATTCAGGGACTCACTATTCACAGGTCCTCAGATACTGAAGCAGTCCATGTTCAAATGCAATAAGATCTGGGCATATCCAGGCTTAGGCTGACAAGTGGCAAGTAACATCATGCCACACAAATGCCAGGCAATAACCATCACCAGTAAGAGTTGAGGTAACTACTGTTCCTTGACATTCAATTATGTTACCTCCACTGAATCCCCTGCTATCAACATCCTGATGATTACCATTGACCAGAAACTCACCATATAAACGTATTGGCTGCAAGAGCAGACAAGAGGCGAGGAATCCTGTGGTGAATAACTCACATCCTAACTCCCCAAATCTGAGCACCATCTACAAGGCTCAAGTCAAGAGTGTGATGAAACACTCCTCATTTGCCTGGATGGGTGCAGCTGCAATAACACTCAAGAAGCTTGACACCATCCATGACAAAGCAACCGATTTGATTGGCATCACATCCACTCACCCTGTCTTTCCACCACCGACGCTCAGTAGCAACAATGTGTACTATCTATAAGATGCACTGCTGAAATTCGCCAAAGATCCTTAGCGCATTGCAAATCCATGACCATTTCCATCTAGAAGGACAAGGTCAGCAGATACATGGGAACACCACCACCTGAAATTTCCCTTACAGCTCACAGCGCCAGGTACCTGGGTTGCATTCCAGCCTTGGGTGGAAATTGCATATTTTCCCTGTGAATGTATGGGTTTAATCTGGGTGCCCTGGTTTCCTCCCACCGTCCAAAGATGTGCAGGTTAGGTAGATTAATTATGCTATCTTGTCTTGTAGTGTCCAGAGATGTGTAGGCTAGGTGGATTGGCCATGCTAAATGTGGGACTATGGGGATAGGGTGGGATCTGCGTGGGATGCTCTTCAGAGGGTAGGTGCAGACTTGGTTGGCTGAATGGCCTGCTTCTGCACTGCAGGGATTCTGTGATTTCTATGATTCCATGATTTCTAAATAAGTAACCATCCTGATTTGGAAATATTTCACCATTTCTTCAGTGTGGCTAAGTCAATACTTCAAACCAAAGTGTAAGGCATTGTGTTCCAGATGCAATTCTATTGGTCAGACTATCAGGCTTGAAGCAAAACACACTTTATTTATACACTGTAGTTAAAATACAACAAAATAAAGAATTGGAATAATAACTCTGTTGGAAAAGTCACAAAAAATTTTTTAAAACTATTAAACAATAACTGTTCTAATATAGTAACATCCCATAAACACACCCTTCACAAAGGCAAGTTCAGAAAATAGATTGTCTCACAGGTAGTTCTAGCAGCAATAAGGGAAGCCCAACAACAGACAGAGGAACAAGAGCTTCAATATCCAGCTTCAAGAGTCCAGCAACTACTGAAAGCTAAAACTAAAAATCCTAGTTCTGTAGGAGCTTGGCTGTACCCATTCAGGCTGCTTCTATTGTTCCAACTATTTTTAAAAAAGGCTTCATAAGCTGCTTACTTTATTGAGTTTTGAACCACCTCTGTCTCAACCTTTTTTCATCAGAATATCCAGGACAAAATACACCTCTTTAAGCCACAGTTTCATCACAGTCTCTCCGTGTAGCCCTGACTGAACCTGATGGCCATGTACTGTGTACTATGGATTGATGTCAGTATTGGAATCCAGCTGCAAAATCTGGAAGCAAGAGGAATAGGGTGTGCGCAAGGCAATGACTCCTGCTGACATTATCATCTGTTGTTACAGTAACCCTATTCAGAGGGTCAGTGCAGACTCGATGGGCCAAATGGCCTCATTTTGCACTGTAGGAATTCTGATTCTATGATTGATTTGGAGATGCCGGTGTTGGACTGGGGTGTACTAAGTTAAAGATCGCGCAACACCTGGTTATAGTCCAACAGGTTCAATTGGAAGCACACTAGCTTTCAGAGCGACGCTCCTTCATCAGGTGATAGTGGAGGACACAATTGTAAGGCACAGAATTTATAGCAAAGGTTTACAGTGTGATGTAACTTAAATTATATACTGAAAAATACCTTGATTGTCTGTTGAGTCTTTCACCTGTTAGAATACCGTGATAGTTTCACTTCTTTCATGTATAAAGCACAAAATTTCTTTTTAAAAGTTGCATTCTCAGGCTAACTGTAACAATTGGTGTTAGCTAGGTAATATGTTTAAGGTGTTAGTCCCCTGTGTTCTCTGTCTGTGCCATGATGTTTAGATTGATTCTAATCTAAAAAGTGAGATAACAGAGTTTTACATGAATTCATGCAGTTTTTGAGCAAAGTACTATGTAACTCTGCAAGTACAAATTCACCCCACAAACATATATGTATATGTGTGCATGTGGGTCTTTGTGTCTGTGTGTGTGTGTGTGTGTGTGTGTGTCTGTCTGGATTTGGGGGTTTGTGAATGTGAGAGAGAGTGTATATGTGTATGTAGTGTGTGTAGAGTGTCTTGAGTCTGTGAGGGAGTGCATGTGTGAGTGTGGGAGTGTGTGTGAGTATCTGGGGTGGGGGGTTGTGAGTGTCTGTGTGAGAGAGTGTATATGTGTGTGCGTGAGTGTAGAGTGGTCTAAGTCTCTGAGAGGATGCATGTGGGAGTGTGTGTGTCTGTAAGGGTGTGTGTGAGTATCTGTGTGCATGTCTGTGTATATGTATGTCTGTGTGAATGTGTGTTTTGGGAGTGTGTGCGTGTGTAGTGCAATGGTGATCACCTGTAGTGTGACATGAACCCAAGGTCCTGGTTGAGGCCCTCCCTATGGGTACCGAACTTAGCTATGAGCCTCTGCTCGGCCACTTTTTGCTGCAGCCTGTCCCGAAGTCCGCCTTGGAGGATGGTCACCTGAAGGTCCAAGGTCACATGTACTGGACCGCTGAAGTGTTCCCCAACTGGGAGGGAACACTCCTGTCTGTTGATTGTTGTGCAGTGCCCATTCATCCATTGCCATAGCCTTTGCTCAGTTTCCCCAATGTACCATGTCTCAGGGCATCATTGCCTGCAACGTATAAGATAGACAATGTTGGCTGAGTCACATGAGTACCTGCCATATCGTTCTATGATTCTTTTCCTGACCTCTGTGACCAAACGCTGTGGTGTCAATTAGATGGTCAGCCATATCTGGGGCAAAGGTATGTACAGTAAACAATGGGCCAATGCATTAGAAATGTCAGAGATTCAGGACCCTGCAAGTCAGTGTACTCTGCAGTGCATGGGTCTGTGTATAACATTGTTTCTCCTTAAAGGCCCTCACATTGATAGTACCTGCAGGCCACTCTTTCACAGGTCAATACACGTACCCCAACCTATCCCGCCCTAATAGCATTATACAGATATCCATACAGTACACAGGAAAGACTCCTATGAGCACTAAGTGCTGTGTGTGAACCTTAGGCACTGACCTGATGTGTGGACTTCAAATGCTCGCCCCAAGCATTCTTCATTACATCAAGTAGCATCAGAAATCATTCGATGTTGTGGCTGTGATGAACAAGCAACATACTGCAGTCGAGTAAGGTGCATCTGAATTACCAAAGTAGCAAACACCTTCTAAGATCCCTGAAATTGATATAGGACCTGCTCAATTCATATTATGGACCATTGAAATTTGTGTAGCACTAAGGATGGCTAGTCTCTGGTAACTTTGATTGTGTAGTTGCAACTGGACAGACATTTGCTCACGGTGTTAATATTGAAAAATAAACATATACGTACAATGAATTGTCACTCGTGCCACATGTGGGTCCTCTGAAGGTCTTCTTCTTCCTTTCCCTCCCATTATGTCTTGGTATAGTCCAGGTTTCATGGCCGGGGTGGAGGGACACTGCCCTCCGGTGGAGCTTGTTGGCAATGGAGTTCTGGTCAGATAACCCCCAGGGATACTTGCATTTAGAGTGTGTTCTGCCAGAGACAGGTGCATCCTCCTCAGCTGAAACTGCTATAGATCTGAGGGCTGGCAGGCAGTTTAGGGATGGAAGGCCTAGGCACCTCTGGAGTGACCTAAGAGGAGACCTCAGGGTTGTGAGGGGCTGCTGTATGTGGCTCCTCCTAAGATCAGGTGTCCATTGGTCTCTTTGTGAGAAATGGGCACCTAGAGTGAGGTCAAGGTTTCTCATCCCTTTGTTGCCCTTCTGCTGGTATTGAGCACTAATGGCTAGAGTGGCACGGTGGCACAGTGGTTAGCACTGCTGCCACACAGCGCCAGAGACCTAGGTTCAATTCCCACCTCAGGCAACTGACTACTTGGAATTTGCACATTCTCCCTGTGTCTGCGTGGGTTTCCTCCAGGTGCTCCGGTTTCCTCCCACAGTCCAAAAATGTGCAGGTTAGATGAATTGGCTATGCTAAATTGCCCATAGTGTTAGGTGCTGGGGTAAATGTAGGGGAATGGGTCTGGGTGGGTTGCGCTGTGGCGAGTCAGTGTGGATTTGTTGGGCCGAAGGGCCTGCTTCCACACTGTAAGTAATCTAATCAATAGAGTGCAGGTCGGAGGCATACCCAGCAGACTGAGGGTGCAGGACCTGGCTCTCCATGACAGCTGCCAACCTGTCCCTGGAGGCAGCCAGGTGCACTCATGCCAGAGGCGACAGGGTACACATTGGGAGAGTTTGCCAGAACTGTGAGTCAGCCAAGCCTGTCAGCTGTTCCTGTGTCTACTTGTTTATTTTAATGAAGTTCTGCATTTCTCACACCATAGGGTGTTCTCCTGGAGCTCAGCAGATCTCCGAGTACTTGCGACCCAGGGAATTTCTTCCTCAGCCAGTAACAGAGATGTAACTGCGATATTCTTGCCAGCATATTTTCCCAAATCTAATCTAGCTAAAATATACACCAAGCTGTCAGTATTTGAGCTAGTGGAAGGTGATGCAGTCTTTGAAGGATCTGTAACTTCTTCCTCAGAGGTGAGGGAGGTGCTGTCAGGAGGGTCTGGTCTCGTGGTTCCTGTCATTGTGTTAATGCCACTCATGCCTGCAGGAGACAAAAGAGGGAGAAGGTGAGTATGGTGGACCCTGGGTCTTGTTGGAAGGTGGCCATGGTAGCAAAGATGGGGTGAGTGTGAAGTAAAAGAGAGAAATGCTAACATTTATCATTGCAGGGCAGAGAAGGTCCTTGAAATTTTTCCTGCACTTCTAGGTATTTGTCTGCTTGTGGGTACCCCTCTAACCACAGTGCCAATCTTTGACCAGACTGACACGGTCTGGTGATGTGGTCTCCTCTGCCAGTCTGGAGGGATGAGGATGATCTTCCTCTGCATCACCCCATCCTCCAGGGCATCCAGGTCCCTGTCAGCGAATCAGGGATCCAGTTTCCCTCTTTCCTACATATCTGGGCCATTTCCATATGCACCATGCAAGCCAGCTCTGGCTTGAGTTTAAATAGGGGGGCTGACTCCTACAGTTGCTGGAGGTCTTGGCAGTGGTGAAAAGTACTGCCTGTGATAGGAGGGAAGGTATGAGGAGCAGGGCGCTATACAGTTGTGGTAGGTAGATAATGAGGTGAGTTTCAAAAATAGCCTTAGAATTCTCACTATTTAGAGAGAAACTTTCCATAAAGTTGACACTTAGCTGCTTTGTGGTAAATTTCAGCCCATTGATTTATGTCAGAATGCAACGTATCTCTTACAAGGCAGGAGTGAACTATTTTTTGTTGATACCATACCTACACAGCTGATTGGCAAAACAGCTCCTAAATATTGTTATTTTGATTGATTTTTTGCAAAACAATCCATTGAGCTAAATAGAGCTGGGGTGATGGTAGCACACTGGCGATTTCATGCAACTTCAGAAGCCCAGGTTAATGCTCTGAGGATGTGCGTTCAAATCTCATCATGGCAAACAGCAGAATTTTCACTTCAATTAAAGAAAATCTCAGAGCAGCAGTGGGTGAGGGGAATGCTGGACTAATGGTGACCATGAGACCACTCAATCCATATAAAAACTCACATGTCCTTTCGGGAAGGAAATCTGTTATCCTCACCTAGTCTAGTCTGTACATTACTCTAGACCCATAGCAAGGTAGTTGAGTCTTAACTGCCCTCTCAGCAATTAGGGATGGGTAATAACTGCTGGCCCACCCAGCAATGCCCACATCTCATAATCAAATAAAGAGAAAAGAAAGTCAATACCAACCTATAATCATACAAAGGACAGTATTTTCTCTGTTAACATTGTGGCTTCACAATGTTGAAATTTTGCAGTCAAGCATGTTCACTCTGGCAAATGCATCCATATTTTTGACATAACATTTTAGTTCACAGCAGACAGCACTCTAGAATTAATTTAAAGAGGCTTTAGGATTTGACAAGGAGAAGTAGACTGTGAATAGACAGCTTTACCGTTGAGAGCGAGATTTGAGTGTTCTGTCACTTGTATGAAAGACCATCATAATTCACTCCTGTCCTGATTAATTATGAGTCTCACGATCTGAAAGTACTGCCTTAACCCACTGTGCACAATATTTCTGATGACATATTTTCTGTCTCTTCCCATTATTGTGAACAGAGACCTGTGAGGCCTGATACATGAAAGCATTTGCACAGGGAGTTTTCACTGCTCTCAGTTAAACAGCTAGGCAGTGCACTTCACAGATCCAGGGCACCACTCTGTGGAAGAAACTAGAAATATAATTTACTGTCTACATTCAGCCTATAGGTGCCTAGAAAGTGTGGGATAAGTGCAGAATCTACGTCTGCCCTGTCAGAGGGCAAAGTGGCTGTAGCAACAAGTCATATTGGGAGAGAGAAAAGAAAAATGGCTGCCTCCTGTAGCTCTGGGATGCAAATTGAACTTGTCCTTTCCTATCTTCTTCCTAATGGGGAGGTAAAGAATGGAGGATAGGTGCATTCCATATAAGAGTGCAAATGAGCAGATTGATCTTTGTAGGCCCCTTTTATCTCTTTACATTGTACTTGAGACTTGATAGCTACTGTGTTCTAAGCAACCATTACAAGCCATTGCTTTACAAGAAGTGTACTCTGATCAATGGAACCTGAGATCAGGTCTATTTAATGATGATAGATGTGATGGTGGCTGATGAATCCATTGTTTCCTTCTTCCCTCTCTGGCCAAAGTCTTTTACAAAATTACAAAGTTGACTTTGTCCTGTTAGTAATGGTCAAAGAAAACATCTTCAAATTGATTGACAACTCCTGCAAAGATATGTGCAGGATGTCATGTTTTGTGAGGCCAAGACAGTCACAGGAGAGATGTGAGACTTCACTGGGTTTGAGTTGCCACCATGCTATGCACTTTTGCCTCCAGCATGGTATTTAAACCTGCTGTCATGTAACATAAGAATTAATCATGGGTAATGTAATACTAAACAACTCAATAAATGTTTATTGCAGCTTCTGCTACAGTCACCAACACATCAGTGTCTGGGCTATTCATTATAAACACATCTCCATCAGGTGTCATGCTTCAAGTAGACCAAGTTAAGATGGAGTACGTGATCTTCATATGTTTAGGGCACATGTTTGAGATAATGAAAGCATGAACATCTTTCTTAACAGTGGTCTGCATACTAACTGTGAGACATAACACACAATATTGAGGTAAGCAGACACAGAAGAACAGAAAAATTATCCTTCATTCATTTGATTGAAAGTGCATTACCAAAAAAAGTTCATCTAGCCTAGTGACAATGATTGAGAAGTCCAATTTTCTTCATTAAATGTGAGAACGTCCTTAAAATCTGAGGAAAGTATTTTGTAGAGTTGGGTCAAACCTCATCTAGAAGGACTCATCTGCATGAAAGTTAGAAAAGGTGGCATTGTGCAAATGGAAAATCAAAGTGACTTAGCTCTTTGAGGTTAAGTATGCAATGTACTGCATTGCTAAGATAACGAGAGGTGGCAAGCATGGGTTTTAGTCATATCATTCCACTAGAATATTGTTCTGGGTAAGGGTGGTAATAACAAGATCATTACTCGGAACAACTGATTCATCAATAAGCTGCCCTCTTGAGTCTGTCCAATAGTGTTCTCTTTGCATGTTCATATTTTCAGTATTCTGAATAGCACTTGTGTTGTATATCTAACAAAAACCAAAATCATATAGAAAATTAAGAATAATCGAGCAAAATCAATGGTTTGAAAGGAGATTGTTTTGACTACAACAGCATGTGGCCTATATTCAGGCCCACTGTACAATTCATTCCTATCAAGAATAAATAAAGCATACTGTGTCTTGGGATGAGGCCATGGAATACGGTATGGTCTAGAAAACATTTCATGCTTCAGGCCAGTCCAAGAGAATGCACCCGAAATTGAAGGATGATCCAGGTGAAGTATCTTTTTTCTGCATTGAAAGGCCTTGCTCCCACCCTCAGGCAAGTGGGCTAATACCAATAATTACATTGTTATAGAAATGTACAATTACTGTAAAATTGGCCTGTATTGTTTTTTTCCTCTCTACTGTAAAGAGGCCACTTCTTCAGTCACTATGACTCTTATCCTTTTCAATTGCACTCTCTCCCTCATGCTTCTCAGCTCCCTTGCTGCCTTCAAAACCTTAATTAAAATCTCTTCAGCTGTACTTTCACACCTTCCTAAAACTTCTGTTTGTCCTTCCGTCCAAATCGATTCATTCCCTATTACTGGGTAAAGCACTTTAATGTCACATGAATAACCTTAAAGGAATACAAGCTGCAGGTCAAAATGTTGAAATTCCTTTGATATTGAATTATACAGATACCAGACTAAAGCTGATGAGTCTTGCATGCTAAAGTCCATTTAATTAGAGAGCATCATTTTCATTGAGCAACTGATGGGGTTTCTATATAAATTGCTACTCATAATTTTTAAGGACTCATTTTTTTTGCCGAATTATTTAATTAAAGATATAGTGATGATATTAAAGTTTTTAGGATTATATGTGGCAAGAGAATTATTTCATGTTGCAATAGTTCAAATGTCACTGCTGTGGTCATGAGGAATTCTGCTGGCACAATTGTAGAAAACACAATTAGGTAAAAACAATGACTGCAGATGCTGGAAACCAGATTCTGGATTAGAGTGGCACTGGAAAAGCACAGCCTGCTCCTCGGATGCTGCCTGAACTGCTGTGCTTTTCCAGCACCATTCTAATCTAGAAAACACATGCCTTAATGGCATGCAGCACTGTGGAGAGGCACCGACATCAATAGTTTGTTTGTCAAATATTTCAAATTGAATTTCTTGTCAAGGACACTCCTATAAAGCATTATGAGAATAGTAGGAGAAAAAAATCCTGCAACAATTATTCAACAAGGCTAAGGACTCGTCTCATGTATTATGACTAGATTTGGCGTGAGGTTCCCCCAGTTATCATGTTTCCAAATGGATACTTCAAAAGAGTCAGATCCCAGGTGAGGAGGGATATACTGACCCTTTTCATCATTCCCCCACCCCAGGTCGGTTTCTTTGTGGAGGTCTTTTTCCCAGGCCAAGTGAATGTATATTTTAAAATAAGCCAATTGAACCAGGTTTTCATGTGTTAATCAGTTGCTAAATGCAAAAATAAATAACAAGGCAACACACATGCAGAGAGATTAGGAATAAGAAGTGACCCCAAAAATGATTAAAAATAAAAGGTGTATCAATCAGTCTCTCTGGGGTATTCATAAAGTGTAGACAGAGGAATACTGATAGTTGAACCATTAATTTTGTTGGGATTCTTGACTTTTGCAGTTAGTTGAAATCCTTTTGTTCTCTCCTTCTGACTGGCTGGCTGGCTCATTGCCATCTAGCACTTCAGAGCAAGGGAGTCCATTTTACCTGTAATGCAGGGGCAACTAGTGGGTGGTGACCTTCACAACAATCATCACTTAAACCCAGGCTAAGACACATGAATACATCAATTCACTTGCATACTTCCCAAAGAAAGGTCATACCAGATTCTAAATATTAACTCTGTTTCTCTCTCCACAGATGCTACAAGACCTGCTGAGTTTCTCCAGCATTCTCTATGCTTGTTTCTGATTTCCAGCATCCACAGTATTTTGCTTTTATTCAGAGGGAGACGGTTAAGATGGGTGGTAGAGACAATGGCCTCACATTCATTTGACCACCACCTATGAGGGAGAGGATAGAAACTCTTAATGTGGTGATGCTGAGACCTCCCAATTACATTTTAACGTCAAGTGCTGTGTTGCTCTCCCATTTGCACCTCCGTTAATGCATTCTTAAGATGCCCAAACTTCCACTTCTATTGTGCAAATCATTCCCTCTCTTGTCACCTGCAGGCATGAGTGGCAATCATACATCTCTGCCTTCAATATGCCTCCAGACATTATCTGCTTCTCCACATCTGAGGAAGATGCCACCAATCTCTCAGAGGAATCACCAGATTGGTACTATGCTGCACACCCTCCACCAAATACTGACAACTCGGTGGACACATTAGAGTCAGGAGCATGTTCTGATGAGCACATCACTGGTACATCTCTACAGCTGGTCAACACTCAGAGGATTGCCAGATTACTAGGCACCTTCCCAGCATCATGTAGGAAAAGACCTTTTGATTTTAGCCATTGATTACTTAGTTCAAATGCACAGTCACAAGAACAGCATGCAGGTTTGTCAGAGACAATTGGAAAAATGTACAACCTACCTGGATTTAGCCAATTGGAGAGATGCACACCTCTAATACAAATCTCCTGGCAATCATCAGTTGGGCCTTTGTTCCATATCAATTAGTGGAGTGGGTCACTGTCAGTCCTGGGGGTCCAATGCTGCAAGTCAAGGCTTGTTTTCAAGGCCCATGGTGGGCAGTGGAGAAGTCAATTGTGAGGATTAAGGTCATAATGTTGGAGTGCAGAGGGGACAATAATTGTGAAGGGTGACAAAGCAACATATAGGGGTGGGAAATGATTGGGAAGGAACAGGGTAGAGTGGGAACAGGAGTCATAGACAATCACTATTACCCTTGTTTTGATTGAGGCTAGTGATAAAACGAAGCTATGGGCCTGGACACCAGGTGTAAAACAGGGAGATGAAGAATTAAATAAAAGAGTCGGGTGGTAGCCTCAAATCTGACAGTGTTTAGACTTAGACTTAGACTTACAGTGTGGAAACAGGCCCTTCGGCCCAACAAGTCCACACCGACCCGCCGAAGCGAAACCCACCTTACCCCTTACCTAACACTACGGGCAATTTAGCATGGCCAATTCACCTGACCCGCACATTTTTGGACTGTGGGAGGAAACCGGAGCACCCGGAGGAAACCCACGCAGACACGGGGAGAACGTGCAAACTCCACACAGTCAATCGCCTGAGTCGGGAATTGAACCCGGGTCTTCAGGCGCTGTGAGGCAGCAGTGCTAACCACTGTGCCACCGTGCTGTTGATGGATTACAAAGCAGAAAGGAACGTGAAGGTTTAAGGATTCACATAGATTGACAAGCTGAGGGTGCAACGTACTCTGTGATGCCTCCCATCCTCACCAAATTACAAATATGCAATTGAAATGGAAAATGTCTGCCACTACACCTTGAGTGGTTGAAGTAAAGGGATTTCTTCAACCTGAGGGAGTACGTTCTACTTATGAACTTACACAGTAAGACATTTTTAATCAGTTGTTTTATGGAGAATCTGCTATGGTGTGCATTTATCATTACTCAGATAAAAAGGAATATACTTGTCTCTATCCTTGGCACTGCTCATCTTCTACTCCAAATTGTTATCTGTTAAGATAACTACTCCAACTCTATCTTGCTCTGCCTCCCATCTTGTGCCATCCATGAAATTACACTTTGTGAGTTTTCATCAGAAAACAAAAGCAAAATAAACTTAAATCAATCTTTCAAATTCTGAGACCAATAAGAGCATAATTACAGAGAGGATGTTGATGAAGGATTTTTTTTCTTACTCGGGGCTTCCTCCTACATTATTGTTCCACTTGTTTCCTCTTCGCCTCTATTTCTTGTCTTTAATCATACATCTTCAGTTGAACACCAGATGGCAGTAGTGGATTCCTTTAGTATATAAAAGGATAAACTTTTCACACAATCAGAAAAAAACATTTCTTGTTGGAGAGACAGAAGAGTTACAAAAGCTAAATGTCATTTTGCTGATATTGAATTTACACAGAAGTGACATGAAAATGGCTTTCAGTGCAATCCTTGCCAGCCACATGTCTTTTGTAATTAAAATGTCAAGAACATCTTCTGGAAATGGGTGTCTTTCTGATGGAAACTCAATTGTAATCCAAATTACCACCAACAAGAAATCAGGGCTTGGCAGATTTTCTGGCATCAGGAAAGTTTAGCTGATGAGTAGCTGAAAAATGTGTTGCTGGAAAAGCGCAGCAGGTCAGGCAGCATCCAAGGAGCAGGAGAATCGATGTTTCGGGCATAAGCCCTTCTTCAGGAATCCTGAAGAATGGCTTATGCCCGAAACGTCGATTCTCCTGCTCCTTGGATGCTGCCTGACCTGCTGCGCATTTCCAGCAACACATTTTTCAGCTCTGATCTCCAGCATCTGCAGTCCTCACTTTCTCTTAACTGATGAGTAGTAGTGATTCGACGTGCTGGTGAATTCACATTTTACCAAAGAGCAATTACATGAGAGATTAAGTGCAAAAACTCAAAAATGTCAATTGTCAAATTCCAGTCAAGGCATTGGAAGTAGAAGGCTCTTTTAACTTATGCAGTAATGTGTAGGATAATCTTTCATGGTTTTGCAGGTGCATCCGAAGATGATAACATGGAAACAGATGAAACAGGAGCAAAAACCATTTAGCCTCCCCCATCTGTTCTGTCATTCAATAAGGTAATGGCTGATTTATTTGTAGTCATGCTTTTCTTACTCCAATTTCCTTCCTGTCTCCAAACTGTTGACTCCCTTGTTGCTCAAAAGGTTGTCTATCTTAACTATGAACGTGTTAAAAGACCCAGCCTCCACTGGTCAACGGGGAAGGAAATTTCTGTCATTGATAACCCTTGAAGGGAAGAAATTCCTGCTCTTCTCTGTCTTCATAGGAGATGCTTTATTTTCAATCTATTGCCCTCTAGTTCAGTTTGTTAAGCAGCATGAGTTAAAAAGCATCCCTCTTGACTTAGACTTTTAATTTGAGCCCCATGACCTCACTTGACATCATGACAATGATTCAGTTGGGTCCCCAAAAGATTCTTGGTGGCACGTAATCTATTGACTTGAGATGCCGGTGTTGGACTGGGGTGTACAAAGTTAAAAATCACACAACACCAGGTTATAGTCTAACAAGTTTATTTGGAAGCACACTAGCTTTCGGAGCACTGCTGCTTTATCAGGTGGTCACAACCACCCGATGAAGGCGCATCGCTCTGAAAGCTAGCGCTTCCAATTAAACTTGTTGGACTATAATCTGGTGTTGTGTGATTTTTAACATAATCTATTGGTAAACATGTGTGAGGAGTACATGAGACAAGACAGACCTTTTGATCTAACTAGTTCATACCCACACAAGAAATCTGTTAAAGCTCAACGTATGAGCGATTAATTGTAACTTCTGCATATCACCAATGGAAAGTACTATTTACATCCTTCAATGTAAAATTGTTTATTGCATTGTTTCATGGTAAGGCAAAAAAATAGAAAACATGACTGGACAGGGATTTGCTTTTCATTTATGACACTTCGATTTTAAAAATGTCTGATATAGGTATACCATATTACTGAATTTATTTCCACAGTTCTTACATTTACCCCTATCAGCTCATGTAGCATCACTGAAAATGTTAGAAGGTGTTATGTGTGCGCAGAAAACACATGTACATACTATATTCAAGTGCTTACCTGTGATACGCTCAGCCCTCACAATTTGCTGCAGATGTAGTAAGCATTTTACCATCAGCAGGGGATTTGTGTACAATTTGGTGACAATTATGTTAGCTCATATGTGATATAAGAAATAGATGTTGTTAATCAAGTACTAGACAATTCGATAAACTTTTATTACTGTTCCTGGTATCCACACCTATTACAATCATAGCCCCTGCCATGTCTGGGCTAGTACTGCACAATTTGGTTACAAAATGCAGCACATTTCCCTCATAATGACATGCTACAATTAGCTGCAGTCAGATGGAGAATGTGACCTTTATATCATTAAGTCACGTACCATAACACAATGATATCATGAGCATATCCATGGAAAGTATGTTATATACTAGCTGTGAGGCATAACACATACATACCATATACAGATGGTTACCTGAAAGTGAGATTCTTTTCTGTGAACATTTGGATAATGTCTTCTTTTTCTACTATTTAATGCCTACTCTTTCTGCTTTGGCTATTATAGTGCCCAGCAAGTCACTACCATAGAAGTTCTTCCTTAAAGCCCTTCTAATATAATTGATGTTGTTTTGAGTGCCTCTATATCCATTTGATGTTTTAGAAATTAATGATCTGTGTGCTTTTTGTTCAAAAATCATCTCATTTGATGAAAGTGAAATCATAAATTTTGGTTAATGAACACATGCCATAAACTTCCTTATAAGGTGATTACACTTTCCCTCCCCAAACTTCTGGCATATTGAGGGGGTGTTATGTTATTTTTGTCATTGTTCAATATTAAAATTACAATAATCAATTTGCTCACTGTCATTGAATAAACTGTGTTTCAATATTCAATTGGCATAGTTTTTCCTCTTAACGCTCAACAACGGCACGGTGGCACAGTGGCACAGTGGTTAGCACTGCTGCCTCACAGCGCCTGAAGACCCGGGTTCAATTCCCGACTCAGGCGACTGACTGTGTGGAGTTTGCACGTTCTCCCCGTGTCTGCGTGGGTTTCCTCCGGGTGCTCCGGTTTCCTCCCACAGTCCAAAGATGTGCGGGTCAGGTGAATTGGCCATACTAAATTGCCCGTAGTGTTAGGTAAGGGGTAATGTAGGGGTATGGGTGGGTTTCGCTTCGGCGGGTCGGTGTGGACTTGTTGGGCCGAAGGGCCTGTTTCCACACTGTAAGTCTAATCTAATCTAAAAAAAAACGTTCCTTAGTATCGACCTCAGAAGAGGGCCCTTTAATGCATCTGAACATGTAATGGGCTCCATGGACAGAAGGCACTGTTTACCCTGAGCTGTGTTGAAAAACGAGATTGGAGGGAGTGAGGTACATGGATTACACATGAGTGGACAGTTGTGAAGATCCCACTTACCTTCCCACCTGATCACGAGACTGATTACAAAACTTAATGATCTCGGTCTAAGCCCCACTCTTTGCAACTGGATCCTCAGTTTCCTGACCCACAGGCCACAATCAGTGAAGATTGGGGACGATATTTCAACCTCACTAACACTCAACACTGGGGCCCCTCAGGGGTGCATACTCAGGGCCCTACTGTACTCACTGTATACCCATGACTGCGTCATTAAATATCAGACTAATGTCATTTACAAGTTCGCTGACGACACCATCATTGTCAGTCGAATCTCAGATGATGACGAAACAGACTACAGATAGAAGGTGGAAGACCTGGAAAAATGGTGCACTGAGCACAACCTAGTTCTCAATGCTGGCAAAACCAAGGAACTCATTATTGATTTTCAGCAGGATGTTACTCCTGCCCCCTCCACATTAATGGCACTGAGGTGGAATGAGTGGAGAGTGTCAAGCTCCTGGGAGTGGTCATCTTGGACTCTTCATGTGGACACACTGTTTACAAAGGCCCAACAATGTCTCCTCTTCCTCAGGCAGCTGAGGAAATTTGGCATGATGGCGAATACCCTTGCCAACTTTTATAGGTGCGCCATCGAGAGTGTTCTGTTTGGATATATCACTACCTGGTATGGCAACTGTACCATTCAAGATTGGAAACGGTTACAGAGAGTGGTGAACTCGGCCTGGATAATCACAAAGGCCAACCTCCCATTTATAGAATCCATCTACCAGGCCCACAGTCAAGGAAGTGCTAGAAAAGCTAAAAGGTCTTAAAATTGATAAATATCCTGGCCCCGATGGGATACATCCTACAGGTCTGAGAGAGATGGCTGAGGAAATAGCGGAGGCATTGGTTGAGATCTTTCAAAAGTCACTGGAGTCAGGGAAAGTCCCGGATAATTGGAAGATCGCTGTTGTAACCCCCTTGTTCAAGAAAGGATCAAGACAAAAGATGGAAAATTATAGGCCAATTAGCCTAACCTCAGTTGTTGATAAAATTCTAGAATCCATCATTAAGGATGAGGTTTCTAAATTTGTGGAAGAGCAGAGTCTGATTAGAACAAGTCACCATGGATTTAGTAAGGGGAGGTCGTGTCTGACAAACCAGTTGGAATTCTTTGAAGAGGTGACAAGTAGGTTAGGCCAGGGAAACCCAGTGGATGTGGTCTATCTAGACTTCCAAAAGGCCTTTGATAAGGTGCCACATGGGAGGCTGCTGAGCAAGGTGAGGGCCCTTGGTGTTCGAGGTGAGCTACTGGTATGGATTGAGAATTGGCTGTCTGACAGAAGGCAGAGAGTTGGGATAAAAGGTTCTTTTTCAGAATGGCAGTCGGTGACAAGTGGTGTCCCGCAGGGTTCAGTATTGGGACCACAGCTGTTCACATTATATATTAATGATCTGGATGAAGGGACTGGGTGTATTCTAGTGAAGTTTGCCGATGATACGAAGTTAGGTGGACAGGCAGGTAGTACTGAGGAAGTGGGGAGGCTGCAGAAGGATCTAGACAGTTTGGGAGAGTGGTCCAGGAAATGGCTGATGGAATTCAACGTGGGCAAATGAGAGGTCTTGCACTTTGGAAAAAAGAATAAAAGCATAGACTACTTTCTAAACAGTGAGAAAATTCGTAAAGCCAAAGTACAAAGGGATCTGGGAGTGCTAGTCAAGGATTCTCTAAAGGTAAACATGCAGGTTGAGTCCGTGATTAAGAAAGCGAATGCATTGTTGTCATTTATCTCAAGAGGGTTGGAATATAAAAGCACCGTTGTGCTACTTTATAAAGCTCTGGTTAGGCCCCATTTGGAGTACTGTGTACAGTTTTGGTCCCCACACCTCAGGAAGGACATACTGGCACTGGAGCGTGTCCAGCGGAGATTCACACAGATGATCCCTGGAATGGTAGGTCAAACATATGAGGATTGGCTGAGGATCCTGGGATTGTATTCACTGGAGTTTAGAAGATTAAGGGGAGATTTAATAGAAACTTACAAGATAAGACATGGCTTGGAAAGGGTGGACGCTAGGAAATTGTTTCCAATAGGCGAGGAGACTATGACCCGTGGACACAGCCTTAGAATTAGAAGGGGTCAATTCAGAACAGAAATGCAGAGACATTTCTTGAGCCAGAGAGTGGTGGGCCTGTGGAATTCATTGCTGCAGAGTGCAGTGGAGGCCGTTCGCTAAACGTCTTCAAGGCAGTGATTGATAAATTCTTGATGTCACAAGGAATTAAGGGCTACAGGGAGAATGCTGGTAAGTGGAGTTGAAATGCCCATCAGCCATGATTGAATGGCGGAGTGGACTCGATGGGCTGAATGGCCTTACTTCCACTCCTATGTCTTATGGTCTTAAGGAAAGGTCACCAGCATTCTTAAAGATACATCCTACCCTGGCAATGTTTTTGTACAACCACTACCATCAGGGAGAAGGTACAGAAGCCTGAACACATGCACCAGCCGGTTTCACAACAGTTTCTACCCTGCTGTTGTTAGAATACTGAATGGACTCTCAAACTCTTAACATTCGCCTTTACCTGTGGTATTCTTTTGCTGCTGTTTACCTATTATTTACTATTTATGATTTGGAGATGCCGGTGTTGGACTGGGGTGTACAAAGTTAAAAGTCACACAGCACCAGGTTATAGTCCAACAGGTTTAATTAGAAGCACTAACTTTCGGAGCACCGTTCCTCAACCAGCTGATGAAGGAGCGGCACTCCGAAAGCTAGCACTCAGGTTGGACTATAATCTGGTATGAGTGATTTTTAACATTTTACTATTTATGCTACTTAACTATGTGATCTGCCTGTATTGCTCGCAAGACAAAGCTTTTGACTGTGCCTTAGTACACGTGACAATAAATTCAATTCAATTCAATTCAGTTCAACTCACCTCCTTCTGGTAACTCTAGAGTGGGAGGTCTTGTAATCAGCCTGCCCACCCAAGGGCCAAATGATGCCCCTGAACAGTATGACATCCTATAGTAATCTATCAATCTCAAATTTGAAATTTGCAATTGGCTGGGATTTTCCCTACCTTGGTGTGAAGGCATGACTCTGACATAACTCTATATTAGAGAGTGTGTTGTTGGAAAAGCACAACAGGTCAGTCAGCATCCGAGGAGCAGGAGAATCGATGTTTCAGGCCAGAGCCGCCATCAGGAAACTCTCGCCTGAAACATCGATTCCCTTGCTCCTCGGCTGCTGCCTGACCTGCTGTGCTTTTCCAGCAACACACTCTCGACTCTGATCTCGAGCATCTGCAGACCTTACTTTCCCCATAACTCTATAGTAGCCCAGCTGTAAACTAATGATTCTTAAGCACTATTTTCACGCTGGTTGGGGAAAAAGATGGATGGTTAATGTGGGGCTTCTCTCAAACAACTGCTGCAATTTCAGCAGAACAGCCAAATAAACCTCATAGAATCAATGTGAAGACTACTTATGTCCAATGGTCTTTTCTGTATTCAAATCTAACCATCACCTTGCTCCTAAAGCATGTACTTTAAAGAAAGAGGGGGAAGATGATGAACAGAAAGAGATTCTTGGAGAAAGAGGTGCAATGATAGGTCATTGTTTTATAATCACATTGAAAGAGTTTGGATAAACTTGTGGAGCCTATTGGGTCAAAGCACTGATGGGACTTGAGAATAATTTTGTTATGACCCCCGTGGACATCAACAAAGCAAAAGAATCAAATTTACTGAATGACCCCAACAAAAAAATGTACAAGATTTTAACCTTTTATCTCTTTTACTTGAATAATCAAATAAAATCAACGAAAGTTCAACCAGAACTAGTAGCAAAATAACTTCAGTATCAATTATAAATTAACTAGCAGATACAATGGTGGGAAATTTTACTGATTTAATAGGTAGTCTACCCAGCGGATATAATCCCAATTTTAATGACAATGTCCTTCCAAGTCTGATCATCCTCAGGTGCAACTCCATTTCCTTTCCATCAAAGATTTAAGAAATTAACTCTCATCTGACAGTAGCGTTCTTCAATCTAAGTTTCATTGCTGCAGGCTCATCAACTTCTCAATAGCTTTCTCAGTACAGTTCACGTCAGTCTTGACAGATGGATCTACTAATATTGCTGCCTGTGCACTGTATTGCATATTCTGGTCAATCAGATCCTTCAATGTATCTGAAGCAACCACAACTTTTTTTCTTCTTCTCCTTGTTCTAGATCCAGCTTTTATGTTCCCTTTTGTTTCATAATACCAGGACCATCTTCTTCCTGGTTAGGTAGGCCTGTTTGTACACAGCACACTGCCTGCCTGCAATCAGGGTATCACATATTTTCACAGGCGTTTTCTTTAATGTAATTAAATAAGTCTTTCTGCTGAAACAGCACTGTTATCAACTTATGCAAAATGTTTGATTTCCATCTTATTGCGAAACAAGGACAGAGTAATAGATCACAAGTTGCTCCTCTCCCTCATCTGGTCATGGCCTTCTATGACTCCAGTCCTGGGTCTGGGTCAGATTTACCATTTAGCCCCATGGTTGATCTACTGCAGTTACACCAATCTACCGGTATGTGCCAAAGCTGCACAAAGCAGAGCTTGCTCCAGCCAGCCAGATACTATCAGAATGTTTTCCAGGAAAGTGGTGGCAATGCTGGCTAACACAGTTTAGCCAAGTATGGGACCTTATTCGGATAATCCGAAATTCGGATAATTGAATACCGGATAATCGAGGTTCCCCTGTATATTGGGTGCAAATCAGGCAAAATACCAACCAAGCTATTATTGGGCATGGATTCACTTCTTGAAAGAACAGACAAGAAACATGAAATCAGGAATGAAAACAGCAAATTACTCAGCAGGCTGCTCGAACACTTTAGTGAGAAACAGAGTTAACAGGATAAAACTTATTGAAGCATCAGAGGTCTTGGTGGGTGACTGTAAAATCAGCAATTCACCCATGTTACTCCTTTTGGGAAGGCCTGGTGAACCATCAGCTCATTAGGCAGGGGCATTGTGGCTGACAGGCCTTCCCCTGGACTCAAGACCATGGCAGCAGAAGTCCCACCAAGCAACAGATGCTGGCCAATCATAGATGAGCATTTGTTGTGCTCCGCAGCGCTGCAGGGGAAGTTGTGGCTGCTGCCGGAACAACAAGCTTCAAATTTCGAGATTACAGAGTGGCCAGGGTCAGAGGTAAGTGATATTGGAAAACAAAAAATGCACCGCTTTGCGGAACACCTCCGGTCCGTAAGCAAGCATGACCCCGACCTTCCAGTAGCCAATATTTTAACACAGCATCCTACTCACATGCCACTTCTCAGTCCACAGCATGTTGCAATGCTCCAACAGATCACAGTGCAAACTGGAGGGGCAACATTTCATCTTCAGACGAGGCACTTTACAACATTCTGGCCTTAATATTGAGTTCAACACATTCAGGTTATGAACTCCCTCTCATTTCTTCCCTTTCTTTTAACTTTATTTGTTTATTCTCTGTCGCCATGCCATTTTTTCTCTCCGGGACAAAAGTGTGGACTGCAGAGGCTGGAGATTGGAGTCTAGATTAGAGTGGTGCTGGAAAACCACAACAGGTCAGGCAGCATCCGAGGAGCAGGAAAATCGACGTTTCGGGCAAAAGCCCTTCATCAGGATTTTCCCATCTCTTCTCTCCATCCACCCCAGGGGCATAGTCTGTTCTTTCCAATCTGTCAGTTAGACACGCCATTGTTCTGCCATTCTCACATTCCAATCACTTAATCTGAACTATCAACATCATTTCTCCCCAAGCACTCCATCCCCTCCCCTGCCAACTATAGCATAAATGCTGTATCCTTCACACTTCACGCCAGCTCTGATGAAAAGTCATCTAAACTCGAAACGTTAAATTGCTCTCTGTCCACAGATGCTGCCTGACCCGTTGTGATCTCGTGCATTTTTTTGCTTTCAGTATGGATTCCAGCTTCTGCAGTAATTTCCTCCTGTAAGTGATATCGGGGAAGGTTTTGAGGCAGAATATGGCAGGGAGTGAGTTTGGTAACAAAGGCAGGAAGTGGCTCACAGCAAGCATGCCCCATCCTGATGTTGAGATTCTCCATTTGGCGTTTGGTATGTTAGATTAAAGGAAACTACCCTCATCAGCTCACATTCCCCAATCCGAAGAGCTGACAAGTTGCCTCCATTGTTGTAGCTATCATGTGTGTGGCTTAGCAATAGGTCCTCTTGCAGCTGAGTTCATACCAGCAATCTGGAATCTCATGCCCTTTAAGTGCTCATTAATTGACAAAAATTATTTCAGGGTTAAAATCAACGAGGTAAAAACAATGACTGCAGATGCTGGAAACCAGATTCTGGATTAATGGTGCTGGAAGAGCACAGCAGTTCAGGCAGCATCCAAAGTGCAGCGAAATCGACGTTTCGGGCAAAAGCCCTTCATCAGGAATAAAGGCAGTGAGCCTGAAGCGTGGAGAGATAAGCTAGAGGAGAGTGGGGGTGGGGGAAAAGTAGCATGGAGTACAATGGGTGAGTGGGGGAGGGGATGAAGGTGATAGGTCAGGCATGGGCTGGAAGGCAGGAGGAATTAGGTACTGCAGCAGCACTTCTAATTAAATACCTTTCCCAACCTCAAGTTCCCCATCAGTGAGATCACATTTGAACTAAAGTAAGAGGTGTAATGGACTTTGAAAGAGGGTGCATGGAATAAGAATTAAAGCAAGATGTATAATAGGGTGAAAGGCAGGCGAGGTTGAATCGCTGAAAGGTATATCAAGTAAGGAAAGGTCAGCCAAAAATGTTATGGACCAGACTAGACCCCCTCAAAACATATCAAGGAGATAGCCTAGATCCTAGCTTTCCTCATTTTAAAGGCAAGTGCCAGGCATTGTGTTCCAGATGTAATTCGATTGGTCAAGCTACTAGGCTTGAAGGAAAACACAGTTATTCATACACTGCAGATAAAATACAGAGAAAATAAAAACAAAATGAAAGAATTGGCTTAACTTGGGGAGTGAGCTTTCCTGTCCTTTGTGTCCCGTCTTAAGGTGTTGACAGTTGAGTGTCACAGTGTGGGGGACAGAACATGGCTGGTAATGCCTGAGCTGGTGTGCAACCTGAGCTTTAAATATGACCCCAGAAGCATGAGCACAAAAAAAGCCCCAGCAATGACAAGTACTGGCTGCACGCTTCCTTGAAAAAGGTGCCCAAAAGCCTGCTTCCATTCTGAATGAGGTGAAGAGCGGAAGATTGTCTGAGGAAAGTCTCTTCAAGCCACAATGAACTGGGTGCCATGAATCTCACCCAACAAAACATTTAAACTGAAAGTGGGAGAATTCCATTGATAATACAGTTACAACATGGAAGCGGGCCATTCAGCTCATCAAGTCTCTGCTGGCTCTCAACATAAGCAATGCATTTAGTCCTGTTCTCCTGAATGTTCCGCATTTCTTTTTCTTCAAATGCTTATCCAGTTTGTTTTTGATATCCACAAGTGAATCAATCCCCATCATTGATTCAGGCAGTGCACTTCAGATGACTATTAAAACATTTTCCATCTGATGCCTTTGATAGTGCAGCCAATCACTTCAAAATCTATGCTCTCCAGTTCACAGTCGTACTATCAATACAAGCAACTTCTCTTCACTTACTTTGCTGAAATCCTCCTGATTTCGAACATAATAATTATAGTAGTTTACTTCCCAATGAATACAGAAGTAGCGAATGATGGATTGGTTAGCAAGCTCTATAGACTGAGCAGGATGTTCAATTGGAAATATCACTGGGAAGTTCTTACTGACAATCAGCATACAAAATGCCTCAATTTACATAGAACATAAGAACTAGGAGCAGGAATAAGTCGTCTGGCCCTTCGAGCCTGTTCCACCATTTAATAAGATCATGGCTGATCTTTTCATGGACTCAGCTCCATTTACCCATCCTCCCACAGTATTCCTTAATTCCTTTATTTTTCAAACAAAATCTATCTTGTTTATAAAAATGTTCACTGAAGTAATATCAGCTACTTCACTGGGCAAGGAATTCCAAAGATTTACAACCCTCTGGGTGAAGAAGTTCCTTCTCAATTCAGTCCTAAATCTGCTCCCTCTAATCTTGAGGCTGTGCCCTCATGTCCTAGTTTCACCTGCCAGTAGAAACATCCTTTCTACCTCTATCTTATCAATTCCCTTCAAAATTTTATGTGCTTCTTTAAGAACCCCCTTCATTCTCCTGAATTCCAATGAATATAATCCCAGTCTCTCCTCATAAGCCAACCCCCTCAACTCCAGAATCAACCTAGTGAACTTCTTCTGCACTCACTCCAGTGCCAGTACATCCTCTCTCAAATAAGGAGCCCAAAACTACACACAGTATTCCAGGGGTGGCCTCACCAGTGCCCTGTACAGCTGCAACATAAAGCCAATTACTGAGTCATAGAGATGTACAGCATGGAAACAGACCCTTTGGTCCAACCCGTCCATGCTGACCAGATATCCCAACCCAATCTAGTCCCACCTGCCAGCACCTAGCCCATATCCCTCCAAACCCTTCCTATTCATATACCCATTCAAATGCCTCTTAAATGTTGCAATTGTACCAGCCTCCACCACATCCTCTTGCAGCTCATTCCATTCATGTACCATCCTCTGCGTGAAAATGTTGCCCCTTTGGTCTCTTTTATATCTTTCCCCTCTCACCCTAAACCTATGCCCTCTAGTTCTGGACTCCCTGACCCTAGGGAAAAGACTTTGTCTATTTACCCTATCTATTGCCCTCATAATTTTGTAAACCTCTATAAGGTCATCCCTCAGCCTCCGACACTCCAGGGAAAAGAGCCCCAGCCTGTTCAGCCTCTCCCAATAGCTCAAATCCTCCAACTCAGGCAACATCTTTGTAAATCTTTTCTGAACCCTTTCAAGTTTCACAACATCTTTCCGATAGGAAGGAGACCAGAATTGCATGCAATATTCCAACAGTGGCCTAACCAATGTCCTGTATAGCCGCAACATGACCTCCTAACTCCTGTAGTCAATATTCTGACCAATAAAGGAAAGCATACCAAATGCCTTCTTCACTATCCTATCTACATGTGATTCCACTTTCAAGGAGCTATGAACCTGCACTCCAAGGTCTCCTTGTTCAGCAATACTCCCTAGGACCTTACCATTAAGTGTATAAGTCCTGCGAAGATTTGCTTTCCCAAAATGCAGCACCTTGCATTTATCTGAATTAAACTCCATCTGCCACTTCTCAGCCCATTGGCCCATCTGGTCAGGATCCTGTTGTAATCTGAGGTAACCCTCTTCACTGTCCACTACACCTCCAATTTTGGTGTCATCTGCAAACTTACTAACTGTACCTCTTATGCGTGCATCCAAATAATTTATGTAAATGACAAAAATTAGAGGGCCCAGCACCGATCCTTGTGGCACTCCACTGGTCAAAGGCTTCCAGTCTGAAAAACAACCCTCCACCACCACCCTCTGTCTTCTACCTTTGAGCCAGTTCTGTATCCAAATGGCTAGTTCTCCCTGTATTCCATGCGATCTAACCTTGCTAATCAGTCTCCCATGGGGAACCTTGTCGAACGCCTTTCTGACGTCCATATAGATCACATGTACTGCTCTGCCCTCATCAATCGTCTTTGTTACATCTTCAAAAAACTCAATCAAGTTTGTGATACGTGATTTCCCACGCACAAAGCCACGTTGACTATCCCTAATCCCTAAGTGGGCGGCACGGTGGCACAGTGGTTAGCACTGCTGCCTCACAGTGCCTGAGACCCGGGTTCAATTCCCGAATCAGGCGACTGACTGTGTGGAGTTTGCACATTCTCCCCGTGTCTGCGTGGGTTTCCTCCGGGTGCTCCGGTTTCCTCCCACAGTCCAAAGATGTGCGGGTCAGGTGAATTGGCCATGCTAAATTGCCCCTAGTGTTAGGTAAAGGGGTAAATGTATGGGTGGGTTACGCTTCGACGGGTCGGTGTGGACTTGTTGGGCCGAAGGGCCTGTTTCCACACTGTAAATAATCTAATCTAATCTAATCAGTCCTTGCCTTTCCAAATACATGTACATCCTGTCCCTCAGGATTCCCTCCAACAACTTGCCCACCACTGAGGTCAGGCTCACCGGTCTATGGTTGCCTGGCTTGTCTTTACCACCCTTCTTAAACAGTGGCACTTCATTTGCCAACCTCCAGTGTTCTGGCACCTCACCTGTGACTATCAATGATACAAACATCTCAGCAAGAGGCCCAGCAATCACTTCTCTAGCTTCCCACAGAGTTCTCAGGTACACCTTCTTTTATTTTGTTTTTATTTTGTCTGTATTTTAACTGCAGTGTAAGAATAAGTGTGTTTTTCTTCAAGTCTCGTAGTTTGATCAATCAAATTGCATCTGGAACGCAATGCCTGGCACTTGCCTTTAAAATAAGGAAAGCTCAGGTCTCAGCTATCTTCTTGATATGTTTTGAGAATGTTTGGTCTGGTTCATAAACATCGTTTGCTGACTTTTCCTTATTTGATGTACCTTTCAGTGATTCAACTCAATCCCTTTAGCAATGAAGGACAAAATTCCATTTGCCTTCCTAATTACCTATTGTACCTGCAGACCAACCCTCTGTGATTCATGCACAAGGACACCCAGGTCCCTCTGCAAAGCAGCATGCTGCAACTTTTTACCATTCAATAGGCATGACCTGCCCTTCTTGAATCCATGCTGCATCTGCCCAACGGGACAATTTCTCCCTAGATGCCTTGCTATTTCTTCCTTGATAATGGACTCAAGCATCTTCCCCACTACAGAAGTTAAGCTGACCAGTCTATAATTCCCCATCATTTGTCTACCTCCCTTTTTAAACAGTGGTGTCACATTTGCTGTTTTCCAATCTGCTGGAACTGCCCCAGGAAAATTACCACCAGTGCTAATTCTCCTGCCATCTCTTTTAGTGCCCTGGGATACATTTCATTAGGGCCAGAAGACTTGTCTATCCTTAGCTCCGTTAGTTTGCCCAATACTACTTCTTCCATAATAATAATTGTTTCCAGGTGCTCACCTACCTTCGTCTTTTTGTCAATTATTGATGTGTTACTAATGGTCTCCACTGTGGAGATCAAAACAAAATACCTGTTAAATGCCTCGGCCATTTCATTATATCCCAAAACTAAATGCCCCTTCTCATCATCTGAAGGACCAATGATTACTTTAGCCACTCCTTTTCATTTTATATATTTATAGAAACATTTGCTATCTGTCTTTATATTCTGTGTTAGTTTTTTCTCATGGTCTATCTTAGTTTTCTTTATAACTCTTTCTGTGGCTTTCTGCTGACCTTTAAAGTTTTCCCAATCTTCTAGTTTCCTGTTGATCTTGGCCACTTTGTATGCCTTCTCTTTCAATTTGTTAGACCCCCTTATTTCCTTAGATATCCATGGCAGATGACCCTTTTTCTTGCAGTTCTTCCTCTTCACTGGAGTATACTTTAATGAGCACTTTGAAAAATTTCTTTGACAGTCCTCCACTGCTTGTCAACCGTCCCACCATAAAATCTTTGTTTCCAGTCTACTTTAGCCAACTCCTTCATCATTCTATTGTAGTCTCCCTTGTTTAAGCACAGGACCCTGGTATTGGCTTTTATCTTTACACTCTCCATCTTTATTTTAATTTCAACCATACTGTGATCACTCCTTCCAAGAGGATCCCTAACTATGAGGTCATTAATTATTCCTGTCTCATTACACAGGACCTGACCGAGGATAGCTCGCTCCCTTGTCCGTTCCATTACATTCTGCTCAAGAAAACATTCGCAAATACACTCAACAATCTCCTCCTCAAGGCTACCCTGACCAAGCTGGTTCAACCAATCGACATGTAGATTAAAATCTCCCATTGTAATTGCCATACCATTTGTACAGACATTAATTATTTATTTATTGCCTACCCAATGTGATGTTATTATTTGGTGGCTGATAAACTATGTCTATCAGTAACTTTATCTTCTTAGAATTTCTAATTTCCACCCAAATGGATTCAACTTCATTCTCCATAGAACCTCTATCATCTCTCAGCACTGCTCTGATGTCGTCCTTGAATATCAGATCTACACCAACTCCCCTCCCTTCCTGTCTGTCCTTCCGAATAGTCTGATACCCCTGGACATTTAACTCTCAGTTGTGACCATCCTATAACCATGTCTCTGTAATGACTACTAAATCATATTCATTCGCAATGATTTGTGTTGTTATCTCATCAACCTTGTTTCAAATGCGATGAGCATTCAGGTAAAATGCCCTTATGCTACTTTTCATAGTGTAAATAAATGTTCTCCTGTCCTTTCCTGGCACTATTGTCCTGGGCTGCTGTTCCACAGGCATGAATTGTTTCATTAAAGGTTTTGTAATTCAGCTGAGACTGTGAATATGATCAACAACAAAGATATCACATGAATTCTGTAAAACCTGATATTCACAAATGGTCAGTTTTCCCATTTAGAAAGAATAGGATTGAATGTGTTGATATATTCCATCTTTGATATAAGTCAAGACGTTAAGTTATTGGTTTGTATCATGTTTTATTTACTCTGGCTTTATACTACAAACTGATCAATGAATTATGATAAATGAAATTCATTGAGGGTCATCTATACTGTGCACAAACCTTGAAGTGGACATTTTGAGAGCCTTACACCACTGGTGGAAATATCAAATGCTCAGAACCTCTGCCATCAAAAATGCTGGAAGCCTGACCATGGTCAGCAATTTAACCTGGGTTTGTATCATGAATGAGATAGGTTACAGACACTTATAAGCTAATAGAGGCCCAGAAAACCATAGCAATACAATCCCTCAAAAGGCAGAAGAGAAGCCAAGAAAAGATCCAATGAATGGCAAAAATAAATTTGTTCATTTTCTGAGCACTCGGTGCTTTTTGTCTATTGAAAGCTTGGCATCTTTCATGAGCCCTCAGAAAAGCTCACATATACTCTCCATAGAGAGTGAACTAGGTGAAATTCTTGACATGGCCTTGAGATTCTGCCACTTGGTTTCTTCAAAATGGGGCAGGAAAATGAGCCAAAAGTATCCAACTGGAAAATAGCTTCATGTAAGACATAGTTGGAAATGTTGGGGAGTAGAGAGGGTGTCATGCAGTGCAGTGGATCCCTGTCTCACAACCAGATGTAAAAAATGAGGTCTGCAGATGCTGGAGATCACAGCTGCAAATGTGTTGCTGGTCAAAGCACAGCAGGCCAGGCAGCATCTCAGGAATAGAGAATTCGACGTTTCGAGCATAAGCCCTTCATCAGGAATAAGAGAAAGAGAGCCAAGCAGGCTAAGATAAAAGGTAGGGAGGAGGGACTAGGGGGAGGGGCGATGGAGGTGGGATAGGTGGAAGGAGGTCAAGGTGACGGTGATAGGCCGGAGTGGGGTGGGGGCGGAGAGGTCAGGAAGAGGATTGCAGGTTAGGAGGGCAGTGCTGAGTTGAGGGAACCGACTGAGACAAGGTGGGGGGAGGGGAAATGAGGAAACTGGAGAAATCTGAATTCATACCTTGTGGTTGGAGGGTTCCCAGGCGGAAGATGAGGCGCTCCTCCTCCAGCCGTCGTGTAGTTGTGTTCTGCCGGTGGAGGAGTCCAAGGACCTGCATGTCCTCGGTGGAGTGGGAGGGAGAGTTAAAGTGTTGAGCCACGGGGTGATTGGGTTGGTTGGTTCGGGCGGCCCGGAGGTGTTCTCTGAAGCGTTCCGCAAGTAAGCGGCCTGTCTCACCAATATAGAGGAGGCCACATCGGGTGCAGCGGATGCAATAGATGATGTGTGTGGAGGTACAGGTGAACTTGTGGCGGATATGGAAGGATCCCTTGGGGCCTTGGAGGGAAGTGAGTGTGGAGTTGTGGGCGCAAGTTTTACATTTCCTGCGGTTGCAGGGGAAGGTGCCGGGGGTGGAGGTTGGGTTGGTGGGGGGTGTGGATCTGACGAGGGAGTCACGAAGGGAGTGGTCCTTGCGGAACGCTGATAGGGGAGGGGAGGGAAATATATCCTTGGTGGTGGGGTCCGTTTGGAGGTGGCGGAAATGGCGGCGGATGATACGTTGTATGCGGAGGTTGGTGGGGTGGTAGGTGAGAACCAGTGGGGTTCTGTCTTGGTGGCGGTTGGAGGAGCGGGGCTCAAGGGCGGAGGAGCGGGAAGTGGAGGAGATGCGGTGGAGGGCATCGTCGATCACGTCTGGGGGGAATCTGCGGTCCTTGAAGAAGGAGGCCATCTGGGCTGTGCGGTATTGGAATTGGTCCTCCTGGGAGCAGATGCGGCGGAGACGAAGGAATTGGGAATATGGGATGGCGTTTTTACAGGGGGCAGGGTGGGAGGAGGTGTAGTCCAGGTATCTGTGGGAGCTCACACCTCCACACTCACTTCCCTCCAAGGCCCCAAGGGATCCTTCCATATCCACCACAAGTTCACCTGTACCTCCACACACATCATCTATTGCATCCGCTGCACCCGATGTGGCCTCCTCTATATTGGTGAGACAGGCCGCTTACTTGCGGAACGCTTCAGAGAACACCTCCGGGCCGCCCGAACCAACCAACCCAATCACCCCGTGGCTCAACACTTTAACTCTCCCTCCCACTCCACCGAGGACATGCAGGTCCTTGGACTCCTCCACCGGCAGAACACAACTACACGACGGCTGGAGGAGGAGCGCCTCATCTTCCGCCTGGGAACCCTCCAACCACAAGGTATGAATTCAGATTTCTCCAGTTTCCTCATTTCCCCTCCCCCCACCTTGTCTCAGTCGGTTCCCTCAACTCAGCACCGCCCTCCTAACCTGCAATCCTCTTCCTGACCTCTCCGCCCCCACCCCACTCCGGCCTATCACCGTCACCTTGACCTCCTTCCACCTATCCCACCTCCATCGCCCCTCCCCCTAGTCCCTCCTCCCTACCTTTTATCTTAGCCTGCTTGGCTCTCTCTCTCTTATTCCTGATGAAGGGCTTATGCTCGAAACGTCGAATTCTCTATTCCTGAGATGCTGCCTGGCCTGCTGTGCTTTGAACAGCAACACATTCACAACCAGATGTTACAGTTAAATGATTGAAGGTGAATTCCTAACTTAGCCCAACTAATTTGATCATCAATTTGCAAATCTTTCCAACACACTCAGTGTTTAGCAGGTGGCAAGAGCCATACTTGATGCAGCGTGGCCACTTCTCAAGGTATAGCCTTTGAATTCAGGCCGGTAACCTCTTCCAGGAAAAACAAATTACCGAAAACAGAAATAGGAACGTGCTTTATTTGCCTCATACATCATTAAACACAGGAGGCCTTTAAATTCAAGAAATCTGGTAGAACTGTGATTCACCTAAGTTCTGCCCACTCTTTGTCTTGACTCTGTGTTAGAACCATTGGCCCTTTATCCTTGTCCTATGTGAAATTTACATTAAGGAAATGAAATTTGGTGATTCATGTGTCCAAAATACTTTGATTTCATTCACAAAGGGGATTATTGTTTTATCATGAGTCTTATTTGGTGGTATGTCTGAGAATGTGGTTTCCTTAGCCATGCTGGAGGTGTAAGCTTAGTCTTCTATTGTTGGGTGTGCAATGCTACAAACTGCTTTTGTCCTTTCCCGCATATTCAGCATACCCCCTTGAGAAATGTGCTCACATAGATGCTCCCTTGCATATGCAACCCCCAGAAGCTTGTTTTTATGTTAACCTGGCACCACACAGACTGACTGACACATACAGCAGTGGAATGCCTATTTAAGGTAGGAAGATCCATTGGTCAAATTTATGTGCACACTGTACAAGGTCAAGCTGTTATGGATTCTGCAGCAGTGCTAGTCAAAGGGCCGTGCAAGTACTTAATGCATGGTTACATTTATTTTGAAAACTTTCTGCCACTGCCAAGTGCTTGAAACTGCTCTGTAGCGTCTTTGGCCTGGTGTGAACTCCTGGATTTGGGTGCTTCAGGGTGAACTAAAATAATCTGTCCGCATAGATTCTATACAACAAGTGCTGTGGTTGCAGCACCTCTGGGTTAGTAACAAAGGGATGGAGTGAAGCTGCTGACAAGGAAAACTCTAATGCGGTACGTTCTGTCATTTTAGAGCTGTATGCTCCATGGTCTTTGAGAGGGACAGGAGGCTGTCCGGCAGGTTAGCCAGTACACCCAGCTTCTCAGTGCTCTTTTGCATGCTTCCACATTGAGGTTCTCATAATATTCCTTTGCCACAGAACTCATCTGCAACCTTGCCTTCATTGAGCTGGCAAATGAAGTATCCTCTATCCCTGGCATTGCTACAGCCTGATGACTCACTAGGAAGTGATCCCAGCTCCCTACCAGCCCCTAAGGTATGTACAATGCCAGCATCTGAATTGCTGAGTCAGGTCAAGCAACAAGGATAGTTTGTTAATGGTGTGGAGTGTCCTCTCTCTTCCCCCATGGCCTGTTTGAGTGGCTAGGCTCCAGTTCTTGGATGTTTGAAAGCAGAAGGTACGGGTTAGTGTGAAGATGGAGTGGGAAGCAAGAATCTCTTGGTCATAATGTCGGCAGCTATCCATCTTGGTAGAAGGGAGATAATAATGTCATGCAAATGCTACTGGCCTAGTAACCCAGATGCAAAGGCTAATGCTACTGGAAGTGTTCAAATCCTACCATGGCAGCTGATGGAATTTAAATTTAACTAATCAACCTGGAATTAAAACAATAGGAAAACTAGCCATTTGGATACAGAACTGGCTCAAAGGTAGAAGACAGAGGGTGGTGGTGGAGGGTAATTTTTCAGACTGAAGGCCTGTGACCAGTGAAGTGCCACAAGGATCGGTGTCTTGGTCCACTACTTTTCATAATTTATATAAATGATTTGGACAGGTGCAGAAGACATACAGTTAGTAAGTTTGCTGATGACACCAAAATTGGAGGTGTAGTGGACAGCAAAGAGGGTGACTTCAGATTACAACGGGATCTTGATCAGATGGGCCAATGGGCTGAGAAGTGGCAGATGGAGTTTAATTCAGATAAATGTGAGGTGCTGCATTTTGGGAAAGCAAATCTTAGCAGGACTTATTCACTTAATGGTAAAGTCCTAAGGAGTGTTGCTGAACAAAGAGACCTTGGAGTGCAGGTTCATAACTCCCTGAAAGTGGAGTTGCAGGTAGATAGAATAGTGAAGAAGGCATTTGGTATGCTTTCTTTTGTTGGTCAGAGTATTGGGTACAGGAGTTGGGAGGTCATGTTGCGGCTGTACAGGACACTGGTTAGGCCACTGTTGGAATATTGCATGCAATTCTGGCCTCCTTCCTATAGGAAAGATGTTGTGAAACTTGAAAGGGTTCAGAAAAGATTTACGAGGATGTTGCCAGGGTTGGAGGATTTGAGCTATAGGGAGAGGTTGATTAGGGCTGGGGCTGTTGCCCTGTAGCGTCGGAGGCTGAGGGGTGATGTTATAGAAGTTTATAAAATCATGAGGGCATGGATAGGATAAATAGACAAAGTCTTTTCCCTGGGGTGGGCAAGTCCAGAACTAGAGGGCATAGGTTTAGGGTGAGGGGGGAAAGATATAAAAGAGACCAAAGAGGCAATGTTTTCATGCAAAGGGTGGTATGTGTATGGAATGAGCTGCCAGAGGAAGTGGTGGAGGCGGATACAATTGCAACATTTAAAAGACACTTGGATGGTTATATGAATAGGGAGGGTTTGGAGGGATATGGGCCGGGTATTGGTAGGTGGGACTAGATTGGATTGGGACATCTGGTCGGCATGGACAGGTCTGTTTCCGTGTTGTACATCTCTATGACTCCATGACTCTAATCCCAGTGTAAGTGACCACAAAGCTATCAACTTTATAAAAACACATCTGAATCATTCTAATGTTTTTTAGGGAAGGCAATCTGCCATCCTTCCCTGGTCTAGCCTGCACACTACTCTAGTGGCAAGGGAGTGTGATTGATTCTTAACTGCCCTCTGAAATGGCCCAGCCAGTCATTCAGTTCAAGAACAATTAAGGATGGGCGACAAACGTTGGCCTTCCCATGACTACCACATCCCTTGAAAGAATAAAGCTGCAGATTTCAGAGAGTGAGCTGGGAGTTGAGAAGGGGCACAAGACTGGAATATATCGTCATCCTGAATATTTTCAGTGATGCTGGGTAACACAGGATCTGTCTCATGATAATATAGAGTCAAGAATTATAGAGTTATATAGCATGGATATAGACCCTTTGGTCCAACTCATCTATACCAACTAATTTTTCCAAAATAACCTAGTCCCACTTGCTCGTGCTTTGCCATATCCCTCTGAACCTTTCTGATCCATGTACTTGTCCGAATGTCTTTTAAATGTTGTGATTGTACCGACATCTGCCACCTTCTCTGCTAGTTTGTTCTATATACGAACCACGCTGTGTGAAAACATTGCCCCTCAGGTACCTTTTAAACCTATCTCCACTCACCATAAAAATGTTGTCCTCTAGTTTTCAACTCATCCACTGTAGGGAAAAGATCTTTGCTATTCACCTTATCTATGCCCCTCATGATTTTATAAACCACTATAAGGTCACCCCTCAGCCTGGAAGAGGTCCCAGCCTATCTAGAGTCTCCCTATAACTCAAGCCCTCCAGTCCTGGCAACATCCTGGTAAATCTTTTCTGCAACCTCTCCAATTTAATAATATCCTTCCTATAACGGGACAACCAGAACTATACACAGTACTTCAAAGGTGGCCTCACAAACATTCTGTAAAGCCTCAACATTACCTACCAATTCCTGTACTTAATGGTCTGACCAATAAAGGCAAGCATGCAAAATGTTTTCTTAACCACCCTGTCTACCTGTGACCTATGTACCTGAATCCTTAGATCTCTCTGTTCTACAACACTAGCCAGGGCCCTACCATGAACAGTATGAATCCTGTCCTTGTTTGTGTCAAATTAAACTCCATCTGCACATTGACCCAATTGATCAAGATTCCTTTGTAATCTTAGATAAACTTCTTCACTGTCGACTATACCACCAAATTTCATGTCATCTGCAAACTTACTAACCATGCCTCCTATATTCTCATTCAAATCACAAATGACAAACTAAAGTTGACTTAGCACTGATCGTTCAGGAACATTGCTGGTCACAGGCCTCCAGTCTGAAAAGCAACCCTCCACGACCGCCCTCTGTCTCTTGCCATAAAGTCAATTTTATATCCAATTGGTAAGCTCACGCTGAATCCCACGTAATCTAATTAGTGTACCATGCAGAAACTTGTCAAAGGCTTTACTTAACTTTACAAATTTACTAAATTTACTAATATTGAGGACAACCTGCTCCTTGGGAATAAAGCAATGTGACCCTTTAGACAATCCCACCAGTTGTGCTCTGCTCTCTTCTATAGGCTGCCACCTACAAAGGAGAGAGCAGAATGGCAGTGAGTGCTTTAGCTGAATAACTAGAGGCATGCAGGGGCAGTGAGAGCTAAATGAGAGGCTGGCAGCAGATGGATGCGTGGGGTGAGGCAGTGCCTGGGAGATCCTGGGAATGGACGGACAGTAATTGTCAAAGAATGTTTGTCGGACTAGAGGCCTGTGATTAGTGGAGCATCTCAGGGGCCGTTCTGGGCCCATTGTTGTTTGTTATCAATATCAATGATTTGGTTGAGAATGCACAAGGCATGATGAGTAAGTTTGCAGAAGACACTAAAATAGGAGGTATTGTGGACTGTGAGGAAGGTTGTCAGATATTGCAGCTGGACCTTGATCGGCTGAGGAAGTGGGCCAAGAAATGGCAATAGGAGCTTAATATTCAAAGTTTGGGAGAAGATTTGTAGCTCAGGTGCTCGTTGTTGTGGTTCTGTTCGCCGAGCTGGGAGTTTTTGTTGCAAACGTTTCGTCCCCTTTCTAGGTGACATCCTCAGTGCTTGGGAGCCTCCTGTGAAGCGCTTCTGTGATGTTTCCTCCGGCATTTATAGTGGCTTGTCTCTGCCGCTTCCGGTTGTCAGTTGCTGTCCGCTGCAGTGGCTGGTATATTGGGTCCAAGTCGATGTGTTTGTTGATAGAATCTGCGGATGAGTGCCATGCCTCTAGGAATTCTCCGGCTGTTCTCTGTTTGGCTTGCCCTATAATAGTAGTGTTGTCCCAGTTGAATTCATGTTGTTTGTCATCTGCGTGTGTGGCTACTAAGGATAGCTGGTCGTGTCGTTTCGTGGCTAGTTGGTGTTCATGGATGCGGGTTGTTAGCTGTCTTCCTGTTTGTCCTATGTAGTGTTTTGTGCAGTCCTTGCATGCAAATCCCATGCAAGGAGCTTAATATAGATAAGTGTGAGGTCTCGCATTTTGGAAAGTCAAATCAAGGTAGGAGCTTCATAGTGAGTGTAGTGGAACAGAGGGACCTTGGAATTCAGGTGCACGGTTCTCTGAAAGTGGAGTCACAGATAGACAGGGCAGTGATTTGTAGCATACTGGCCTTCATCAGTCAGAGCATTCAGTATAGAAGTTAGAAGTTATATTGCAGTTGTACAGGACGTTGGTGAGGCCACACTTGGAGTATTGTGTTCAGCTTTGGTCACACTGCTTTAGGAAGGATGTCATTAAACTGGAAAGAGTGCAGAAGAAATTTACAAGGATGTTGCCAGGACTCAGTGGTCTGAGTTATAGGGAGAGGTTAGACTTTTTTCTTTAGGAGACTGAGGGGGGACCTTATAGAATTGTGTAAGATCATGAGAGACATAGATAGGGTGAATGCACTCAGTCTTTTTCCCAGGGGTGGAGAATCAGGGACCAGAGGGGATCAGTTTAAGATTAAAGGGAAAGAATAAAAGGGAACACAGAGGGTGGTACATATATAGAAAGAGCTGCCAGTGGAAGTGGTTGAGACAGGTATGTTAACAACATTTAAAAGGCATTTGGACAAATACATGGATAGAAAGATTTAGAAGGATATGGTGTGAAAAATGTGGGGCTGGAAAAGCATAGCTGGTCAGGCAGCATCCAATGAGCAGGAGAGCTGACATTTCGAACAGAAGCTGTTCATCAGCTTATGCTGGAAACGTCAATTATCCTGCTTTTCCAGCACCACATTCTTCCATTTTGATCTCCAGCATCTGCAGTCCTCACTTTCTCCTTAGAAGGATATGGACCAAGTGCAGGGGAATGGGGTTAGTGTGGATGGACATTTTGGTCAGTATGGACCAGTTTGGGCCAAATCTTAAACAGATCCCCTCTAGTCCTTGATTCCCCACCCCTGGGAAAAAAACTGAGTGCACTCACCTTATCTATGCCTCTCATTATCTTATACACTTCTATAAGGTCCTCTTTCAGTCTCCTATGCTCTAAAGAAAAATGTCTAACCTCTCCCTATAACTCAGACCATAACTCTCCGTGCTCTATGACTCTATGACATTATCACTGAACTTGATCACCTCCATAAAAGTAATAGGCATCTTGTAGCACTGCTGCCAGGTGTGTGAGGCCAGCCCCACACTTGACTTTGCTGTCCTTTTGACCCCACTACCATCTGAGTGTTATCCTTGTCATCTACCTATTCAGATTCCCTGCTTCTTCCCTTCACAGAGCCATGACATCTCTCCATGTGCTTATCTCTACCAGTAATGTCTACTAGGCATTGGTTTCTCTCTGTCCTGTTGTTTCATGCTTTAAATTGCAGCAGTATTTTGCAGTGCAGCTTCCTTTAAAGAGGAAAAGACAGCTTGAAGGGAAGAAAGCTGTCTGCCTCAGTTGTTATTCGCACCACACTGCTGAATGTATATTGTACAGGCAGCCAGCAGTGAGGCAGTAACTCAATCCTGCTTGTGGGGTAGGAGTGCCAACTTTGAGAACTTCGATATTCCAATGGAACAGACAAGGGCACATCACAAATTGTAGTCCTTGAACCCAAACAAATGGGACAAGCCAGTTGTTATCCCAATATTTTCTCACCATTCTGAGCGATTCATATGTCCTGGATAATTAAAGGAGACATTAAGCAAAGTGCCATCTAACATACATCTGAATTAGGTCAAGCCATGTGAGACCTGTCTGTACCCTTACCCTGACGTCCCTCAGCAAAGACTTTAACAAGATTACAGCAGCATTAGGAGATGCTTTTTAATGCTCATAGTAATCCCAAATTCTGGCACCAAAACAGAATTTTCGAGTTGAAAGTTTGCAACAGTTTTTCTTTAGTACAAAGTGCACTTCAGGTGATTGATTCTATATACTGATAATGTTTTATGCCATGTATTTTAATTAACCCTTTGCTATGGTCAGTCTGTCTGAGCTCCAGTCCTCATTTCTGAGAGCTTGCCCACGGGCCTCCAGTGAAATAGCCCATGTCTATGGGTGAAGTTCTGCAGTTGTTCAACATTGCCATCCACAGGATGACTTACCAGGAAATGTTCGTGCTCTTACCACATGCCATTAGAAATATTGTAGGGATTTACAGGCTGAACCCATCAGCCAAAGGCACCTTTATAGTCAACAAGTCTTGGCATGGGACTCAAACACTGAGGTTCTAGACCAGACGTTGGAACACTATGACAACACCACAACTGCCCTCACCACTGTAAGTTGTGTGTTAAAGGTTCATTGAATTACATAGTGTGGTACTGACCAATAAGGTCCCAAAGATGATCTGCATTCGCGGTTGAGTTGGTAGTAGTGTGCCAGTTAGGATATTACAATTGTGTCTCCCTGAATTCACTAGGTTGATTTCAGGATGGAAACCCATTAGGAAAGCCCCTTTGGCTGGGAAATACAAACTGCCATTCTGATTCTCCTCGGAAATTCTGAAAATGGATTTAACATCATGGCGCAGTTTGTCAGCACATTTCCAGAAGAAATTGTGAGCAGGTGTGGGGACACACTATACAAGTCAAATTTAAAGGGATGGGGACAATTAAAGGGGAGTGTTAAAAATGGGAGACAAAAGTTCTGAAATTAGAGAGTGCTTCAACCAATCAGCAGACCACAACAAGAAGGAAAGTTAAAGGAAAATTGCTCATGGAGGATTAAAGCAAAAATGAAGGAAAGGAAAACCAAGACTAGACATAAATTGACATGCTACTTGTTGACTAGTCTGCTGCTTAACCTCCTCTATGATCACTGCTAAGGCTGCATGATATTGTAACCATGATTGATCTCTGTCACTTCACAGATCCAAACTTTACCTCATTAATCAGCACTTATAGCATTTTTTAAAAAATTCATTTATGGGATGTGGGCATCACTGGCTGGGCCAGCATTGATAGCCCATCCCTAGTTGCCCCTTGAGAAGCTGGTGGTAAGCTGCCTTCTTGAACCGCTGCAGTCCAACTGCTGTGGGTTGACCCATAATGCTATTAGGGAGGGAATTCCCAGAGTTTGACCCAGTGACAGTGAAGGATTGGTGATATATTTCCATGATTTGTAAGAAAGGCAAAGTTTAAATGCCAAAGCTGATCATTAATGTCATTGCAAAGTGGGAATGCAGGAGTGGGAATGGGCAAAATAGAGGAGTGCTGGCTGTGAAGTAGTGGGGAGGCGCTGGTGGTGGCTCTTAAAAAAAACCAGTGAAAGATTTCAGATTTTTTTCTGAGTGGCCTCCACTGATGTTTGACCACTGTCGTCAAAATACATGGTCAGTGACTTTGACAAACCCCAGCACTATCTCTGTAAGCTTTCGGTTTATTATTGGTGAAATGACATTTCCTGATACAGTTATGATGGGGTGGAATAACATCTCCAGAGAGAACAGAAACTGTAGCTGGAAGTGGAAGAGGGCAAAGGAGCAAACAGTGTGGGAGCTTTAACACCAAGCAAAAGATTAGAATAGGATTTCCTTCCTCACCTTCAATGAGAAGCTTCTCAGTCACATTTGGCTAGTGGAAATTTCCAAATTGCAAGGTTTACAAATGCTTAGAAATTGATTGAATTTCTCATGAGCTCAGATGCTGTGATTTCGGGATATTTCACATGAAAGATAGTGTATGCCTGGAACTGTCTCTCTCAAAAATCTATTAAACTAGATCAATAGTCAGTTTTAAAACTGAGATTGACATATCTTTGCTAAGCAAGACAGTTAAATAGAGACATGGAGTCATTGAGTCATAGAGTTAGACAGTGTGGAAACAGATCCTTTGGTCCAACTCATCCGTGCCAACCTGACATCCTAATCTGACCAAGTCCTATTTGCCAGTATTTGTCCCTCTATGCCCTTCATATACCCATCAGATGCCTTTTAAATGTTGTAACTGTACTAGCTTCCACCACTTCCTCTGGCAGTTTGTTCCATATATGTCTCTTTCTACATGAAAAAGTTACTCCTCAGGTCCTTTTTAAGTCTTTCCCCTCTCACGTTAAACCTATGCCCTCCAGTTTTGGACTCCCCCACCCTGGGGAAGGACTTTGTCTAGTTACTCTATTCATGTTCCTCATGAATTTATAGGTCACCTCTCAGCCTCCAACGCACCAGGGGAAAAAGCGCTAGTCTATTCAGACTCTCCCTATAACTCAAACCCAACAATCCTGCTAAATCTTGCCCTCTCAAGTTTAACATCCTCTTTCCTACAGAGGAATGACCAGAATTGTACACAGTATTCCAAAGGTGGCCTCTCCAATGCCCAGTACAGCCACAACAGGACACCCCAACTCTTATACTCAATGTCCTGACCAATGAAAGCTAGCACATCAAATGCCTTCTTCAGCAGCCTGTCTACCTGCGACTCCACTTTCAAGGAACTACGCACCTGCACCTCTGGATCTCTGTTCAGTAACAATTTGCCATAGCAAAATACAATACTTCACATTTATCCACATTAAACTCTATCTGCCACTCCTCAGTCCATTGGCCATTCTGAACAAGATACTATTATACTCTGAAATAATCTTCTTCATTGTTCAAGGTACAGATCAGTCATAATCTGATTGAACAATAGTGGGCGGCACGGTGGCACAGTGGTTAGCACTGCTGCCTCACAGCGCCTGAGACCCGGGTTCATTTCCTGACTCAGGCGACTGACTGTGTGGAGTTTGCACATTCTCCCCGTGTCTGCGTGGGTTTCCTCCGGGTGCTCCGGTTTCCTCCCACAGTTCAAAGATGTGCGGGTCAGGTGAATTGGCCATGCTAAATTGCCCGTAGTGTTAGGTAAGGGGTAAGTGTGGGTGTATGGGTGGGTTGCGCTTCGGCGGGTCAGTGTGGACTTGTTGGGCCGAAGGGCCTGTTTCCACACTGTAAGTAATCTAATCTAATCTAATAGAATAGTTTCACAGGACTTGTATTGTCCTAATAGTCTTTCTTAACTCTTTCCCATTAAAGGAAAAGAGCAGCTTGTTCCTCCTAGTCACCTCTTTCAGCAACAAAATGTGCCAGCTCCTACACTATTTTACTTGCTATTTCAAATGCTGAACTTCTTGTATTAATGATAGCCACCAAGGTACCTCCACATTAAGAAATGCAGGCTACCTTTAAACTACCCACTGACGCTCGCTTTTCTTATTCTTGAAGGTTGAAATTGGAGAATCAATTATCTTGATTAATGTAATTGTATCCCAAATGGCTTAAATCTTAATATGTGTCACTATCAACTCAAAGAGAAGAAGGAGCTGTAAAAGGTTTGTAGATATTTGACTATTGTTTGGCATTGTAAGAGACATCATTATTTTCAGCTTTCAGCCATACTGGATTTTTAATTCTTTATGTTCTCCATCAGTGAAGTAGTATCTCAGCCTGCACCACAATCTTATAGGCCTTTACAGACATACACAACAAGTTAATCTTCATGTATATACATCGATAATAACAGTCTGTAATCATTGAAAGCCTTAGAGATGACTCGGTGTCTGAACTTGCCAAACAACACTGTGACATTCTCATTTGATTCTCCTGCCTAGAGCATTTTGTATTGAATTGGCACTCTCATAACCATCGCAAACAACTCAATATAGACCAGGGATTGAACCATTAGTTCCATTCTGGTGATCATTCAAGCTATTAAAAGTCCCTAAATGTGGAGGCAGGCCATTCAGCCCATCAAGTTCACATCGATCCTCCAAAGAGCATCCCATTCAATCCCTGTAACTCTGCATTCCCAATAGCTAATCCCCTCACCGTATACATTCCTGCACACAATGGGCAATTCAGCCTGGCCAATCTATCTAATCTGCATATCCTTGGACTATGGGAAGAAACCAGAGGACTCGAAGGAAACCCATGCAGACATGGGGCGAACGTGCAAACTCCACATAGACCGTCATCCGAGGATGGAATCAAACCTGGATCCCTGGTGCTGAGGTAGCAGTGCTAACCACTGAGCCACCATGCCACCACTATTATGGCAATCAGTTTTTTTCTGCTACCCTGGTAGCACCCACTAACCACATTGTGTACTACTTTAAAAGCCTATAGCAATTGCAATGCTATGTTTTTAAATAATGGTTATCCACTCTTCCCCTCTTGAAATATTACAGGTATTCTCTAAGTATCCTGTTTGATGCAATCAATATTTCTGACTCATTTTAGAAGACAGTTAGAACTGGTTCCTCAAAGATAATAGCACAACCAGTTGGAGCAGTAATTGGACACACTGAGGAGCATATAGGGGCAGAGAGTGTGATAGACACTAGTTATTGGGAGGTGCTTGCAGCAGAGGTTGAGTCAGGTATATGGGTGACTACCAGGAGAGGCAGGCAGGTAGTGCAGGAATCTCCTGTGGCTATTCCCCTATCTAACACGTTTACCATTTTGGATATTGTTGGTGGGAATAGCCTCTCAGGAGTATAACAGTAATAGCCAGGTCTGTGGCACCACAATTGGCTTTGCTATAGAGCAGCATCGGGCAAGATCCAAGCCAGTGATAATGGTGGGGACTGACTAGTTAGGGGCACAGACAGGTATTTCTGTGGCTGTGTTTGAGACACTGGGATGGTGTGTTGCCTCCCTGGTGCCAGGGTCAAGGACATCTCTGAGCAGCTGTATGAAATTCTTAATGGGAAGGGTGAGCAGCCAGAGGTTATGGTGTACATTTGTACCAATGACATAGGTAAAAAGAGGAATGAGGTGCTGCGGAATGAGAACAAGGAGTTAGGAAAGAGGCTGAAGAGTGGGACCTAAAGGTTAATAATCCCTGGGCGAGGTTACTAGGCTAGGAATAGAAAGATAGGACAGATGAACACATAGCTAATGAGTTGGTGCAGGTGGCAGGGTTTCTGGTTCTTGGATCATTGGGATCATTCTGGGACAGGGGTGACCTGTACAAGAGGAACGGGTTGTACCTAAACTGGAGGGAACCCATACCTTCAGAGGGAGGTTCGCTAGTGCTACTTGGGAGGATTTTATCTAGATTGGCAGGGGTCTGGGAACCAGAACAGCAAGTCAGCAAGTAGAGGGATTGAGGGAAAGGTAGATGTTAAAACCAGTAAATCAGAAAGAAAGGTTAGGCAGAGACAGGTGATGGAACACGACGGTACTAATGGGCTGAAGTGTGTTTAGTTCAATGCGAGGTAAGGCAGATGAGCTTAGAACCTGGATCAGTACATGGGACTATGATGTTGTGGCCATTACAGAGACATGGATGAGAGAGGGATAGGACTGGCTGCTCAACATTCCAGGGTTTTGATGTTTCAAATGAGATAGAGAGGAAAGTAAAGGACATGGAAGAGTTGCATTATTCATCAGGGAGATTGTTATGTCTGCATTCAGAGGACATGCTGGAGGCAATATAGGTAGACCTCAAAAATAAAATGGATGCAATCACTTTGATAGGATATGATAATAGTCCCCCAAAAGTCACCGAGAGATTGAGGAATAAATATGTCAGCAGATTATGAAAAGGTGTAATAAAGAAAAGTATTGCCATATTGGGTGATTTTGACTTCTGCAATATTGACTGGCGCTCCCTTAGAGCAAGAGGGTTAGATGGGTCAGAATTTGTTAAGTGCATCCAAGAGGGTTTCTTGAAACAGTATGTGGATAGTCCATCTAGAGGAGGGGCCATACTGGACCTTGTATTGGCTGATAAGCCTGGCTGGGTGACTGGCCTTTCAGTGGGAGAGCATTTTGGAAACAGCGACCACAACTCCTCAAGTTTTAAGATAGCTATGAACAAAAATGAGTCAGAATCTTGAGGGAAGGTACTAAATTGGGGAAGGACAAATTATGTCAGTATTAGGCAGGAGTTAGGGTGTGTTAATCGGAAGAGCTATTATTAGGTAAGTCCACATTTGACATCTGGGAACTGTTTAATGACCTTCTGATGAGATTCAAGACCAGCATATTCCAGTAAGGAGGAAGGACAAAGATGGCAAGGTAGGGGATGACAAGGGGTTTTGTGAATTTAGTCAAAATGAAAAAAGAACCATATGTAAGGTTAAGGAAGCTAAAATCAGACAGGGCCCATGAGGAATATAAGAAAAGCAGAAAATTACTCAAGCAGGAATTAGGAGAGCAAGAAGGGGTCATGAAATGACCTTAGCAAGTAGGGTTAAATACATAGAGACAGTAAAAACAAGAGGATAACAAGGGAGAAGATGGAATCACTCAGGGATAAAGGAGGGAACTTGTGCTTGGAGGCAGAGGATGTCGGTGACATCTTAAATGAGTACTGTGCATTGCTTTTCACCCAGGAGAAGGATGTGGAGGATTGTGAGATTTATGTGGAGCATACTAACAAACTCGGGCATTTAAGATCAGGAAATGAAGAAGTGTAGGTGGATAAATCCCCAGGACCCAATGGTATTGACCCTAGGTTATTGAGAAAGACAAGAGAGGAGATTGCTGAGGCCTTGACCAAGATTTTTATATCCTTGCTAACCACTGAAGAGGTTGTGGAGGACTGGTGAGTAGCTCAGTTCAAGAAGGGAAATAGGGATAATCCAGGAACTAAAGACTGCTGTGTCTCACATTTGTACTTGGGAAGATATTGAAGAGAATTCTTAGGGATAGGGTTTACGCACATCTGGAAAGCATGGCCTAATTAGGGACAGTCAGCATGGCTTTGTGCAGGGTGGGACATGTCTTACTATCTTGATTGAATTTTTCAAGGAGGAGATGAAGGTGACAGATGAGGGTAGAGTGGATGTTGTCGACTGGATTTTAGTAAGGCTTTCAACAAAGGCCCTCAAGGTTGGATCATCCATAAGACTAAGGTGCATGGGATCCACAGTGACTTAGCTGTGTGGATTCAGAATTGGCTTGGCCATAGCAGACAGTGGGAGAAGGGTGTTTTTCAGATTGGAGGTCCATGACTAGTGGTATATTGCAAGGATCCATCTGGGACCTCTATTATTTGTGATATACATAAATGACTTGGATGAAAATGTAGATGGGTGGGTTAGTAAGTTTGCAAGTGATAGAAAAATTGGTGGATAGTGTAGAAAGTTGTCAAAGGATGCAGGGGAATATAGATCAATTGCAGATTGGGGCAGAGAAATGGCAGATGGAGTGTCAAGGAAAAGTGTACAGTTAAGGGCAGGATGCTAAATAGTATTGATGTACAGAAGTATCTTGGGGTGCAAGTTCATAGCTCCCTAAAAGTGCCCACAACAGTGGATTTTTGTTTTAGAATCCCCACAGTGTGTAAAAGACCCTGCGGCCCAACAATAACTGATTTAAAAAGGAGAACAGATAAAGGAAGCACATAGTGAGGTCAGTGCAGGAGACAGAGAGAGAGAGAAAGAAACTGACACTGCCTTTGCTGTTGAATTCATGCATTGCTGGACATCGGAATGCAGCTGGGAAAACTAACAAACAGTAAAATTTACTACTGATCTTGGAGGAACTGTTGAGCGAAGTTCAAAGCACAGAATCAGGTAAGTTAATTGTTGTTTAAGTGTGGCCTACAGAGAATTTGCAATAGTGAGTAAAGTGTGATCTTTCTTGATTATATGTTTTTGAAGATATGTCTCTTGACGAAACTTAAAATATAAGCCATAACTATTAATTTAAACTGGGGCAGTGTTTGTAGAGGAATGAGACGGTGTTATTTTCTGGGTCTGTAGATTGTGAAGGGGCAAAAATGGCCTTTAGTACAGTGACATGTACTTCTTGTCAGATGTGGGAGTTTAAAGAGAGTTTAAGGATTACTACAGATTATATCTGCCATAAATGCTGTTGGTTGCGAATCTTATCAGATCGATTGGATCAATTGGAGAGGCAGTTAGAAGCAATGAGGAATTTGCCACAGCGACAGTATGTGATGGATGGCAGTTATACGAAGGGGGGAAGTCTCAGATACAGTCGCATAGATGGGTTAACTCGAGGAAAGGTAAGAGAGGTAGGCAAGTACTGCAGGAGTCTTTTGTGGCTTACCCATTTCAAACAGGTATACTGTTTTAGAAAATGTAGGGGTGATGGGTTCTCAGGGGAATGTAGCACAAACAGCCAAGTTTTTGGTTATGAGAATGGCTCTAATGCAACGAGGGATATGTCAGGTTTCAAGAGATCAATTGTGTTATGGGATTCTGTAGTCCGAGGTACAGACAGACATTTCTGTGGCCAGCAGAGAAAAAGCAGGATGGTGTGTTGCTTCCCTGATGCCAGGATCAAGGATGTCTCAGAGAGGGTGCAGAATGTTCTCAAGGGGGAGAGGGGCCAGCAAGAAGTCATTGTCCACATGGGAACCAATGACATTGGAAGGGAAAAGATTGTGATTCTGAAGGGAGGTTACAGAGAGTTAGGCAGGAATTTAAAAAGGAGGTCCGCGAGAAAAGTAATATCTAGATTATTCCCAGTGCTACGAGTGAGTGAGGGCAGGAATAGGAGGATAGAGCAGATGAATGCATGGCTGAGGAGCTGGTGTATGGAAGAAGGATTCACATTTTTAGATCATTGGAATCTCTTCTGGGGTAGAAGTGACCTGTACAAGAAGGACGGATTGCACCTAAATTGGAAGGGGACTGATAGACTGGCTGGGAGATTTGCTAGAGCTGCTCAGGATGATTTATACTAGTAAGGTGAGGGGGTGGGACCCAGGGAGAATGTGAGAAAAGAGATCAATCTGAGACTGATACGCTTGAGAACAGAAGCAAATCAAACTGTCAGGGCAGGTAGGGACAAGGTAGGACTAATGAGTTAAACTGCATTTATTTTAATGCAAGGGCCTATCAGGGAAGGCAGATGAACTCAGGGCATCGTTAGGAACATGGGAATGGGATATCTTAGCAATTACAGAAACATGGCTCAGGGATGGGCAGCACTGGCAGCTTAATGTTCCAGGATACAAATGCGACAGGAAGGATAGAAAGGGAGGCAAAAGAGGAGGGGGAGTGGCATATTTGATAAGGGATAGCACTGCAGCTGTGCTGAGGGAGGATATTTCCAGAAATACATTCAGGGATGTTATTTGGATGGAACTGAGAAACAAGAAAGAGATGATCACCTTATTGGGATTGTATTATGGACCCTCTAATAGTCAGAAGGAAATTGAGAAACAAACTTGTAAGGAGATCTCAGCTATCTGTAAGAATAATAGGGTAGTTATGGTAGGGGATTTTAACTTTCCAAACATAGACTGACATAGTGTTAAGAGTTTAGATGGAGAGGAATTTGTTAAGTGTGTACAAGACAATTTTCTGATTCAGTATGTGGATGTAATTACTAGAGAAGGTGCAAGACTTGACCTACTCTTGGGAAATAAGGCAGGGCAGGTGACTGAGGTGTCAGTGGGGAGCATTTTGGGGCCAGCGACCCTAATTCATTAGCTTTAAAGTAGTGATGGAAAAGGATAGACGAGATCTAAAAGTTGAAGTTCTAACTTGGAGTAAGGCCAATTTTGACAGTATTAGGTAAGAACTTTTGAAAGCTGATTGGGGGCAGATTTTCGCAGGTAAAGGGACGGCTAGAAAATGGGAAGCCTTCAGAAATTGGATAATGAGAATCCAGAGAAAGTATATTCCTGTCAGGGTGAAAGGGAAGGCTGGTAGGTATAGGGAATGCAGGATGACTAAAGAAATTGAGGGTTTGGTTAAGAAAAAGAAGAAAGCATATGTAAGGTACAGATCAGGTGAATACTTAGAAGAGTATAAAGGCAGTAGGAGTACACTTAAGAGGGAAATCAGGAGGGCAAAAAGGGGACATGAGATAGCTTTGGCAAATAGAATTAAGGAGAATCCAAAGGGATTTTACAAATATATTAAGGACAAAAGGATAACCAGGGAGAGAATAGGGCCCCTCCAACATCAGCAAGGTGGCCTTTTGTGGAGCTGCAGAAAATGGGGGAGTTATTAAACGAGTATTTTGCATCAGTATTTAAGGATATGGAACATATAGACAATCGGGAAATAGATGGTGACACCTTAAAAAATGTCCATATTACAAAGGAGGAAGTGCTGGATGGCTTGAAACGCAAAAAGGTGGATAAATCCCCAGGACCAGATCAGGTATACACGAGAATTCTGTAGGGAGCTAGAGAAGTGATTGCTGGGCCTCTTGCTGAGATATTTGTATCATTGATAATCACAGGCGAGGTGCTGGAAGATTGGAGGTTGGCTAATGTGGTGCCACTGTTTAAGAAGGGAGGTAAGGCCAAGCCAGGGAACTATAGACCATTGAGCCTGACGTCGGTGTTGGGCAAGTTGTTGGAGGGATTCCTGAGGGACAGGATGTACATGTATTTGGGAAAGAAGGTCTTATGCCCGAAACATCGATTCTCCTGCTCCTTGGATGCTGCCTGGCCTGCTGTGTTTTTCCAGCACCACAATTTTCAATTCTAGTCTCCAGCATCTGCAGTCCTCACTTTCTCCTATGTATTTGGAAAGGCAGGGACTGATTAGGGATAGTCAATGCTGCTTTGTGCATGGGAAATCATGTCTCACAAACTTGATTGAGTTTTTTGAAAAAGTAACAAAGAGGATTGATGAGGGCAAAGTGGTGGATGTGATCTATATGGACTTCAGTAAGGCGTTCAATAATGTTCCCCATGGGAGACCGATTAGCAAGGCTAAATCTCATGGAATACAGGGAGAACTAGCCATTTGGATGCAGAACTGGCTCAAAGGCAGAAGACAGAGGGTAGTGGTGGAGAGTTGTTTTTCAGACTGGAGACCTGTGACCAGAGGAATGCCACAAGGATTGGTGCTGGGTCCTCTACTTTTTGTCATTTACATAAATGATTTGAATGCGAGCATAAGAGGTACAGTTAGTAAGTTTGAAGATGACACCAAAATTGGAGGTGTAGTGGACAGTGAAGAGGGTTACCTCAGATTACAGCAGGGTCTTGACCAGATGGGCCAATGGGCTGAGAAGTGGCAGTTGGAGTTTAATTCAGATAAATGTGAGGTGCTATATTTTGGAAAAAGCAAATCTTAGCAGGACTTATACACTTAATGGTAAGGTCCTCGGGAATGTTGCTGAACAAAGAGACTTTGGAGTGCAGATTCATAGCTCTTTGAAAGTGGAGTCGCAGATAGATAGGATAGTGAAGAAGCCATTTGGTATACTTTCCTTTATTGGTCAGAGTATCGAGTACAGGAGTTGGGAAGTCATGTTGCGGCTGTATAGGATATTAGTTAGGCCACGGTTGGAATGTTGCGTGCAATTCTGGTCTTCTTCCTATCGGAAAGATGTTGTGAAACTTGAAAGGGTTCAGAAAAGATTTACGAGGATGTTGTCAGGGTTGGAGGATTTGAGCTAAAAGGAGAGGCTGAACAGGCTGGGGCTGTTTTCCCTGGACCGTCGGAAGCTGAGAGGTGACCTTATAGAGTTTTACAAAATTATGAGAGGCACAGATGGGGTAAATAAGCAAAATCTTTTCCCTAGGGTCGGAAAGTCCAGAACTAGCGGGCATAGGTTTAGGGTGAGAGGGGAAAGATCTAAAAGAGACCTAAGAGGAAATTTTTGCACACACAGCGTGGTACATGTATGGAATGAGCTGCCAGAGGAAGTGGTGGAGGCTGCTATAATTGCAACATTTAAGAGGCATTTGGATGGTTACATGAATAGGAAGGGTTTGGAGGGGTATGTACCCGGTGCTGGCAGGTGGTACTAGATTGGATTGGGATTTCTGGTCATCATGGTAGAGTTGGACCGAAGTGTTTGTTTCCATGCTGTGCATCTCTATGACTCTACGATTCTAAGTCCAAATCAACTCTCCGAAGAGTATCCCACCCAAACCCATTCCCCATTTATCTACATTTACCCTGACTCACCTGCACATCCCTGAACACTATGGGCAATTTAGCATGACCAATTCACCTAACCAGCACTTCTTTGGATTGATGGGAAAGAAGACAGACGTCATGCTTGTCTTTCTTGATCAGGGAGTTGAGTACAAGAGTCAGGATGTCATGCTGCAGGTACAGCCACATGAGGAGTATTGCATTCAATTCTGGTTGCCATAATACAGGAAGGATGTGGACGCTTTGGAAAGGGTGCAGAAGAGGTTTACCAATGTGCTGCCTGGACTAAATGGTATAAGCTCTAAGGAGAGGTTAGAAAAACTCGGGTTGTTCTCTCTTGAGTGGCGAAGACTGAGGGAGACTTGAAAGAAGTCTAAACAATTATGAGATGCATAGATAGGGTTAACAGTCAGTATCTTTGTCTCAGAGTTGTAATGTCTAATACTAGGGGGCATGCATTTAAGGTGAGAGGGGGAAATTTCGAGATATGAGGGTCAAGTTATTTTACACAGAGAGTGCCAGGAGTCTGGAACACACTGCCAGGGATGGTGGTGATGGAGGATACGATTGGGGTGTTTCAGTGTCTTTTAGATAAGCACATGAATATGCAAGGAGTGAAGGGTTATAGACCAAGGACAGGCAAAAAAGATTAGTTTCATTTGGTGTCATTTTCAGCACAACATCATTGGCTGAAGGGCTGGTTCATGTGCTATGTTCTATCCAATGCCTCAACAATACTTCTGCAGAAAATTGCAGTATAGGTCTGTAAGACAATGTGATCACATTTGTCTTTGGAAAAAATCTGCGGCATGTACAAATTAATTAAGAACTGTTCCTGCTTTTTATGATGTTATGATCTTCATCATGATCTTCATCCTCAAGAGGTTGTTGTTGCTTGATTTCATGTGCATTTAAGACATTCCTCTCTTCTGTCAGCTCCAGTGGTGAGGGGTAAAGCAATGCCACACCATTGCTGGGCTATATTATAAAGTATTGTGTCACAAGCTACTCCCTTTTTTTTTCTAAAAGCTGTTCCTTGGCTCAAGGAGACTCTGTCCTCGATTTTTTTCAGAGGGGTAATAAACCAGGCCGGGCTCTGATCAGTCTGGTTTGGTACAGAGATGAGGAGGATTTTGAGAACCCTTTTGTTTATATGTAAATAGATGAGACTTCAGGCCAAAACGGTCATGTTTTAGCAGGGGCCTGTATAAGGAAATGGGAGTGGTCAGCTTTCTAGCTAAGCTGAGCAGTTTAGTTCAGTCTGAACTGGTAAGGAGTTTAACAGGGAGCTGTGTGGAAACTCTCTCTCTCTCTTTCTGCCCTTCAATTTCAACCTGTTAGCATGTGTTCCATTTATACTAGGTTTTAAAGGGAGTTTGCTTATTGGGACTGTTGCATATGTTTGGAACAGCATAATATAGTCTAGTTTGGATAGACTGAGTTCTATAGGGGTTCTTTATTCTGTTATTTGTGTTTCATTGTATAATTTTGTGAATAAATTTTTGTCAGTTTTAAAATCTAGTAGTCAACATAGCCAACTTACTCCAGTTAATGTTCACTGTAACTTACCAAAACAAATTGCAAAGTCTGGAGTTGCCTGCTTAAGAATGTTTTGAGTGATCCATAACATGTGCTAGAGCCATCCAGTACTGAAACCTCAAATGAAGGAGGCTCGTGATATGTTCCACAATGGTCCTGGTGGAAGTACAAAATGTATACCATAGAACATAGAACATTCCAGTGCAGTACAAGCCCCTTGGCCCTTGATGTTGCACCGACCTGTGGAATCAACCTGAAGTCCATCTAACCTACACAATTCCATTCTTGTCCATATGCCTAACCAATGCCCATTTAAATGCCCTTAAAGTTGGCGAGTCTATTACTGTTATGTGTTGTGTCTGCATTCTGTTTCAGGCTGAGAGTTTTGTTAAAGTGTCATTGGTCAGTTTTGGAGGGGGTAGCCTTTGTCCCCCAACAGCCACCCCCATATGACCCCAAAATACACCTCTTCCTCCATGGTGTTACCTCATGTGCTCCTTCCGTCTCTGGAGTTTGCTGTTCTTGATGTTCTTGCTAACAAAGTCATAGTCACCATCTTCTTCTAAGTTTGTAGGTAGTCCAAGGCCCCATGAACTCCCACCACAGCAATCTATGCAAGAGATTACTGAACTGATGATCTTTGGAGATAGTCAGAAAGGTGATACAAGTTTCCTGAAGGAGCCTCTGAGCCCTCACATCCATCACGATGAAGCCTTGTGCTGTGCCTTCACAGACTGTGTCATAGAAACGTTTCAAGGAAGTCATTTTTCACACCTCAATAAGGAGATCTGAGGTACATCTCCACATCCAATTGTACATTACACAACCAAAGCTTTAATATACATTGGGGGGAGTATGATTCTGCCAGTAAGTCACCATGATAGAGCTACCCCCAAAGAAAAGGCTGCCTTCCACATCGCAGATCATCTTGCATATATAACCTTCTGAGCGTGAATGTGGTAGCTGCAAAACATTGTCTTCTTGGCTTGATATTGAAAATGCTTGTGAAATAAACACTTTAAATTCTGTTTTCAAATACCTTTTTCTCACTACATTTACTTAGCTTAAATGACAAAGAGGCGATTAATATGCACATGAATAGTCATGAATGCATGAGGCCATGTCTGCCTTTTTAGACAATGAAGTATAAATTGAAGGCATTTGGAGGCATCATTACCACAATTACCTGTAGCAGAGCTTCAACTTCCAAAGGTTTTACTCCACCTCTGATGGAAAAAACAATAGCTTAGCTTATTGCACAGAGAGCCAACATAGTGATATTCCAAATTGATTTGAATATGACTACTTTGCAGATTCTGGCTGTTATGCACAACTATTCCACATGACCTTCATCTAGCCTTGTGTATTGTTTTCATGGTGGCTCCTAAAGATTTTCCACCTTCCCCTATTTCCATTAAGCCTCTTTAGATATTGTTAATATGCCCACTTTACCCTCACTCTCCCCCTGTAGAGACCAGAGTTACTGTGACCTGTTTGAATACCTCATTCTAGAGGCTCCAGTCCCTTTGTATTCGTTATGAAGTCCTACCCAACTATCTCCAATTGTCCCCTATCACTATCACCATTCTTTCAGCAACCCAGTACAATGAAGCCCATTACCAGACTTTACTTGCCGTCCTGACTGACCATGGTCCAGCCTGGACACTGACTTCTCCAAATTACCCTGAATAACCTACCTAACAGTGCAGCATGGTGGCTCAGTGGTTAGCACTGCTGCCTCTTAATACCAGGGACCCAGGTTTGATTCCAGCCTCAAGAGACTGTCTGTTTGGAGTTTGCACATTCTTCCCATATCTGCATGGGTTTGCTCCAGTTTCATCCCACAATCGAAAGGTGTGCAGGTTAAGTGATTTGGCCATACTAAATTGCCCATAGTGTTTAGGGATGTATAGGTTAGGTGCATTAGTCAGGAATAAATGTAGAATAATAGGGTAGGGGAATGGGTCTGGGTGGGTTACAGTTTGGAGGGTCGGTGTGGACTTGTTGGGCCAAATGGCCTCTTTTCACATTGTAGGAATTCTATGATATCTATGGAGTGGTTGCACTAGACCTGACGGATGACCCTGCCCCCATTGCTGGATTGCAAGAACGTGGATCCCTGGACTCCGGTTGAACCAAGCACCTGACTGACTGTGGCCAGATTGCTGGACTGGAATTGGATACTTCCTGAATAACTGCAGTCTCCTTTCATTCCAATAATGACCTTTGACTTGCACGTGGCCATTTGTTTGAAGCATATGCAGTGTACTTGCTACATAAGCTGCTGGCAAATGCTGTTGGTGTGATGTGGACCTAGCACAAATCTGACAGAGACATGTCCACTCCCTTAACTGTTCACTCTGCCCCACCATAACAAGGTTCCCATCCCTCCCTCCCTCCCTCCATGATGAAACACAATGGATACCACAGGCTTTGGTAGTCTGTCAGTGAGCACTGAGGACCCTGTGCACTAATAAAGCAATGCAGCTTACACAGAGGCTGGCAGCCCATAGGCCGGTCACTGAGGTTGTGCTAACAAAGCAACACAAAGTACACAGAGGTCAGCAGCCTCCAAGTCAGCACAAGTTGAGGGAGTAGTGAAGTGTTTAAAGGGCTGAAATGCTGTGTGAGTTGGTTTAAGATCAGGCATGTTGATGTGGTGAGGCTGGTGTTTTTCTGACAGTAACTTGCAAGGATGAAGAATCAAGAACAATAAAGTAAATTACGATGTGGTTTTGGGTGAATAGTCAAATGATACCAAGATAAGGGGCCCGTGACCTCTCATTTACATGCACCCTTGGGAAAGAAGAGGAGATTTGGAAGCTATGAATAAATAAGGCAAATTGGGACTTTAATAAGATGTAAATGAATGGAAATAAACTAGTTATGACTGCAGTTAGGCAGTAGATCGGGGGTAAGATGAAAAAAGGAAATAAACTAGTTGACAATCAATGGCAGAATTCTGAAGTCAATTTTAAAAAGTGAGAGAAAATTCAGAAAAATATCCACAATCTCAAAATGTTTACTTTTTATTTCTGCCTGTATTTCCCAGCTTTATCACCATTTTTCAAAACACATGAGGGAGGGACAAATTCTGCCAAAGTTTTTCTAACAGTGATGAGCAGTAGCCATCTGCAATTGAAAGGTAACAACAATGACTGCAGATGCTGGAAACCAGATTCTGGATTAGTGGTACTGGAAGAGCACAGCAGCTCAGGCAGCATCCAAGGAGCAGCGAAATCGACATTTCGGGCAAAAGCCCTTCATCAGGAATAAAGGCAGTGAGCCTGAAGTGTGGAGAGGTAAGCTAGAGGAGGGTGGAGGTGGGGAGAAAGTAGCGTAGAGTACAATGGGTGAGTGGGGGAGGGAATGAAGGTGATAGGTCAGGGAGGAGAGGGTGGAGTGGATAGGTGGAAAAGGCGAGTTTGTGTCACGACATGGTTGAAAAGCTTCAGGGCAGAGGAAATGACCTGGGAGTTGCAGTGGGAGAGGGACTCCCTGAGATTTCAGGGCAGAGCAACCTCTCTCTACAAGGCAATTCCTCTAGCAAGGATGCCTGCCTTGAAGAAATTTTCCTCCTCTCTCTACAAGAATCTTAGGGAGTCCCTCTCCCACTGCAACTCCCAGGTCATTTCCTCTGCCCTGAAGCTCTTCAACCATGTCGTGAAACAAACTCACCTTTTCCACCTATCCACTCCACCCTCTCTTCCCTGACCTATCACCTTCATCCCCTCCCCCACTCACCTATTGTACTCTATGCTACTTTCTCCCCACCTCCACCCTCCTCTAGTTTATCTCTCCACGCTTCAGGCTCTCTGCCTTTATTCCTGATGAAGAGCTTTTGCCAGAAACGTCGATTTCGCTGCTCCTTGGATGCTGCCTGAACTGCGTGCTCTTCCAGCATCACTAATCCAGAGTCTGCAATTGAAACACTGGAGTTGAATTAAAGTGCTAAGTGCTTTGAACTATCATAATCTAGGATTATATTTAAAACCATTGATAGGAGAATGGGCAATTTGGCATATAGTGTTTGGCTGTAATATAGTCCAAAACGTTTTGATGGTAATCTAAAACAGAACAAATGAACACTATAGTTTTACCACATTATAATAAACCTGATATTGAATTGATGACTTAAATTCAATGAACAGTTTCAGTGTTTCTTTAAGATGTTTTTTGTGATTACTTACTATTTAGTAAAAGTTCACTTGGTTTCTGTTGAAAATTTATGTTATGGTAATTTTGTTTTGAGACTGCAAATAATTTTGATAAGTGGAACCACATAGGATCTGAGGAAATGGCATTTTCAAGATGTATGATTTTCACCTCCTGGTCAACAGTTCACACAGGCCTTATTCATTGCCATTTTTATCCAGCTGCTCCATTTTACAATTGTTGTTATAACAACAGTGATGCAGTTAGATTACATCAGCAAATAGACTAAATCAAGGAAAATGAAAATGACTAGTCTGAACTATAACTCGAGTTTCAAAAGGGATAATGTGAGCAGATGTGAATACCAAGAAAAGAAAATGAGTGTGTTTGAAATTGCACAATTACTGTGGGCTAGTCATGCTGTCAAACTAACGATTAATAATATAGTTTACAATACATGACTATTTTTCATGTTAGCTAAGGCAACATTATGGCTACACAAATATTAAAGGCATGTACAACCTCCTCCAGACCATGGTCTGATGCAAGAAATAAATGTTATAATACAGTAAGAGGACATTATAAATCAAGTGCATTCGGAAACTGAAGTCAGTGTTCTTTCTGGCCCACAGTCTAAATAACTGGTATATCAGATTAAAGCCTTGCCCTTTTTAAGTGGACCAGTTTAAGTGGAACCTAATAGCTCATTTACTTGTTCTGGAAAGTTTCCAAAGCCAGCTGAGCAACTAATATTGAAAAGTGCATTTCTGGAATTGCAAATGAACGTGCATGTTCTTGTGTAATGTGATACTAGCGTTGTTGATTAAATCCACATTTATAGGTGGCAAGTTTTTGTGTACAGATACACACACAGTTAAAACTACTGACATCAACAGCAACATGCAGAGAAACAAGCTGTTGTAGAGCTAGAGCTAAAAATGCATGGACAGGACTGAAATACATAGAGAAAGTGCAGGAGAAACTCAGCAGGTCTGACAGCATAAGTGGAGAGGGAAACAGAGTTAAAGTTTCAAATCTGATATGACTCCTCTTCAGAAGATGTTCCAATGTTAATGGTTACAATGAAAACAGTTTATTTAAGTCAAACTTATCATCCCTAAATTGCACCTTTCCACCAGAGTTAGTGCTATAGCATCATCTTGCTCAGCCCAGTACAGCATGTATATGTTAATGCTCGAGGTAAAAACAAGGACTGCAGATGCTGGAAACCAGAGTCTAGATGTGCTGGAAAAGCACAGCAGGTCAGGCAGCATTCGAGGAACAGAAAAATCGATTCTGATGATCTATTCCTGATGAAGGGCTTTTGCCTGAAACATCGATTTTCCTGCTTCTCGGATGCTGCCAGATCAGCTGTGCTTTTCCAGCACCACTCTAATCTAGACATATGTTAATGTTCACTAATAACCCTCTCACTATTGCTTAGTTTCTCCACTGTTTGGAATCATTTATATTTTCTTGATGTAACTGTTGCTGGAAACCATTCATCCTCAAATCATTGTCATAGGAGTTCAGTCCTGTCCATGCATTTTGATGAGGAGGAGGGGCTCAGAAAAGGTCAGGCAGCAGCTCAGGCCTATACCACCATGAGATCATGGCTGATTTATATTCCAGCTCCATTTGCCTGTCATTTAAATGACTTTAAAGTTATGTCCCTTTGCTCTCCAGTCCTCCATCCAACAGAAAAAATTCTTTGGTCCCTATTAATTCCTTTCAGTGTCTTTAAAATAACTTTGTTTAGATCCTGTACATATCAAAGAGTAGACACTATTTGAACATAAACGTGAGAATGCAAAAGCAGAAACTGTTGGTGAAACTCAGCTGGTCTGCAAACATCTGTGGGGAGAATGCAAAGTCAATGCGTTGAGCTGGGTTACTCTTTGACCGAACTGATAGGAGCTAGAAATCATGGTACTTATGCTGAATAGAGGTTTGGGAGGATTTGGGGGAAGAGGACAGCAGTTGGAGATAGAGCCCAGGGACAGAAAGATATGAAAGTAGTAGTCAAATGGGGGGAGTTATTGATAATAGGCTAGGACAGAAAGGAGGCTGAATAAGTGATAATGAGTGCTGAGACCATTAGAGAGTGGGTTAGCCATGCTGTAAGCAACTCCGGTCATGACAGGACCAGGAGGGGAGGGTGGGTAAGAAAACAGGGATGGATGGAATCAGCCTCTAAAGTTATTGAACTCAGTCTAGAGGCTGCAGGGCCCCTAAGTGGAAAATGAGATCCTGCTCTTCCAGCTTGCACTAAGGCTGGCTAGAAGACTGTAGCAGGCCTGAGACAGACATGTTGGCATGGGAACACAGTGGTGTGTTGAAGTGGTAGGCAATCGGAAGCTCGTGATCATTTTTACAGAATGTTCTGCAAAGTAATTGTCCGGTCTGTGTTTCATCTATTAAATGTATGGGAGACCACATTGTGAACAGTTGACTGGATTGAGTGAAGTGCAGAGAAATTGCTGATTCACCTGGAAGGTGTGGCTGGGGCCTTACCTAGTAAGGAGGGAGCTGGTAAATGGGCAGGTGTTACACCTTCTACAATTGTATGGGAAGATGTTGTAGTGGTGAGGGGACGTGTTGGGAATGGAGGAGGAGAGGACCAAAGAGTCCAAGAAGGAATGATCCCTGCAGAATGCCGACAAGGGTGGGGAAGGCAATATGTGTCGGTCTAGGCATCCCACTGGAGGTGGCAGAACTGTCAGCTTATGTTTCTGAGGAGGCAGAGGCTGGTAGGGTGGTAACTAAGGACCAGGAGATTCTATCGTCATTGTGGGAGGAAAGAGAAGGAGTGAGGGTCGAAGGTCAGGAAATGGGTGAAACACAGTGCAGTGGCCCTGTCGATCGTGGGAGTTGGAAATCCTCAGTTGAGGAGAAAGGTGAATATTTCGGAGATGCCCTTGTCAAAGTTGGCATCATCAGAACAGATATGATGGCGATGGAGAAACTGGGAGCATGTAATGGAGTGTATACATGAAGCAGAGTGTGAGGATGTAGAGTCCAGGTAACTATGGGAGACAATGGGTTTGTAATGGATATCAGTGGCCAGCCTAACCACAGAAATAACAACAGAGATATTGAGGAAGGGAAAGACAGTCTTAGGATGGACCAGATCTTTGGTCACCTTATTTAGGGAAAAATATAAATGTTTCAGAGAAGAGTTTTAATTTGAAAACTTGAATACTTTTTGATACCTTATGTTGGTTGTTTTATAAGGAAAGCTTGGGCAGGCTGAGTTTGTTTTCACTGTGGTTTTGAAAAACGAAGGGCAGTTTGGTGGAGAATTATAAGATCCTGAATAGTCTTGACAAAGTGAATATGGAAAAAGCGTTTCCTCTTGTCCTCCTGAAATAGGGACACTGTTTTAAATTGAGGGGTCACCCACCTAGGACACAAATGAGGGGAATTCTTTGTCTCTCCAAAAGGTTGTGCGACATTTGGAACTCTGTAAGCTCATTTAAATTGTTACATATACTGGGTACATTTTCTCAATCCTGCATTAACCACTGCTGCTCTCATAGTTGTCCACGTATCTGCAAAGCCTGAGGTAGATTCCTGACCTTCCCCAAAGCCTCTGTCCTATAACTTGTTCTGGAAAGTTTGATAAACTCAGCTGAGTGCTTTCCTCACTGTCAACTGTTCCCATTCTTTTCCAAGGAAACAGAAGCCACCCACTCCCCGTGCCCCCCACACTACACTATTTACAGAGAAACCTCGGTGATCCGAAGGAGACAGGCAGAGCGTAATTCATTCATTTAATCGAATGCCGGGTAACATAGTTTACTAGAGCATTGGGACCATGCGATTTTGTCAGATAATCCATTATTCGGATAATCAAATGCTGGATCATCAAGGTTCCTCTGTAGTTTAAAGCCCTAGCCACAGCCCTAGTTATGTGATTCACCAGGACTCTGGTCCCACCCTGATTCACGTTGGGCCAATCCAATCAGAATATCTCCCTCCTTCTTAAGTATTGGTGCCAAGTTCCCAAGAATTTGAGTCTGTTTCTCCCACACTAGTCTTTCAGTCACATGGTTACCTCTTTAATCTTGTTGACCCTGTACTAAGTGGCTCAGGTAGTAATTTGGAGATTATTACGTTTTGATTTGGCGGTGCCAGTGTTGGACTGGGGTGTAAAAAGTTTAAAAAATCACACAATACCAGGTTATAGTCCAACGGGTTTAACTGGAAGCACTAGCTTTCAGAGTGCTTTTCCTTCATCTGGTGGTTGTGGAGTACACAATTGTAGGAAACAGAATTTATAGTAAAAGTTTACAGTATGACGTAACTGAAATTATACACTGAAAAATACCTGGATTGTTTATTTTGTCTCTCATGTTTCAGAATGGCCATGTTGATTTCAGTTCTTTCATATGTAAATTCCAGAACTTTCTTAAAGTTACATTCGCAAATGAACTTTAACAATAGGTGCCATATTCGCCCAGATAAGGCATTAAAGGTGTGAGGTGCCATGTATGAGGCAGGCTGTGCCCCAATGTTCAGACGGATTCTAATCTGAAAAAGGGATTTACAAAATCTTACATGGATTCATGCAGTTTTTGAGCAAAATAAAATGTAATGCTGCAAGTATGAGGATTCTGGGTATTCCAAGATGGAGGATGGAAAAATTTCTGGCTGTAACAGCTGCTCCTTTATTGAGGAATTTTAGGTGCTGGAGGTGATTTCCTCGAATTCCAGGAGCAGCAATTACTGTCTTATATGCTTGTTGCATTGTTTTGGAACTTTGGAAAAAAGAAGTTAAAACAACAGCAGATTTAAAAGGGAGAAGAACAGACAAAGGAAGCACATGCTGAGGTCAGTGCAGGAGAGAGAGAGAGAACCTGCACATTTACTGCCTTTGCTGTTTGAATTCATGTATCGCTGGACATCAGAGTGTATCTGGGAAAATTAACAAACAGTGAAATTCTGAACTGATCTTGGAGGAACTGTTTGGGCGAAGTTCACAGCACAGAAGCAAATAAGTGTATTGTTTTTAAGTGGGACGTACAGAAAGTCTGCAGTAGTGCATAGAGTGGGTTCTTTCTTCATTATATGTATTTTGAGACATGTCTCTTGATTAAACATAAAATATAAGCCATAACTATTAATTTATCTTGGGGCAGTGTTTTGTAGAGGAATAAGACAGAGTTATTTTCTGGGTCTGTAGATTGTGAAGGAGTAAAAATGGCCGTTAGTATAGTGACATGTACTTCTTGTCAGATGTGGGAGTTTAAAGAGAGTTTAAGGGTTACAGATTATATCTGCAATAAATGCTGTTGGTTGCGAATCTTATCAGATCGAATGGATCAGTTGGAGAGACAGTTAGAAGCAATGAGGAATTTGCAACAGTATGTGATGGATGGCTGTTATTGGAAGGGGGGGTAAGTCTCAGATACAGTCACATAGATGGGCTAACTCCGGGAAGGGTAAGAGAGGTTGGCACCTAGTGCAGAACCCTTCTATGGCTATGCCCATTTCAAACAAGTATGCTGTTTGGAAAATGTAGAGGGTGATGGATTCTTAGGGGAATGTAGCACGAACAGCCAAGTTTCTGGTATTGAGACTGGCTCAAATGCAACGAAGGGTATGTCAGGTTCCAAGAGATCAATTGTGTTAGAGGACTCTCTAGTCCAAGGTACAGACAGATGTTTCTGTGGCCAGCAGCAAAAAATCAGAATGGTGTGTTGCTTCCCTGATGCCAGGATCAAGGATGTCTCAGAAAGGGTGCAGAATGTTCTCAAGGGGGAGAGGGGCCAGCAAGAGGTCATTGTCCACATTGGAACCAATGATATAGAAAGGGAAAAAGTTGAGATTCTAAAGGGAGATCACAGAGATTTAGGCAGGAATTTAAAAAGAAGGTCCTCAAGAGTAGTGATATCTGTATTACTTCTGGTGCTACGAGCTAGTGAGGGCAGGAATAGGAGGATAGAGCAGATGAATGCATGGCTGAGGAGCTGGTATATGGGGGAAGGATTCACATTTTTGGATCTTTGGAATCTCTGTTGGGGTTAAAGTGATCTGTACAAGAAGGACGGATTGCATATAAATTGGAAGGGGACTGATAGACTGGCAGGGAGATTTGCTAGAGCTGCTCAGGAGGATTTAAACTAGTAAGGTAATGGGGTGGGACCCAGGGAGTTGGTGAGAAAAGAGATCAATCTGAGACTGATACAGTTGAGAACAGAAACAAGTCAAACTGTCAGGGCAGGTAGGGACAAGGTAGGACTAATAAATTAAACAGCATTTATTTCAATGCAAGGGGCTGAACAGGGAAGGCAAATGAACTCAGGGCATGGTTAGGAACATGGGAGCGGGATATCATAGCAATTACAGAAACATGGCTCAAAGATGGACAGGACTGGCAGATTAATGTTTCAGGATATAAATGCTACAGGAAGGATAGAAAGGGAGGCAAGAGATGAAGTGGAGTGGCATTTTTGATAAGGGATAGCATTACAGCTGTGCTGAGGGAGGATATTCCTGGAAATACATCCAGGGAAGTTATTTGGGTGGAACTGTGAAATAAGAAAGGGATGATAACCTTATTGGGATTGTATCATAGACCCCGTAATAGTCAGAAGGAAATTGAGAAACAAACTTGTAAGGAGATCTCAGTTATCTGTAAGAATATGGTGGTTATGGTAGGGGATTTTAACTTTCCAAACATAGACTTGGACTGCCATTGTGTTAAGGGTTTAGATGGAGAGGAATTTGTTAAATGTGTACAAGAAAATTTTCTGATTCAGTATGTGGATGTACCTACTAAAGAAGGTGCAAATCTTGACCTACTCTTGGGAAATAAGGCAGGCAGGTGACTGAGGTGTCAGTGGGGAGCACTTTGGGGACAGCGACCATAATTCTATTAGATTTAAAATAGTGATGGAAAAGGATAGACCAGATCTAAAAGTTGAAGTTCTACATTGGAGTAAGGCTAATTTTGACGGTATTAGGCAAGAATGTTCAAAAGCTGATTGGGGGCAGATGTTTGTAGGTAAAGGGACGGGTGGAAAATGGGAAGTCTTCAGAAATGCAATAACAAGAATCCAGACAAAACTTATTCCTGTTAGGGTGAAAGGAAAAGCTGGTAGGTATAGGGAATGCTGGATGACTAATGAAATCGAGGGTTTGGTTAAGAAAAAGAAGGAAGCATATGTAAGGTATAGAGAGAATAGATGGAGTGAATCCTTAGAAAAGTATAAAGGCAGTAGGAGTAAACTTAAGAGGGAAATCAGGAGGGCAAAAAGGGGACATGAAATGAGAATTTCATTTTGGCAAATAGAGTTAAGGAGAATCCAAAGGGCTTTTACAAATACATTTAGGACAAAAGAATAACTAGGGAGACAATAGGATCCCTCAAAGACTCGGATGCTGCCTGACCTGCTGTGCTTTTCCAGCATCACTCTGATCTAAACCCCCACCTCCCCTCAAAGATCAGGAAGGCAGCCTTTGTGTGGAGCCGCAGGAGATGGGAGAGATAGTAAACGAGTATTTTGCATCATTATTTACTGTGGAAAAGGATATGGAAGATATTGAAAGTAGTGAAATAGATGGTGACACCTTGCAAAATATCCATATTAAAGTGGAGGAAGTGCTGGATGTCTTGAAACGCATAAAGGTGGGATAATCCCCCACGACCTGATCAGGTGTACCCGAGAACTCTGTGGGAAGCTAGAGAAGTGATTCCTGGGTCTCCTGCTGCGATATTTGTATCATCGATAGTCACAGGTGAGGTACCGGAAGATTGGAGGTTGGCAAACGTGGTGCCACTCTTTTACAAGGGTAGTAGGGACAAGCCAGGGAACTATAAACCAGTGAGCCCGACGTCGGTGATGTGAAAGTTGTTGGAGGGAATCCTGAGGTACAGGATGTACATGTATTTGGAAAGGCAAGGACTGATTAGGGATAGTCAACATGGTTTTATGCATGGGAAATCATGTCTCACAAACTTAATTGAGTTTTTTGAGCAAGTAACAAAGAGGATTGATGAGGGCAGAGCAGTAGATGTGATCTATATTGACTTCAGTAAGGCGTTTGACACGGTTCTCCATGGGAGACTGGTTAGCAAGTTTGGGTCTCACGGAATAAAGGAAGAACTAGCCATTTGGATACAGAACTGGCACAAAGGGAGAAGACAGAGGGTGGTGGTGGAGGGTTGTTTTTCAGACTGGAGGCCTGTGGCCAGTGGAGTGCCACAAGGATCAGTGCTGGGTCCTCCACTTTTTGTCATTTACATAAATGATTTGGATGCGGGCATAAGAGGTACAGTTAGTAAGTTTGCAGATGACACCAAAGTTGGAGGTGTAGTGGACAGCGAAGAAGGATACCTCAGATTACAATGGGATCTTGATCAGATGGGCCAATGGGCCGAGAAGTGGCAGGTGGAGTTTAACTCAGATAAATGTGAGTTGCTGCACTTTGGAAAAGCAAATCTTAGCAGGACTTATACACTTAATGGTAAGGTCCTAGGGAGTGTTGCTGAACAAGGAGACCTTGGAGTTCAGGTTCATATCTCCTTGAAAGTGGAGTCACAGTAGATAGGATAGTGAAGAAGGCAATTGGTATGCTTTCTTTTATTGGTCAGAGTATTGAGTACAGGAGTTGGGAGGTCAAGTTGCGGCTGTACAGGACATTGGTTAGGCCACTGTTGGAATATTGCATACAAACCAGGTCTCCTTCCTATTGGAAAGATGTTGTGAAACTTGAAAGGATTCAGAAAAGATTTACAAAGATGTTGCCAGGGTTGGAGGATTTCAGCTATAGGGAGAGGCTGAACAGCTGGGTCTGTTTTCCCTAGAGCATCGGAGGTTGAGGGGTGACCTTATAGAAGTTTACAAAATTATGAGAGGCAAGGATAGGGTAAATAGGCAAAGTCTTTTCCCTGGGGTCAGGGAGTCCAGAACTAGAGGGCATATGTTTAGGGTGAGAGGGAAAAGATATAAAAGAGACCTAAGGAGCAACTTGTGCACACACAGCGTGGTACGTGTATGGAATGAGCTGCCAGAAGAAGCGGTGGAGGCTGGTACCATTGCAACATTTAAGAGGCATTTGGATGGGTGTATGAATAGGAAGGGTTTGGAAGGGTCTGGGCTGGCTGCTGGCAGGTGGGACTAGATTGGGTTGGGATATCTGGTCAGCATGGACAGGTTGGTCTGAAGGGTCTGTTTCCGTACATCTCTATGACTCTATGACTCTAAAATCTTATGGTTTACTTGTGATGTCACTCTTTTCCTCTGGGCTCTTGTCCTTGAGCTTCAATTTATCTTGTTTTAATAAAAAATTACAAATTACAAGCTAAAATAAAAGCAAGCAAAAAGCATTTCTTCCCCTTTGCACCAAATTCCCGCACTGCCTCCAAATTCCCTGAACTACATATTCACTCGGGCTGTGTCACACTCTGGATGTGAGCCATCCTTCCAGACCATGTGAAGATTAATGTCCACCTGCTTAATATCCTCACCTTCCCCCACAGAAGAATGCTCCGGCTCTCCAGGCTCATCAGCCTTCTTCCCATTCCCTCTTTGCCTGCTGCAGTGCTGCAGAGTACAGCATGCTAGGATCAAGCAGCACCTATCTGGACTGTACTCATCCAAGCAGTGGAACCTCATCTGCAGGAGGCCCATCATTTGCCTCACTGGAGTCCTGGTTACTGAGCTATATTATATTTGCAAGATTGAGACAATGCCCTTTGAAGTGCCTCTTGTTGCTCAGAAGTGAAGCCTGTGTTTTTGGCTCTGACACTGACTTCACCCCCTCTGGGTCTGGTCACAGTTTTTATCCATTCATAGGTTATATTTAACAATTGGCAGATCATGGAAGGCAATATAGTTTGTGCTGGATACAGTGAGAACCAGGTTTGGGCTGATTGTCAGAATCACCCCCATGTCCTTTTCTACTTAGACTTCCCGGATAGACTACGTCTGATGAACCCCACATATTTCCACCCACTACAACTCCAGCTCTCATCCTTACCCCCTGAATCTCATCAGTACAGATTCGTTATGCTCCTACCACAATTCTGCTGGTGAGGACACAGTGATAGTGACTACCCATCACTCTCCATCTGCAGCCTCCCATGTCCTTATATACTGAATATTCCGTCTTCACTGTCCTTGTAGTCTCTGAATCTCAGGCTGCTGCTTAGATTCCCCAGCATTGTGTGTCCCCATGTCCTATCACAACAGTATTCTCTAAAACCCAGCCACTTCATTGTGCTAACCCACTTGACTGAACATACTTCATCTGCCGACTGACCTGGAGATATGGCCCTAACTGATAAATGACCTGGTTGATCTCCGTTCAGCTCCCGAACTGACTACTTGCTCTGAATCTAAGACTGACTGAGCCCACTCCCTGGACAGTAATAAGATGGACCCAATGGCTCTAACTGCTACAAACAGATTTGTCCTGAGCCCCTTGATTGATGGTGATATCCCACAGACTGACAGCAGCCCCCCACTTGATTTGATGGCAGAGTTCCCCCTCGATTTTAGGGCACGGCATTTGATTGATGCACATGCAGGCTATGTGTTGCCCAAGTTGTTGGCACTTGCTGTGCATTTGAAATTGATGTAGCAGTGTGCGGTACAGCAACAAATAACTGATAACTGCTAACTAATAACCAAGAAAAGCTGTCTAGCTTTGTGTCTGTGATAAACACACAAGTAATACAGAAATACCGTCAGCATTTACAGTGCAGAGAAGGGGTAAAGCAATAAAAGGTGAGGCAAGATAAGGACACTATGAGCTTACAGGTCGATGCAAAATGAATAAGAGCTAAGAATGCATGCAGCAGCATTCCAATGTTAGGTATCAGTGTGCTCCAAAGTGCAGCATTATAGTTCATCAACATACTGTAAGCGGATCAGAAGTGTACCTTGATGGTGTGATGAGGCTGTAAGATACCAGTGCCAGAGGGCATCGGGTCATCCTGGTAGTTATCCAAAGAATGTTTCCTGTGACATTGGTGCCAAGTGTCCAGATTTTTCGAGATTGTGCTGTATATTTAGATAACTTGCGATCCTAGCTGATGGTAAGACTGGACACATCAGGTCCTAGCATGAAATCTGTCTTGATCGATCATAGGTTAATGTATAATTTTTCTTTAATAATACAACAGAAATGTATCACACACCAACAAATACATTAAAACAACGCTATCTAAGTAAACAGCACAATTTAGAAAAAGCTGGAGTGCATAAGTTTATAGAATTTGGCATGGGGTGCTGTGCAGGGACAATATAAGTTTGAACATTTGATTTATATTTCAAAATCTCCTGAATCCATGATTCCTCTGAAGGCCTTGAACTATGACGTATCAGGAATCTGCTGTGACTCCACATAAATGTGCTCGGAGCAAGGCGATAAGATCCCTACAGTGTGGAAGCAGCCCATTTGGTCCATTAAGTCCACACCAATCTTCTGAAGAGCATCCAATCCAGAGCCAGTCCATCCCTATAAACCTGCATTCCCCATGGCTAACCTACACATCCCTGGACATTATGGGCAATTTAGCATGGCCAATCCACCTAACCTGCACATCTTTGGACAAGATTCCTGGAGGAAACCCACAGACACGGGAGAACGTACCCAACTCCAGACAGACAGACAGACATCCAAGGCAGGAATCGAACCCCTAGCGCTATGAGGCATAAGTGTTAACCACTGAGCCACAGTGCCACCCATGAAGGGCTTATGCCCGAAACGTCAATTTCCTCCTCCTTGGATGCTGCCTGACCTGCTGTGCTTTTCCAGCACTGTACTCTTGAGCCTGCATCTGCAGTTCTCACTTTCTCCTAGATGCAGAATGCTACATTGCAGAGTCAGACAGCTGCCCTTGTACACCAAACACAAAAAATTAGCAAGTTTCAGAAGTAATTGGACAGTCAACTATAACGGTGGCCTTTACTGCAATATAAAAATATTTGGAAGTCTCGCCATAACTGTAACAGGACATTAATGAGACCACACCCCAAATATTGGGCACATTTTTGGTCACCTTATTTGAGAAGGGATAAAGTTGATTGGACGCAATTCTGTGAAGGGTTGACTAGGATGAAGGAGTTATAAGGGAAGAGTTAGCACTTTATTGCAGTTTAGAAAAATACAAATGATCTTGATGAGACATATGTGATTCCAAGGGGTTTTACAGGATAGATGTAATAAAGATGCTCCTCTTTTGAGGTATCTAGAACTGGATCATTGTTTCACAATGAGAGATTTTCCATTAATGTGGAGATGAAAAGGAATTACATCTCTCAAAGATTAGATAATCCTTGAAATTCCCCACCATAGACAGTACTCATGCCATTTACCACCCCCTGAGAAAAAGAACAGGAAGTGACACCACCAACCCAAGGAACCCCAAACATATAAATAGAAAGCCGGTAACACCATCATTGCTTTGTCTGGAGGCTCACTGAAGATGTTACTTAGTATGATGACAAAATGTCTGAAAATGAACCTTCCAACTCAGTGAGCAAACTTACATCCAGAACCTCAACCTGAGCTACAAATCTTCTCAAAACTCGCTAAGGTACATGCAGTACCAGGATCTCAGCTAGAGGCCTCAGGTAAGCTTCCAATCACAATGCCTATCATTGCTGAGAGTCCACTACAAAATCATCCAAACCCTCTCAGTATGCCAGCTGATCTGCTATTGAAATCCTCATTCATGTCTTTATTATCTTGAGGTTTGACTAATCTATTTTTACTCTTGGCCTGTCTCCCAAACACATATCCAAATATCTCCTAAGTGGCACCAAGACGCATTCATCTATCTCTTTACCTACATTGGCTCTTGGTTAAACAATGCCTCAACTTTTCAAATTCGAATTTGAGTTTTGAAATCCCTTCATCCTTATATCTGTAATCTCCCCTGGCCCCACAATTCCTTTTGCACATTTTAGACTCTTCAGCATCCTCAATTTTAATCACCCAAGCATTGGTGGCCATGGTTTCAGTGACCTAGGGCCCTAAACTCTGACATTTGTTCTTGAACCCTCACCACCTTTCTCCCTCATTTTCTCCTTTTTAATACTCTTTAAAACCGACTTCTATGACTGATTCCAGTCACCTGATCTTCGTAGATGGCTCAATGACATAGTTTGATTTATAGGATTCTGAGAAGTTCGGTGAGACCATCTGTATGCCAAAATTATGACATATATGCAAGTTGCTGTCAAATGTCAGATGCAGTAATAGTGCTTCTTCCTCAGAGGGGCTGGTGCATTTTTTTCTCTTTCTCCTGGGGCTGCCATGAATATCAAGGAGGCAGCTCTTGGGTATCTGAAAGCACAAAATAAGAAGAAGGTTGGAATGAGGTGGGATGATGGTGAGATGGAAAGCTAGAAGCCCATCGCTACATCATCTGCAGCTTGCACGCCATAGCAAGCTGAGTATGTGGTAGGAATTGAGAAGAGGGATAAAATGCAGGAACATACCATTACCTTGAGTGTTGTTGGTAACACTGGCCACTCAGTCACAGTTTGTATCATGACATAGAGCACCAACTCTTGTGTTAGGCTTTTCCCATGTTCCTGAAAATTTTAGGAAATATCTGTTTAATTGAGCTTACTGATTTCTGTTCATTGACACTTCATTTCCATTTTAGATTGAGCTCGATGCATACGCAGTTAGTCAATGTGCCTTATGGTCAATAGCAGATAATGTACCTGAGGTTTCCCTACCTATGTGGCCTGAACGTTGTTTGCAGCTGACTATTGACTTTGAGGCTGGTTTCTCTTGGTTCTTGAAGATAAAGACTACAGAGTAACTTGTTTTTAACCATTTGAGTCATCAGAAAAAAAAACAATGCCCATTTAAGTTCATGTGGTGCCCTTTGCCTTTAACATTAGCACTCCACTATTGAGTTTCACTCCCTGTGACTACCCTAGGAAAAGTGACTCTTGTGTAAGGTCACCTTAAAGGCAGTTTTCTAGTTCTTCTATAAATAAAGGTTTTGTTTAGTGATTGTCCACACTATTGTGGGAAACCTGTACAATAGTGTTTGACACCTCTGCACACCCATTGCACACCTGGATAATAGTGTTTGACACCTTTGCACACCCATTGCTGCCAGGGCAAGTTTTAGGTTCTTCATACTTTTCAGGAATCCTCTGCTTCGGAAATTTCTTGAGCAGGGTGGTTAGGCAGAATTCATTGCTCACCACTCTGTGCCTCTCCAATGGTGCTGTCTGTGTTAGTTTTTGGACTGTTTTGGCAGTATTCCCCACTTTGGCATGATTGATGAGCTAACCACTAAGTCCTTCACCCACTGCCCTGTGATGTTTATATTAGATGCTGATTGTTCCAAATCTTCAGCGCAGCTGGTATCAGAAATGGGACACCACAGAACTGACGGGAAACATTTGCATGAAATTTGAGAAGCAAAGGAGCAACAGTTTCAGATTTCAGTTAAATGTGTGTGGAGTAATTCTTACGTGAAACCAAATGTTACAATGGCATTTAACCTCTGCTGAGGAACTGAGTACACAGTTTGACTCCAAAAACTGAGGCAGCTGCAGTAAAAGATGGGTTGGTGATGATGGAGTAATGTGGTGGGGATAGTGCATCTATCTTTAATAGAGTATCTATGAAGTTCAGGAGAGTAAGATTAATTTAGGAGCAGATTCTGGATTAGTGGTGCTGGAAGAGTACAGCAGTTCAGGCAGCATCCAAGGTGCAGTGAAATCCTTGTAGAGAGAGGAGGAAAACTTCTTCAAGGCAGGCAGCCCAAACAAGCTGGCCTACACTGTCTTTTCATGTCATTTGCATCTGCATAAAAAGCACAAAGAGGCAAGGGAATGAGATATAAAGTGGAAAGTAAACGTGGCGCTCAGTTGCAATGAGGGCAGGAGATATGATGAGACACATTATAAAAAGAAGCAGATAGAATAAGTATGAAATAAAACAATGAAAATGCCACACTGTTGAGAGAACAAGAGGATGAAAGGGGTGAGTGAAAGAGGTAATTTACCTACAAAGTGATCTCTCCCCTGAAGCAGATAGAGAGCAAATGCTGGCCCCTCCTATCCTGAGAGCTTGACCAACGCATCTCATCCACGTCCTGCACCTCCGCCCTCGAAACCCACCCCTCCAACTGCAACAAGGACACAACCCCCTGGTCCTCACATTCCATCCCACCAACCTCGCATAAATCGTATCATCCGCCGACATTTCCGACACCTACAAATGGACCCCACTACTGGGGATATATTTCCCTCCCCATCCCTATCTGCATTCTGCAAAGACTGTTCCCTCCATGACTACTGGGTCAGGTACATGCCCCCTAACAATCCACCCACCCTTCCTGGCACCTTCCCCTGTCATCACAGGAATTGCAAAACCTGCACCCACACCTTCCCTCTTACCTCCACCCAAGACCGCAAAGGAGCCTTCCACATCCATCAAGGTTTCACCTGCACATGTCATTTATTGTATCTGCTGCTCCCGATGCGGAATCCTCTACACTGAGGAGACTGCACGCCTTCTCATAGAGTGCTTTAGAGAACATCTCTGGGATACCCGCACCAATCAACCCCACCGCCCCGTGGCTGAACATTTCAACTCCTCCTCCCACTCCACCGAGGACACACAGGTCCTGAACGGTTCCTCTTCTGCCTCAGATCCCTCCAATCCTAGAGCATCAATGTGGATTTCACCAGTTTCCTCATTTCCCCTCCCCTCACCTTACCCCATTTCCAACATTCCAGCTCAGCACTACCCTCATGACCTTCCCATCTGTCAATCTTCCTTCCCACCTAGCCGCTCCACCCTCCTCTCCAACCAATCACCTTTACACCCACCTCCATCCACCTAGTGCACTCTCAGCTACCTTCTCCCCAGCCCCACCCACCTCCTATCTATCTCTCCACCCCGAGGCTCCCAGCCATATTCCTGATGAAGGGCTCCTGCCTGAAACATCGATTTTCCTGCTCCTCAGATGCTGCCTGACCTGCTGTGCTTTTCCAGCACCACACTCTCAACATCGGACTCATGCCAGCCTCATGACAAACTCATAGCACTTTCCCAGCTCACTTAGAATACTGTCATCCACTTCAATGCTGTACTTTGGAGCACACACACAATTTTGATTACAATGCTGCTGCCAGGCCATTTTGTGTAAAAGAAACCCATGGATTGGAGCTCAGTGCATTTCAGGGCCAGTCACTTGGTTCTTACCACTTGCTCACTTACAGCCTACCCAGATGTTCGCAGCATTTCAGCCTTGCAAACTCCCACACTGCTACTTTGTTTAGAACTTACAGGCTTACTGCACTTCTGTCTTACTTTTCAGCATGTGCCAGCAATGTATATGGTATAGGGAACACAATGAAAATGTTTCAGACAAAGACAGTATGTCTGAATGCGTAAATAAATTAGTCCTTATCCAAGGTGCCAGGAACTATCTTCAGTCAGGGTGTCCCATGGTCATCACTCAATCACAGTCCAGGGATTTGGCATAATCAGTCAGCCACTTGGGGTAATCAGAGTCAGGGAGTCCATATCAATACAGTTAGGAGAGTGGGCCACACTCAGTCCTGCAGCTCCAGTTTAATCAGTCCAGGGATTGGCAGTAAGTCAGATGGAAGCCTACACAGAGATCAGCCAGGGCTCTGTTCACTCATTGGTCTGGGCTGTTTTCCACGTTAGTGAGAGTAGGAGGTATGCCATGATCTGGCTAGAGGCTCTATTCACTGCAAGTCTAAAGGGGGCTTCATGGGTCTTGTTATGATGGGTATATTGGAGATGTCTATTGTGGGGATTGGAGGCAGCAGGCTGGGATGCAGAGAGGATAATAATGTGAAGGAGGCACATCCCCTACGCCCCAAGTCCTCAGCAGGGGCCTCACCTTCGTTCCCCTACGCCCTCGAGTCCTCAGCAGGGGCCTCACCTTCGTTCCCCTACGCCCTCGGATTAATGAGTTCAACACGCGGCGAGATATTGAACAATTCTTCCGCCGCCTTCGCCTCCGTGCCTACTTTCACAACCAAGACTCCCGCCCACCCTCTGACGACCCCTTCTCCCGCCTCCAACACACCCCATCCACCTGGACACCCCGTGCAGGCCTCCTACCCGCCCTCGACCTCTTTATAGCCAACTGCCGCCGTGACATCAACCAACTCAACCTGTCCACCCCTCTCACCCACTCCAACCTCTCACCCTCAGAACGTGCAGCCCTCCACTCCCTCCGCTCCAATCCCAACCTCACCATCAAACCCGCAGACAAGGGAGGCGCGGTGGTAGTTTGGCGCACTGACCTGTACACCGCTGAAGCCAAACGCCAGCTCGCGGACGCCTCCTCTTATCGCCCCCTTGACCACGACCCCACCTCCCACCACCAAACCATCATCTCCCAGACCATCCAGGACCTCATCACCTCAGGGGATCTCCCATCCACCGCCTCCAACCTCATAGTCCCACAACCCCGCACCGCCCGTTTCTACCTCCTGCCCAAAATCCACAAACCTGCCTGCCCCGGCCGACCCATTGTCTCAGCCTGCTCCTGCCCCACCGAACTCATCTCCCAATACCTCGACACGGTCCTGTCCCCTTTAGTCCAAGAACTCCCCACCTACGTTCGGGACACCACCCACGCCCTCCACCTCCTCCAGGATTTTCGCTTCCCCGGTCCCCAATGCCTTATTTTCACTATGGACATCCAGTCCCTGTACACCTCCATCCCCCATCACGAAGGACTCAAAGCCCTCCGCTTCTTCCTTTCCCGCCGCACTAACCAGTACCCTTCCACTGACACCCTCCTTCGACTGACTGAACTGGTCCTCACCCTGAATAACTTCTCTTTTCAATCCTCCCACTTCCTCCAAACTAAAGGAGTTGCCATGGGCACTCGCATGGGCCCCAGCTATGCCTGCCTCTTCGTAGGATATGTGGAACAGTCCATCTTCCGCAACTACACTGGCACCACCCCCCACCTTTTCCTCCGCTACATCGATGACTGTATCGGCGCTGCCTCGTGCTCCCACGAGGAGGTTGAACAGTTCATCAACTTTACTAACACCTTCCATCCCGACCTGAAATTCACCTGGACTGTCTCAGACTCCTCCCTCCCCTTCCTAGACCTTTCCATTTCTATCTCGGGCGACCGACTCAACACAGACATCTATTATAAACCGACTGACTCCCACAGCTACCTGGACTACACCTCCTCCCACCCTGCCCCCTGTAAAAACGCCATCCCATATTCCCAATTCCTTCGTCTCCGCCGCATCTGCTCCCAGGAGGACCAATTCCAACACCGCACAACCCAGATGGCCTCCTTCTTCAAGGACCGCAGATTCCCCCCAGACGTGATCGACGATGCCCTCCACCGCATCTCCTCCACTTCCCGCTCCTCCGCCCTTGAGCCCCGCTCCTCCAACCGCCACCAAGACAGAACCCCACTGGTTCTCACCTACCACCCCACCAACCTGCGCATACAACGTATTATCCGCCGCCATTTCCGCCACCTCCAAACGGACCCCACCACCAAGGATATATTTCCCTCCCCTCCCCTATCAGCGTTCCGCAAGGACCACTCCCTTCGTGACTCCCTTGTCAGATCCACACCCCCCACCAACCCAACCTCCACCCCCGGCACCTTCCCCTGCAACCGCAGGAAATGTAAAACTTGCGCCCACACCTCCACACTCACTTCCCTCCAAGGCCCCAAGGGATCCTTCCATATCCGCCACAAGTTCACCTGTACCTCCACACACATCATCTATTGCATCCGCTGCACCCGATGTGGCCTCCTCTATATTGGTGAGACAGGCCGCTTACTTGCGGAACGCTTCAGAGAACACCTCTGGGCCGCCCGAACCAACCAACCCAATCACCCCATGGCTCAACACTTTAACTCCCCCTCCCACTCCACCGAGGACATGCAGGTCCTTGGACTCCTCCACCGGCAGAACACAACTACACGACGGCTGGAGGAGGAGCGCCTCATCTTCCGCCTGGGAACCCTCCAACCACAAGGTATGAATTCAGATTTCTCCAGCTTCCTCATTTCCCCTCCCCCCACCTTGTCTCAGTCGGTTCCCTCAACTCAGCACCGCCCTCCTAACCTGCAATCCTCTTCCTGACCTCTCCGCCCCCACCCCACTCCGGCCTATCACCCTCACCTTGACCTCCTTCCACCTATCCCACCTCCATCGCCCCTCCCCCTAGTCCCTCCTCCCTACCTTTTATCTCAGCCGGCTTGGCTCTCTCTCTCTTATTCCTGATGAAGGGCTTATGCTCGAAACGTCGAATTCTCTATTCCTGAGATGCTGCCTGGCCTGCTGTGCTTTGACCAGCGACACATTTGCAGTTGTAAGGGTGGGAGGCAATGCAGTGTGGGAGAGCATGGGATATTGCGTGGAGGGAGCAATGTTCATTGATGGTCACCAACACTCTGGCTTCATTGTGGGGCAAGACACTGTGTCCTCTTGGGGGAATGAGGGGAGAAGTAAGAAGACATGCAATTAAAGAAACAGTTTGGGTGGGGTAGATCTGAGGTTGACAGGAAGGACAAGGTAGAAAGGAACATGAAGGTCTGGGGCTCACCTAGACTGAGCGGCTGAGTTGATGACTCACTTTATGAAGAGTGGTCTACTGCTTCACTCCACCCTCACACAAATTGAAATTGGACAATGGAAGTGAAAATGGCTGCCACCATATGGAGGACATTTTTTTTATTTCTGAGGGAAGGGGCTCCACTTTTGTGTAATGAGAGGATGCTCTAACGACAATAGAGTCAAACATATACCTGCAAAGTACAGGTGAAAGACGACTGTTACCACCTCATGTTATATGTGGACCACATTCATTAGCTATCAGTGTTGACTAAAAATCCCAGTCACAAGCAATCAGGACCACTTCACTCACCATTACAAACCAATCCTACTAATGGCTGCGATGCACAAGTAATGTCATGCAGCCTGGAAAGACTCATCCTGGTCACCAAAGTATATCATAATTTGGCCCTGTCCATCCCTCTTTCACACATACACTTAGAACACTATGATCAGTTTTGGCTCTTACATCTAAGGAGAAATATATTGGTATTGGAGGCACTCCAAAGACAGTCTGGTTCTGTACTCATTGGGGGGTTTAGAAGAATGAGAAGTGACCTTATTCAAACATACAAGATTCTTTGGGGGCTTCACAGGGTAGGTGTGGAGAGACTGTCTCCTTTTTTGGACAGTCCAAAACACATCCCCTCACACTCACTCCTTCACTGTCACACTGATCCCCTCACACTCACTCCATCACCATCACACTGATCCCCTCACACTCACTCCAACAACACCACCCTGGATCTCACAGTAAAGAGTCACCCATTTAAGACAGAGATAGTGGGATTCTACTCTTTCAGAGGGTAATCAATCCATGGAATTATTTAGTACAGAAGGTTGTGTTGTTAAGTATGTTCAAGATTGAAACAAACAGCTTCATAATCAATAAGGGAATCAAAGATAATGAGGAAAAAGCAAGAAAATGGAGTTGAAAATTATTAGATTAACTAAGCAGCTCATCGCCACCTCCTTTAGGGTGATAAATGCTGGCTGAGCATGAAGTGCACACATCTTGTGACAAAACTTTTTAAAAATGTTTGTGTGCACATTTGAAGTGACATAATCGACAAGGTTATGGATCAAGAGCTAGAATGTGGGGCAAGGCTAGAACCAAGTAGCTAAAGGGCTTCTCACTGTGCTGTCATGATAGGACTGTCCTATCTATGATGAGCTTGTCCTTCAGTCATTGTGAAGGTGCCAGTGTTGGACTGGGGTGAACAAAGTCAGAGATCACACAATACCAGGTTATAGGCCAATCGGTATATTTGAAACCACCAGCTTTTGGAGCACTGCTCTTTCGTCAGGTGTCATGTGACTTCTGACTTTGTCAAGACCATAGGATTCAACACATAGGCACCAACACATGCTAATCAATAGTCTCTCTCTCCCCCTGCTTTCTGATGTTGAACACATACCATTCACAAGTAACATTGATATGGGGTTCAAAATATATATTCAATGTTTCAAATGTGTTCCTGTATGGGTTCTGTGCTCCTCACTCAGCCTACAGTACAATTCAGCTTCTAGTATTCTTTCCACAGCCCTGATCACTGCTTGATCCTGTCCCTGATTGTGTATTATTTCCTTGGGATACCTCGGTATGCCAACGTCTTCCTCAATTGAAATTAGGATGCAAAATAATTATTTAACAAGTCTACTATTTCCTTATTTGCATTTATAATATCGCTACTATCTGTAATGAGCTCCTGGCCACCTTCATTCATTTAACATAATTAGATGAAAAAAAAGTTTGTAGATTTTGAGGTCACTTGTCAGGTTTATTTTCTCATAGTTCCCTTTAATTAGCTCTTCCTGTTTGTTTTTGCATCCACTATATTTTTCCCATTCATCAAGATCTTTACAATTTGCTCTCACTCATGTATGGTTTTCTAGTAGGTTTGAGGGTAGTGATGCCAATGCTGGACTATTAATCTAGGGAGAAAGTGAGGACTGCAGATGCTGGAAATTAGAGTCGAGAGTGTGGTGCTGGAAAAGCACAGCAGGTCAGGCAGCATCCAAGGAGCAGGAAAATCGGTGTTCAGGCAAAAGCCCTGCCCGAAACGTCGATTTTCCTGCTCTTCGGATGCTGTCTGACCTGCTGTGCTTTTCCAGCACCACATTATCGATTATTAATGTACGTACCCAGGTAATACTCTGGGTTCAAATCCCACCTTGGCAAATAGTGAGACTTGTATTCAGTAAAAGAATGGAATTAAAAGTCTACTGATATCAATTGTCCAGGACAAAGTAATGTCTTTGAGGGAAGGAAATTGTTGTCTTTACCTGGTCTGGCTGACATGTGTCTCCAGACCTGAAGCATTATAATTGGCTCTGAACTACCTTCTAGGCAATTAGGAATAACCCACAGATGTCGGTCTGACCAGTGATGTCCCTTGCCTGTGAATAGATGTTTTAAAAATGTTGCCTCTTATAAAGACCATTTATTTTGGCAAACAGAAACTTGCCTTTCAGGATATAAATAATATTTTAAAATCACATTTAATATTTATTTTAAAATCCTTGTGTCATTTCCTCCACTGTTGTTTTATTATGTGTCATTTCCTCCAGTGTCTTTTTATTATCCGTCCTGAAGTTATCCTTAAGTAAATCTAGAAACCTGGCAGCTGTTTTGTATTTCATGCTTTCAAACCTTTCCAGTGAAATTCTCCCCAAGTGGCTTGGACCACAGGGGAAATTTGGGAGAATGGGGGAAATGGAAAAATAAGATTCTAAAACTTGAAAAAAAGTCTGATTTTGCCATTAAGGTTTCAACTGTTAGACAATTAATAAGTGATGAGAAGCCTATTTGAATGTATTAGCATATCATATTTAGCTGATCTTCGTTTATTCCTATGCAGTTTGTGATTTCTCAGATTTCAGTGAGAAAATTAGATGGTCCAATTTCCAACTTGAAAGTCTGGCAGGTGCAATTTTCCAATGTTTTCTCCAAGTGTTCACGTCTCTATTTCCCAATTTCTCAGGACATGTTCCATGGGTGGTGACCGCCAACACTCCCCACAGATTTTGCATCGGCAAAATACCAGCCTCTCCACATCACCATGATACATCTTAGATTACTTCAGAAGACATTAGTACTTCACTGTTGCAATTTGGAACTGACACATTACATTGCAATTGTTCTGCCAAGTTGCTCTGCATGCAGGGATATATACTCATCTCATACATCTGTGCAGGACTCATGTCAGTGCTGTTAGCTTGCTTTCTTGAGCTCACTCACTTTGCATTTGCTTGAATGCTCACAGCATCTCTGTGCAGTCTTGCCTTTTAATGCATTGCTGCTTCATTCAGAACTGACAGGTTCAATGCATCTCTGTCTTGCCTTTCAATTTAGCATACAAAGAAAACCAGGCAGCTTCTATTGCTTGCACTGAACAGCCAAGGAGCTGCACATGTTGTTTGGCGCCATGCTACAAATGAAATAGAGGCAGAATAGACTATTTGACACTTTGTAAGATCATGGCTAATACGTTTCAGTTTGGAATTCCATGTTCCAATATTCCCTCAATAACCCTTGATTACTCTGATTAACGTGAATTTATCCACCTCTATCATAAACATGCTCTGTGATTCCACTTGAGCGCTATCTTCTGAGCCTGAGAATTCCAAGTCACACAACTTTCTGAGAGAAAAAACTTCTATCTCTATCTTGAAAAGGTAGCCCCTAATTTTAAAAATTCTGGACTGACCCACAAATGGAATCATCCTTTTATATGCCCACCTCATCGCTCCCATTCAGAACCTATTACAGTTCAATCAAGTCAGCCCTCACTCTTCTAATGTCCAGTGGAAACAAGTCCAGCTTTTCAACCTATCAATTTACTGCAGGTATTAATTTGGTAAATCTCTCCTGTACTGCTTCCAATGCATTTACAGCCTTTGTTAAATTAGGAGACTAAAACTGCACACAGTAGAGTTCAAGGTGTAATGCCACCAAAGCACTTAATTGAAGAATAATGTTCTTACTTTAATATTCAATTAGTCACATAATAAAGGATAGCACTCCATTAGCCCCTTTCATTGTGTGCTGTAACTGCATATCAACTTTTTGTGACTTATGCATTTGCAATCCCTCTGCACTTCAGAGTTTTACTGTCATTCTCTCTTTAAGCAATACCCTGCTTTTAATATCCTTTTTGCCAAAGTGAGCAACTTTACATTTTTCTACATTAAACTCCAATGCCAGATTTTTGCCCACATTCTCAACCATCCATACCTATCTGCAATTTCCAAATATCTCCTGTACAACTACTTTTAAACCTATCTTGGTGTCATCTGCAAATTGAGCTGCCATGCATTTGCTCCCCTCAGTTAGGTCATTAATGTAAATTATGCTGACATGAGAACCCAGTACAGATCCTGTGTAACTGCACTTTTTACAACTTGCCAATCACCCAAAGTCCAATGTATGCAATATGTTTGGTTTCTGCTAGTCAGCTCATTTTCTATCCTTTGTTACCATATGTCATATGTTACCCCTTACATTATGAGCGTTTATTTTCACCAATAATCTTTGATGTTACACCTTACCACATGCATTCTGGAAATCCAATGACCCCTAAAATCCTAACTTTATTCACAATACAAATTAAACATTCAAAGAACTTAAATATATTGCTTAAACATGATTTCTCTTTTGCAAAACCATGTTGACTCTTCCTGATTACCTTAAATTTTTCTAAGTTTGCAGTTAAAACTTTTTGAACAATTGATAACACTTTCCCACACAACCATCAAGCTAGCAGACCCATGGTTTCCTGTCTCCCCCCTCCATTACTTGAATAGAGGGGTCTCAAAAGGACCAATCTGATGGAACCTTTCCTCACTACAGTGCATTCAGAGAAATTAACACCAACGCTTCTACCCCCTCATTAACACCTCCTTTAAAACCCTGGGATCAAACCCACCAGGACCCAAAGATTTGTCAGCCCATAACACTTTCCTCGTGCAGATGCTTGTGATTTGCTGCCAAGAATGGCTTCAGTCCCCCTCAGTATACAATCACCTCCTACAATTCTTGTTGCTCCTCCCACTTTAATGGTTAGTTTGCATGCCACCCTGCTGCCCCACTCTCATTTAGATAGGCTGAGAAAACTTCAAATCTATTGGACAATTGCAGACACTCAAAATCCTGCTCCCCATATCCCCTTACCTGTCTCATCAACAGTCACGCCCACTTGTCCCTGACCATTCTAAGTTGTGTGACTGACTCCTTGAATAACCGATTCAGCTAGCTCACCTCCTGTCTGACGTATTAATGTGTCTGTACGTCAGCCTCCAACTCAAAGACTCTGAGCGGAAGTTGCTCAAACATCAAACATTTATAACAGACAATGGCATCCAGGGGCTCCCACTTGCAACATCCTTGAAACATGACTGGAATTGCTGTCTTAACTGAGTTTTAATTATTTAATTATATTCGCCTGCTTATGTATCCTTTTATATATTTTATTAACTTTACCACCAATCTTGAAATTTAAGAACAGAAAAGACTTTTATCACTTACAAGAGGCTCACAAAGAGCTAATTCCATTCTCTGTAGCAGATCAAAAATCAATTTCAACTATAGCGGCAGTGAATCTAACTGCCTCTGAATGCCTGTCACGAGGTCCTCATGAGAGAGGATTAGATTACTTACAGTGTGGAAACAGGCCCTTCGGCCAAACAAGTCCACACCGACCCGCCGAAGCGCCACCCACCCATACCCCTACATTTACCCCTTACCTAACACTACGGGCAATTGAGCATGGCCAATTTACCTGACCCGCACATCTTTGGACTGTGGGAGGAAACCGGAGCACCCGGAGGAAACCCACGCAGACACGGGGAGAACGTGCAAACTCCACACAGTCAGTTGCCTGAGTCAGGAATTGAACCCGGGTCTCAGGCGCTGTGAGACAGCAGTGCTAACCACTGTGCCACCGTGCCGCCCACCAGGTCCTCTCAGGCATGCTGAATGCTTACCTTGGGATCCCCCTCTTGCCTGATCCTCTCGGTGATGTTGGCTGCTTCTTTCAAAATTATCCTTTCACCTGCCAAAATAATGTCACACATAATACAACGGCACTGCTTCTGCAGTATCAACATTGCATATGCACCAGCCTAATGGACCATGTCCGAAAACCTAACAGGATGCAGTATTTAGCTGAGTGAAGGGGGATTATGGCCATTCGAGGGTTATTCAAGGGCATCAGCAGATCACATTGCAGGTGATTGGTCAGTCGAGTGCTTGCTCCATGCAGAGTGTGGGAAGCTGTGTCATGCCAGTCTGGGAATTAGGCCACGGTCAGACCCACACCAATCAGACTGATGAGGATTGAAAGTGCACCTATTAACAGATGTGAGATTCTATTTTGAATGCAGAGTCATCCATGCTACTTATGTGCCTCAGAGGTTTCTCTCTTTTCCTTTCAATATGTCTAGGTGCAGTCCCAGGGTCTGCAACTGGAGTGGAGAAAATGAAACTGGAAAAAGTTAAAAATTATAATTACTTGTGAAATTTAATGAGATGTGATGCCTCTTTGTCTCATTAATATCGTGTGGAATTGCTAAGAAACTCTTGGGATCTGTCTTAATAGTATTTGCTGCTTGATCGCATTTGTAATGTGGCATGTTCATAGTCACCCATATTTGTTACATGTGAATTTTGTGTATTAGAAATAAGTCATTTGTGTATTGTAGATTAGATTAGATTAGATCACCTACAGTGCAGGAACAGGCCCTTCTGCCCAACAAGTCCACACCAACCCTCCAAAGAGTAACCCACCCACCTACCTACCTACCACTATGGGCAATTTAGCATGGCCAATTCACTTGACCTGCACATCTTTGGACTGTGGGAGGAAACCGGAGCACCTGGAGGAAACCCACACAGACACGGGGAGAATGTGCAAACTCCACACAGACAGTCGACCAAGGCTGGAATTGGACCTGGGTCCCTGGCACTGCGAGGCAGCAGTGCTACTCACTGAGCCACTGTGCCGCCCTAGCTGTTCTAACATAGTGTAATGGCGTTTATTTGTTTAATGCAAAACTGTAAGATCTCAAGTCCTTATTTTCTTAATCTTCTGGATCAAAGTTTTGCCTAATTTAAACATAACATATTGGCATCAAGAGTGTGGAACTGGAAAAGCACAGCCGATCAGGTAGCATCTGAGGAGTCAGAGAAGTGACATTTTGAGCATAAGCTCTATATCAGGGACGAGGCCTCACTTTCTCCCAATAAAGTACTGATGGCCAGGGATCTGGCATCTTAACACTGCGAACAAGTGATGTGTGACATTACAATGGAGATGAATGAAATTTAGTGAAATTCTCTGTTTTGACCTTATCTCTGTAAATTTAGTTAGGAATAGCCAGCAGGTAAAGCTGATATTTAGAAAAGCAGCTAAGAGACTGTGTCAGCTTTGAGTCTTATGCAGCTTGCAGCTCTTTGGAAATCAAGAGATAAAACTGACCTACTCCAGAATTAAAGTAAATGCTAAATCCGTCATCAATGACGCAGCCTCAGGTTGGAAGTGGGTATTCAGCATATGACAAGATTGGTAAGGAGAGAAATAACTTAAAGTCTTTTTTTAACTGGAAGCTAATGGAAGATATCTACAGTAATCCTTTCAGTGAAAATAAGTTAACAGTGTAGCTGTTGTTGTTCTGGAAGTAATCAGCTTGGGTACAGTTTGAAAGTGTAGCAATTGGCTATTGGAAACCAAAGTTACTTTAAGATATTTTAAGGCACTTTCTGGTGTTCACAAGGAGGTGTGGATTCTAGAGTGGTGACCTCTTAAAGGAAAGTTGGAAGGCCACTTAAATAAAAGCAAATGGAAGGTCCCTCATGGAAAGTGAAAAATCCTTCAAGATTTTGTCATGTAACAGAACCCTTGGAGGGAAGTAAATAAAATTGTGTTTGCAGCCTAAATCTTATAGAGTCATATAGAGTCATACAGCACGGATACAAACCCTTCAGTCCAACCAGTCTATGCCGAACATAATCCCAAACTAGACTAGCCCCACCTGCCTGCTCCTGGCCCTATCCCTCCAAACCATTCTTCTACATGTACTTACCCAAGTTTTAAATGGTGTAATTGTATCTACATCCACCACTTCCTCAGGAAGTTCATTCCACATGTGAACCACCCTCTGCTAAAAATTTGCCTCTCATATCTTCATTAAATCTCTCTCCTCTCACAATAAAATTGTGCCCCCTAGTCTTGAACTCCCCCATCCTAGGGAAAAGGCACCTACCGTTAACCCTATGATACCCATGATTTTATAAACTTCACCTCTCAACCTCCTATCCTCCAGTGTAAAAACCCTCAGCCTGTCCGTCCTTTCTTTATAACTCAAACCTTCCATACCCAGCAACATTCTGGTAAATTTCCTCTGAAACTCTCCAGTTAAATAATATCCTTTCGATAGGTGGATGACCAGAACTGGACACAGTACTCCAGAAGAGGCCTCACTAATATTCTGGACAGCCCCAACATGACATTCCAAATGCTATACTCAAAGGACTGAGCAATGAGTACAGAGGGATCTGGGTCTCTTCATTCAAGAGTCACAAAAAACTAGCATGCAGGTATAGTAGATAATAAAGAAAGGAAATGGAATGTTGGCTTTTATAGCTAAAGCAATAGAATATAAAAGTAAGGAATTATTGTTGCAATGATACAAGACATTGGTGAGATGGCACTTGGAGTATTGTGTACAGTTTTGGTCCCAATATTTGAGGAATGATATGGTGGCATTGGAGGTAGTTCAGAGGAGATTCACTAGATTGATCCCAGAGCTGAGGATCTTGTTGTATGAAGAGAAGTTGAACCGTTTAGGCCTATACTCTCTGGAATTTAAAAGAATGAGGGGAGATCAAGTTGAGGTATTCAAGATGATAAAAGGTATGGATAAAATAGGCGTGGAGCAGATGCTTTCTTTTGCGCGATGAGAGATTGTAGTCATAGGATGGGGGTAGCAAATTTAAAACAGAGTTGAGGAGAAACTACTTCTCCCAAATGATTATAAATTCTATGGAATTTGCTACCCCAAAGTGTGGTGGATGCAGGAACAGTGAATAAATTTAAAGAGGAGTTAGACAGATATTTGATTGGTAATGGGTTGAAGGGTTATGGGGAGAAGGCAGGAAAAGGGGGGTGAGGAGCATATCGGCCTTGATTGAATGGCAGAGCAGACCCAATGGGCCAAATGGCCTAATTCTGCTCCTATGAGAAAGTGAGGGCTGAGGATCAAAGCTGAAAATGTGTTGCTGGAAAAGCGCAGGTCAGGCAGCATCCAAGGAGCAGGAGAATCGACGTTTCGGGTATGAGCCCTTCTTCAGGAAATTCTGCTCCTATGTCTTACAAACTTGTGAACTATTCAAAATGCCTTTTTAACCACCCTGTCTATATTCTTAAGCAGTAGCGTTAAGTTAGTAGTGCTTCCTTTGTTTAATTTATTTTTACAAATGCAATAAAGATTGTTTTGTTGTGACATCTTGTGGGTCAGTGCTCACAATTAATTCCTGGATGTCCAGAATGTTCCTTTTCATGCCAGTAGTCCCTAAGAGAATTGTAACTCCATGGATGACCAACTATCTCCACATATCCATCCCGGAAGGCTGTTTGTCTATGAATGGGACTCTCTTTGGCAATCAGTTTATTGTTTTGAGGATGTTTGTTTTAAAATCATGGTCTTGACAGAAACTTGCCCAAGAGGTGATAACACCTTTGATCTAATTGAAGTCTTGTATCTGGTGACACTGTTCTACGACCTCCTGGAATAGATATAATGATGAGCTTCAGATTCTTTCCCTTACTGATGCTAATTTCTTTAAATCCTTCTCCCTTGTTTCTTCTGCTATCACTTCTGACAATAAAATATGGGCTTGTCACCAGGATCGAAGCTGCCTCTACCACCTCTGTCCTTTCTCTATTCTTCCAGCCAAACTTCCCTGAAACTTACCCTAGTCCTGAACTTGCATCTTTCTCCAGTAATTCCTTTTTCCAATATTCCAAAGGTCTTCCTGAGGAGCCGCTTGAAATCCACAATCTACCCTCTGTAAACTTGAGGTCAGCTAGAGTTTGTGTCTTACCTAACACTATGTCTTTTTCTGCAATCACTCCTTTTCTTATTAATCTATGTTGGAATTCAGTTAAGCAACCTTGATTTTAAAAATCTTGTCCTTGTTTTCAAATACTTCAATGGTGTCACCACTCCCTACCTTTGTCATCTGGTCCAACAACCTAGAATCATAGACCTTATAGCACTGAAGGAGGTCATGTGAGCCATTGTATCTGTACTGGCTCCTGAAAGAGCTACCCAGCTAGTCCCACTCTTCAGCCCAACTTTAAAGGTCTATTTTAGAGGATTCTAAATGCAAGGAAATTGCCCATTGGAAGTTTCAAATTGTTGAACAATTCTCTTTGATTCTGCTGCATTAGGGATTTCTCATGACGCAGAAGCACAATTCCAATTGCAATTATAGAGTCATAGAGATGTATAGCACGGAAACAGACCCTTAAGTCCAACTCGTCCATGCAGGCCAGATATCCTAAATAAATCTAGTCCCATTTACCAGCATGTGGCCCATATAGCGCTAAACTCTTCCTATTCATATACCCATCCAGATGCCTTTTAAATGTTGATCTTGTAGTAGCCTCCACCACTTCCTCTGGCAGCTCATTCCATACATACATCACCCTCTGTGTGAAAAAGGTCCATTTTCAATCTTTCCTCTCTCACCTTAAACTTAAGCCCTCTAGTTTTGGACTCCCTCATCCCAGGGAAAAGACCTTGTCTATTACCCTCTCCATGGCAAAAGTGAAGACTGCAGATGCTGGAAACCAGAGTTTAGATCAAAGTGGTGTTGGAAAAGCACAGCAGGTCAGGCAGCTTCCGAGGTGCAGGGAAATCGAAGTTTCGGGCAAAAGATACCCTCTCCATGCCCCGCATGATTTTATAAACCTTCATAAGGTCAACCCTCAGGCACCAGTTGCTCCAGGGAAAACAGTCGCAGCCTATTTAGCCTCTCCCTGTAGCTCAAACCACCTAGCCCTGACAACATCCTTTTCTGAATCCTTCCAAATTTCACAATATCTTTCTTATAGAAGGGAGACCTGAACTTGTCAGTATTGCTGACAACTGTCTAGCCATGGGGTATCTCATATTTCCACGTGGTTCAGTGTCACAAGTTGGTTTGTCGCAGCCCCATTAAGCACAGCGATTGTTTTATAACATCAAAGACGCACACGTTATTCCTGTTGCATTCATTAAGATCCATGTTTCTGACATTTCTACACCCTCATTCCTTAGCCACACAAACAATATTGACAAGTCGAACCATCTTATTTCCAGTTTTTAAAGCAGTCATTTTCGGGCAGCTTTATCATTGATCACGGTCCTTTTTTATTTGTACAGAAACACACACAATGTGCTATCATGAAATCTACTTCGAACATTGCCAGATCATATATTTGGCTTTGACGTGTGTCATCGTATTTATAGTTAGTTGGCTGGATACTTTATGACCGGTTGCGATAAGGTCCACTTGCTGCTTGCCACAGAGTTCCAACAATTGTTGTCAATTTTAAAATTAGTCACGGACTTTAATAGCAGTGGTGCACTGGGACTGTGAACCGTGGAAACATCCTTATCTGTCTGAAGACAATTGCCTTTCGCTCCAGCCTTACCCTGCCTCCGGGGCCAAGCGTTTTAATATAGGGCTCTGACGTGTGAGCAACGCAGAGTAAGGCTCCTGTAATCTCTTGAGGTATAAATAGAAGCGCAAGTTGGGAGTGGGCAGTGTCAGCACGGCGCCACTGGACACATCCGAGTACTGCAGCCTGGGCAGCATGGAATACGCCAAACAGATAGTCACTCCCGAAACCAACAGGCTCTGCTGCACCAAGAAGTTCGTGACCAGTTGGTTTGAGGGCTACAGCGACTTGGCTGCAGACTCCAAGAAAGGCACGGTGCAGTGGAAGGACGAGAAGAAGCGAGGAGGGGAAGATGCCCTGGCTGTTCTGGAGGAAGCCTACACCAGCATCCTGAAGGGGTTAGGGGAGGACCCAGAGAGGCAGGGACTGCTAAAGACTCCCACAAGAGCCGCTAGAGCAATGCAGTTCTTCACCAAAGGTTACCAAGAAAACATTCCCGGTAAAGTTTGCAATTCCAATCGACAGCTCATTTTGTTTGTTGCCTTTCACGTGTTGCCTTTACCAAGTTGGGCCGGCAACTGCAGGGCGTAGTTAAAGTTTATTTCACATCTAGCATTGATAGCAGACCGTTAGCTGTGAAGGTCTTCAAGGTTGGCGCGCAAGAGAGAAAAAAAATCATCATTCACTCCACTGTCGATGAAAAGTTTAACTCAGAACCGGTCAGAAACAGCTTGTGTGGAGATTAATAATATGGTGATCCATTGGTTTTGATTGACCTCCCAACATTTGGGAGCAGCAGGAGCCCCCCCCCGCCTCTCCCCCTGCGAGGCTGATGTCATTTAGTCACTGAGTTAGACGTTGTCCCACGTTTCCATGACCCAAATACTGACTGGGTCAACACTGCCTGGTCAGAGGGCGTTTTGTTAAACACTGATAGCCAGGGGTTGGGGAAGGATTAAATGCTCCTTCTACCAGTGTCTGCTGTGACTCAAAAAGTTGTGGATTTGAATCCCACTCCAGAGATTGGAGCACAGAGACTTGAGGGCACTCAACGCAGCTCCAGGATATCTCTGCAGGAGTTCCACAGGGCAGTACCCTGTCCAAAACATCATCTTCCATCTTCAATGAATTTCCCTTCATGGCGAGGTGGGAAGTTGGATGTTCACTTGTGATTGCACAACATTCAGCATCATTTACACCTTCTCAGATGCTGAAACAGCTGATACCCAAATGCAGCAAAACCTGGACAACATGCAGGGGTTGGTTCATTAAGTAACGAGTAAAATACACTAAACATGGGGCAGGCAATGACCCATCTCCCCTTACACAAGTTCTTAGTGAGATCACAACTTGAATATTGTTTGCAGTTTTGGTTTCCTGATTTAGCAGGAATGTTTGGAAATAGTTTGGAGGAGATTTACTAAATTGATACAGGAATGTGTAGGTTATCTTATAAGGATGGGTTGGATAGAATGGGTTTGTTTCTATTGATGTTTAGAAGTATATGGAATTACTTGATTGGAATGTCTGAATGATCCTGAAAGTATGTTTCCTCTCCTGAGTCAGTCCATAAATAGAGGGAACTGTTTTAACACTTGCCAGTTTCCTGACACCAGCAATTGCAGACAACCATGCAGATGTGCTAATGCATGGTATCAGACATTACAGACCTTATTAGATTGTATGTGTTGTCATACAATGAAATGTACATGCTCTCAAAACAGGATTCAGTGGTGGGAGGTGGCAATGGAAGGGAGAGAATCGGAACGGGACAGAGTAAGGAAGTGCTCTACCCCTTGAGGCATAACAATAATCAATTACCTTGAACTATCTAATCTCCTCACCATCAAGCTTCTTACATTATCTTTATTCATGGTTCCTTATAGTTCAAGAAGATTACTAAACATTATTGTATTGTACTTTTATTGCCTTCACCTGAGTTGGGACTTTTGTTAGAAACTATTACCTATGGGTTTGAAGGGATTAATACTTAATTGAACTGCAGTAAGCACCACCACCAGTGATAAGATCATGACGACTAGTGAAAGAGTAAAGTAGGACTTTAGGTGACAGACTTAAGGCGAGATGTTTCAAACAATCTTTGTAGTAGTATAGAGCTTGTTCTTGGGTTGAGTTTTAAAACTGGAATAAACTATATCTCATTTACCTGATGAAATTCTTTCTTCTATACTGTGAATTCTCCTTGTGCACCTACCAAAACAGTACCGAGGGATCATTCCATTGTTGGAGATGCTATCTTTCAATTTAACAGCTCTGTAATTCATCGTTATTAACCTTGTTTACTTTTTATATGTACTTATCTCTACATTGCAATGTCCTCCATTCTGAAATTTATCCTACTGCAATATTATCAGCAGCAATGAGGATGAAGACAGGCTTTGAGAGCACAACTTAAATCAGTTCTGCCCATATTACTGCTCTATTTTTGATAAAAACAGAAGTAATGTTAAAAATATATGTTCTTCTGCTTTTACTGAAGGTTTACTCCATCTAGCCCACTAATATCTGAAAACCACAATGGTCAATACATTTGACAATGTCCATAGGGCTACAATGGCAAAGTCTCTGCACTTGTTATGTGCTTCATAATGGATTGTAACACTGTATACTTTCCCCATCTCTACACAATTGTGGCTGATTCCTCTGTGATGCCTTTCATTTGTTACTTCTTTGACAAAGCTTTTGTTCAGCTATCCATATCTACCATCGTTTCGTCTGATGTCAAATTCTGTTTAATAATGTTCCTGTAAAGTCCATTGGAATGTTTTGCTACCTAATGGCACTCAATAAATGCTATTTCACATTGTTATAGGCTCATGGAAACAGTGACAACCATGTGTTCCTCACCCTTTTTTTTGTAAGTTAAAGCAAATTTTATGCAAGTAGTAAAATGTGAATCAAATGGCAGGGAAATTTTGAGATATGAATCATGTGGAGGCAGAGGTTGAGACTGTCATATTAAGTAAGTGCTATGCATCATAGAGTCATAGAGATGGGCAGCACGGAAACAGACCCTGAGGTCCAACCTGTTCATGCTGACCAGATATCACAACCCAATCTAGTCCCACCTGCCAGCACCCGGCCCATATCCCTCCAAACCCTTTCTATTCATATACCTTTCTATTCCAAATGCCTCTGAAATGTTGCAATTGTACCAACCTCCACCACTTCCTCTGGCAGCTAATCCATACATGTACCACCCTCCGCATGAAGTTCCCTCTTAGGTCTCTCTTATATCTTTCCCCTCTCCCCGTAACCTATGCCCTCTAGTTCTGGACTCCCCCACCCCAAGGAAAAGACTTTGCCTATTTACCCTATCCATGCCCCTCATAATTTTGTAAACCTCTACAAAGTCACCCCTCAGCCTCTGACACTCCAGGGAAAACAGTCCCAGCATGTTCAGCATCTCCCGATAGCTCAATCCTCCAACCCTGGCAACATCCTTGTCAATCTTTTCTGAACCTTTTCAAGTTTCACAACATCTTTCCAATAGGAAGGAGACGAGAATTGCACACAATATTCTAACAGTGGCCTAACCAATGTCCTGTACAGCCATAACATGACCTCCCAACTCCTGTATGCAATACTTTGATCAATAAAGGAAAGCATACCAAACGCCGCCTTCACTATCCTATCCACCTGCGACTCCACTTTCAAGGAGCTGTGAACCTGCACTCCAAGGTCTCTTTGTTCAGCAACACTCCCTAGGACCTTACCATTAAGTGTATAAGTCCTGCTAAGATTTGCTTTCCCAAAATGCAGCACCTGGCATTTATCTGAATTAAACTCCATCTGCCACTTCTCAGCCCATTGGCCCATCTGATCAAGATCCTGTTGGATTCTGAGGTAACTCTCTTCGCTGTCCAATACACCTCCAATTTTGGTGTCATCTGCAAACTTACTAATTGTACCTCTTATGCTCGCATCTAAATCATTTATGTAAATGACAAAAAGTAGAGGACCCAGCACTGATCCTTGTGGCACTCCACTGGTCACAGGCCTCCAGTCTGAAAAACAACCCTCCACCACCACCCTCTGTCTTCTACCTTTGAGCCAGTTCTGTATCCAAATGGCTTGTTCTCCTTGTATTCCATGAGATCTAACCTTGCTAATCAGTCTCCCATGTGGAACCTTGTCGAACGCCTTATTGAAGTCCATATAGATCACATCTACCGCTCTTCCCTCATCAATCCTCTTTGTTACTTGCTCAAAAAACTCAATCAAGTTTGTGAGACATGATTTCCCACACACAAAGCCATTTTGACTATCCCTAATCAGTCATTGCCTTTCCAAATACATGTACATCCTGTCCCTCAGGATTCTCTCCAACAACTTGTCCACCACTGAGGTCAGGCTCACTGCTCTATAGTTCCCTGGCTTGTCCTTACCACCCTTCTTCAACAGTGGCACCACGTTAGCCAACCTCCAGTCTTCCAGCACTTCACCTGTGACTATCAATGATACAAATGTCTCAGCAAGAGGCCCAGCAATCACTTCTCTAGCTTACCAAACAGTTCTAGGATACACCTGATCAGGTCCTGGGGATTTATCCACTTTTACCGTATCAAGACATCCAGCACTTCCTCCACTGTAATATGGACATTTTGCAAGATGTTGCCATTTATTTCCCGACAGTCTGTATCTTCCATATCCTTTTCCACAGTAAATACTGATGCAAAATACTCATTTAGTTTCTCCCCCATTTTCTGCGGTTCCACACAAAGGTCGCCTTGCTGATCTTTGAGGGGCCCTATTCTCTCCCTAGTTATCCTTTTGTCCTTAACGTGTTTGTGAAAACTTTTTGGACTCTTCTTAATTCTATTTGCCAACGCTATCTCATGTCCCCCTTTTGCCCTCCTGATTTCCCTCTTAAGTATACTCCTACTTCCTTTATACTCTTCTAAGGATTCACTCGATCTACCCTGTCTATACCTGACATATGCTTCCTTCTTCTTTTTAACTAAACCCTCAATTTATTTAGTCTTCCAGCATTCCCTATACCTACCAGCATTTCCTTTCACCCTGACAGGAATATACTTTCTCTGGATTCTTGTTAACTCATTTCTGAAGGCATTCCATTTTCTAGCCATCCCTTTACCTGAGAACATCTGCCCCCAATCAGCTTTTGAAAGTTCTTGCCTAATACCGTCAAAATTGGCCTTTCTCAAATTTAGAACTTCAACTTTAAGATCTGGTCTATCCTTTTCCATCATTATTTTAAATGTAATAGAATTATGGTCACTGGCCCCAAAGTGCTTCCCCCACTGACACCTCAGTCACGTGCCCTGCCTTATTTCCCACGTTTTGCACCTTCTCCAGTAGGTACATCCACATACCGAATCAGAAAATTGTCTTGTACACACTTAATAAATCTCTCTCCATCTATACCCTTAACAGTATGGCAGTTCCAGTCGATGTTTGGAAAGTTAAAGTCCCCAAACATAACCACCCTATTATTCTTACAGATAGCTGAGATCTCCTTACAAGTTTCTCAATTTCCCTCTGACTATTACGGGGTCTATGATACAATCCCAGTAAGGTTATTATCCCTTTCTTATTTCTCAGTTCCACCCAAATAACTTCCCTGGATGTATTTCCAGGAATATCCTCCCTCAGCACAGCTGTAATGTTATCCCTTATCAAAAAGGCCCCCTCCCTCATCTCTTGCCTCCCTTTCTATCCTCCTGTCGCATTTGTATCCTGGAATATTAAGCTACCAGTCCTGCCCATCCCTGAGCCATGTTTCTGTAATTGCTATGATATCCCAGTCCCATGTTTTTAACCGTGCCGTGAGTTCATCTGCTTTCCTGTTAGTCCCCTTGCATTGAAATAAATGCAGTTTAATTTATTAGTCCTCCCTTGTCCCTGCCTGCTCTGACTGTTTGACTTGCTTCTGTTCTCAACTGTACCAGTCTCAGATGGATCTCTTTCCTCACTATCTCCTTGAGTCCCCCTCCCCCCCCCCCCCCCCCCCCCACCTTACCAGTTTAAATCTTCCCGAGCAGCTCTAGCAAATCTCCCTGCCAGTAAATTAGTCCCCTTCCAATTTAGGTGCAATCCATCCACCTTGTACAGGTCACTTCTACCCCAAAAGAGCTTCCAATGATCCAAAAATGTGAATCCTTCCCCCATACACCAGCTGCTCAGCCATGCATTTATCTGCTCTGTCCTCCTATTCCTGCCCTCATGAGCTCGTAGCACCAGGAGTAATCCAGATATTACTAATCTTGAGGACTTCCTTTTTAAATTCCTGCCTAACTCTCTGTAATCTCGCTTCAGAATCTCAACCTTTTCCCTTCCTATGTTGTTGGTTGCAATGTGAAGAATGACCTCCTGCTGGCCCCTCTCCACCTTGAACATTCTGCACCCTCTCTGAGACATCCTTGCTCTTGGCACCTGGGAAGGAACACACCATTCTTCTTTTTCGCTGCTGGCCCCAGAAATGTCTGTCTGTACCTCACACTAGAGAATCCCCTAGCACAATTGATCTCTTGGAACCTGACGTATCTCTTGTTGCATTAGAGCCAGTCTCAATACCAGAAACTTGGCTGTTCATGCTACGTTCCCCTGAGAATCCATCACCCCGTACATTTTCCGAAACAGCATACCTGTTTGAAATTTGTATATCCACAAAAGACTCCTGCCCGAGGTGCCTACCTCCCTTCCTGGAGTTAACCCATCTATGTGACTGTATCTGAGACTCCCCCCCCACCCCTTCCTATAACTGTCATCCATCACATGCTGTTGCTGTTGCAAATTCCTCATTGCTTCTCACTGTCTGTCCAACCGATCCACTCGATCTGATAAGATTTGCAGCCAGCAGCATTTGTGGCAGATATAATCCGCAGTAACCCTTAAACTCTTTTTAAACTCCACATCTGAACAAGAAGCGCATATCACTCTATTAAAGGCCATTTTTGCTCCTTCACAATGTCCAGATCCAGAAAATAACACCGTCTTATTCCTCTACACACAATGCCCCAGGTTAAATTAATAGTCATGGCTTATATTTTAAGTTTACTCAAGAGACCCATCTCCAAAAACATATAATCAAGAAAGAACCTATTCTACTCACTACTGCAGATTCTCTGTAGGTCACACTTAAAACAACAATTAACTTATCTGATTCTGTGCTGTAAACTTCACCCAACAGTTCCTCAAAGATCAGTAGTGAATTTCATTGTTTGATCATTTTCCCAGATGCAGTCTGATGTCCAGGGATACACTAATTCAAACAGCAAAGGCAGTAACTGTACAAATTCTCTTTCTCTCTGTCTCTGTCTCTCTCTCTCTCCTGCAATGACCTCACCATGTGCTTCCTTTGTCTGTTCTTCTCCCTTTTAAAACTGCTGTTGTTTTGACTTTTTTCCCCAAAGTTCCAAAACAATGCAACAGCATATAAACCAGTAATTGCTGCTCCTGGAATTTGAGGAAATCACCTCCAGCACCTAAAATACCTAAAAAAAAAAAGAGCAGCTCATGAAATGTCACTAATTTCATTATCAGTAACTTGAGGAATTGAAATGAATAAAAATACAGAGGAGGGAAAATGAATGTTAGCAGCGTTCAAACTAGAACTAAATCGCCCAGACTGGATGCTGAGGGAAATAACAGCAGAAACTGGAAGATTCAGTTAAAAATTTTCAGCCCTTCTTAGACATCAGTGGTGTTGGAGGTCTAGTGTCATCTCCAGTTTTCAGTGCTCCACAGTTGATGACCATGCACTTCGTTGACTAGGGCATAAGCTTAGGAATTCATTCCTTATACCTCTGCAGCTCCCTCCCTCATTTTCCTCCTTTAAAACAATCCTCAAAGCCTGCCTTTTTGACCAAGCTCAGCTCTCTGTGAATAGAACTGAAATATCTCGTGTGCTGGCTTGATTAACACTTATCACCCAAAAAATAGTGCTGAAATACTTTTGTGATGTTCCTGTTTCTGTGTTTCTCTATGTTGCATTAAGGTTGGCACTGTTATTGTAATACTTTGAAATACTTTGGATTCTCCGGAGATTATGAAAGGTCCCATATAAACCCATGCTGTTTTTGTGTGGGGGGTGGGGAATTCAAACTTGTAAAATTGAGCCTACCATGGAGGGTTTGGCCTATCCCCAGACTCTCCAGTGGGCAGGGGCTAGGCAGAAGACCATTGCAAAAGGTTTTTTGAGCACACGTCTGCTGCGTCTACTTGCAGACATTGAAAATGAGGTGAAAAAGTGAAAAATCCCCTCATTTCATTACCATGGCTTTTACAGGCCTATATTTACTGTAGATAACCCTCACTCTGGGGTGTCTGACCTGCAATAAAACCACACAAATCCCAGAGATATTTATAAGGACTGTGCAAACTGGTAACTGCTTTCTTTTTGGCAATTGTGCTGAGTCAGTGGGTAGTTCTAGAAATGTTTTCAGTCCTCATACTATTAGTGTTTCTTGCGAAATTTTATTATTTTTTTCACTTGTTTCTGTATGCATTTATCAAACAAGTACACAGAGCAGGAACAGGCCCTTCAGCCCATCAAGACTGTGCAGACACATGGTGCCTTTCTAAACTGTAAACCTTTTGCCTCTATATGGTCCATAATCTCTCTCTTCCCTGCCCATTCAGGATGCCTCTTAAACATCGAGACTGTATCCGCCTCTACCAACTCCCATAGCAGCACATTCCAGGCACTTAGCATCATCTGTGTAAAAAAAACTTACATCTCACAACTCTTAACCTTAGCCTCTTTTATCTTTAACCTCCCATAGTCATGGATATATCTACTCTGTGATAAAGACTCCGAATATCCATTCTATCTATGCCACTCATAATTTTGTGAACTTCTATCAGGTCATCCCTCATCCTTTGACATTCAAGTGAAAACAAACCAAGTTTGTTCAGTCTCTCCTCATAGCTAGTAACCAGGCAACATCCTGGTAAACCATTTTCTGTACTGTCTCCAAAGCTTCCACATCCTTTTGGTAGTATGGCAACTAGAACTGTACATAAGGGGTGGCACAGTGGCTCAGTGGTTAGTACTGCTGCCTCACGGCACAGATCCAAGTTTGACTCCACCCTCAGGCAGCTGTCTGTGTCTGCATGGGCTTCCTTTGGGTACTCCAGTTTTTTGCCATAGTCCAATGATGTGCAGGCTAGGTGGATTAACCATTGGAAATGGAGAGTTGCCAAGGTAGATAATAGAGATGTACAGCATGGAAACGGACCCTTCAGTCCAACCCGTTCATGCCGACCAGATATCCCAACCCAATCTAGTCCCACCTGCCAGCACCCAGCCCATATCTTTCCAAACCCTTCCTATTCATATACCCATCCAAATGCCTTTTAAATGTTACAATTATACCAGCCTCCACCACTTCCTCTGACAGCCCATTCCATACATGTACCATGGTCTGTGTGAAACACTTGCCCCTTAGGTCTCTTTTATATATTTCCCCTCTCACCCTAAACCCTCTAGTTCTGGACTCCCTGACCCCAGGGAAAAGACTTTTTTCCTATTTACCCTATCCATGCCCCTCATAATTTTGTAAACCTCTGTAAGGTCACCCCTCAGCCTCTGACCCTTCAGAGAAAACAGCCCCAGCCTGTTCAGCCTCTCCCTATAGCTCAAATCTTCCAACAGTGGCAATATCCTTGTAAATCATTTCTGAACCCTTTCAAGTTTCACAACATCTGGGGGTGGGTCTGGGTGGGATGCTCTTCAGAGAGTTGGTACGAACTTGATGGGCCAAAGAGACTGCTTCCACACTGTCGCAATTCTATCAATATTAAAAGAGCCTAGCTAAAGTCCTGTATAGCTTCAACATGACTTGCCGATGTTTATACTGTATGCCTCAACTGATGAAGGAAAGGATGCTGTATGCCTTCTTGACCATCTCATCCACTTGTGTTGCCACTTTCAGGGAACCATGGACCTGTACACCTAGACCCCACTGTAGGATTCTGCTATTTATTATATACATCCCTCCGATGTTAGGTATTCCAAAATGCACCATCTCACATGTATGGGTGAAACTCCACCCGCCATTTCTTCAGCCTGTCTATATCCTGCTGTTGGCAATCCTCCTCCCTCTCCACAGCTCCCAAATAATTTTTATATATATATTACTAACAACAGGGTCTCGCATTGATCCCTGCGGAATACCACTGATCACCGATCTCCAGTTAGAAAAACACCCTTCCACTGCTATTATGTCTTCTATGACTAAACCTTTTCTGTATCCATAGAGACAATGTGATTTCTCCCTTTGTATCAATCTGCCATGAGGGACTTTGTCAAAGGTGCTGCTAAAGTACATCTAGACAATATTTACTGTCCTGCCCTCATCAATCATCTTTATCACTTCCTAAACAAAGCAATAGCTAAAACATCTATATTAATCCAAGCTCTAAGTTCATCTGCCTTACCTGTCACACTCCTCTCATTAAAATAAAAATACCTCAAACCATCAGACTTGTTGGCTATCCTCCAGTCCTCTGAAACCTCCCCTATGATAAAGAGGATATAAAGATTTCATACAAGACCCAGCAATTTTCTCACCTGTCTCACTCAGCATTCCATCAGGTCCTGGGAACTTGTTGACCTTAATATTTTTTAAACACCTAACACCTTTTATATATTGACAAGCCTCAGAATATCAACATTCCTCTCCTAAGAATCACCATCCAACACTTCCTTCTCCTTTTTGTATGCAATGTATTCATTAAGGATCTCACCCACTTCCTCCAGCTCCATGCATAAAATCCCTCCTTCGTCCTTGTGGGGATCTATCCTTTCCATAGCTACCTTTTTAACTGTTTGTGTGTGTGTGTATTTTTTATATATATTTCCTTAAGCTTGTTTTACCAGACATTTTAATGGCCCGTCTTAGCCCTCTAAATTTATTGTTTGAGTTCTTTCCTGCTATCTTTGTGTTCTTCATTTCTGTCTATCTTCAGGTTACTAAACCTAACATATGCCTCCTTTTTCTGTCTGATTTAAGCACTCAATTTCTCAAATCTTGCCATCCTTATACTCCTTTTTCACAGGAACATGCTGGTCCTGAACTCTAATCAACTGGCCTTAAAAGATTCCCACAAGCCAGAAGTAGATTTGCCCTCAAATAGCTTCCCCAATCTACAAGTCCCAGTTCCTGTCTAATACTTTGGTAATTAGCCTTCCTCCAGTTTAGTACTTTCAACCAAGAACCACTCTTATCCTTATCCATAAGTAACTTAAAATGCACAGAATTAAGGTCACTGTTCCCTAAAAGCTCACCTGGCAGGGCTCATTTTCCAATGCCTGGTCTAATATGGGCTGCTAATAGTTGCACTATTTATATATTATTGCAAAACAACTGTCCTAGGCACACCTAATAAATTCTCCCCATCCAAGTCCCCGGTATTAAGTGAGTCCCAGTATATATAGGCGATGTTAAAATCACCCACCACAACATCACTATAGTTTTCACACTTTTCCATAATCTGTCCACATACCAGTTCCTCTATGACCTGCTAGCTGTTGGGAGGTTGGAGGATAATCCCATCAGAGTGATTGCATATTTCCTACTCATGACCTCTACCCATTTGGCCTCACTGGATAAGCCCTCCAAGGTATCCTCCCTTAGTAGAGCTGTGATATTCTCTCTAATCAGTAACCCGGTTTCCCAAGCTCTTTTACATCCCTCTCGAGCTCTCCGGAACATCTAAATCCTGGAACGTTCAGCTGCCAGACTTGACCCTGTCTCAACCAAGTCACTGTAACAGCTAAAACATATGTATTAATCCAAGATCTAAGTTCATCTGCCTTAACTGTCACACTCCTCACATTAAAATAAAATACCTCAGACCACCAGTACCCTCTCCCTATTGTTCTTCTCCTTAGACCTGCTGCTCTGCTTCCTGCACCCCTACCACACTAGTTTAAATCCTGCTGAGTGACACTCGCAAAACTCCCTGCCAGGATATTGGTGCCCCTCCGTTTAGGTGCAATTTGTACAGGTCTCCCCTGCCACAGAAGAGCTTCCAACGATCCACAAATCTGAAGCCCTTCCAGAGACACCATGTATTTAACTGTGTTGCCTTCCTGTTCCTAGCCTCACAAGAGCACAGCACAAGAAATAATCCTAAGAATACAATCCTAGAGGTTCGACTTTTCTACTTCCTGTTCTCCCTTTGCAGGAGCTGTCTCTCTTCCTGCCAATGCTGTTGGTACCGATATAGACCACAACTTCTGGCTGCTCCCCCTCTCCTTTCAGAATATCCTGTGCCCTGTCAGAGACATTCTTGACCCTGGCACTAGGGAGGCACCATCCTGAAGTCTCATTTACAGTCACAAAAAGACCAATCTGTGCCCCTGATTGTAAAGTCCCTTATCATTACTGCTTGCCTGCACTTTGACCCTTCCTGCTGTGCAACAGTACCAGTCCTGGTGGCACTAACCTGGCGGCTGCTGCTGCTGCTATCTCCTGAGAGGCCATGCCACCATCTCCCCCAGCAGTGTTCCCGTTTGAGTGTGGAATGGCCACAGCGGACTCCCACTTACTCATCTTCCGGGTGGTCACTCATTCTTCTGTATCTGTGTGACCAGTTTGTTAAACGTGCTATCCACGACATTCTCTGCCTCATGGATATTCCATAGCAAGTCCATCCACAGATCCAGCTGCTCCATGTAACAACTCTGGAGCAGCAGCTCAACACACTTACTGCGCACATGGTCAGCATGGAGACTGGAAGTGTCCCTGATTCCACACATATTACAGGAGGACCATTCCATGGGGCCGTTCCCCTGCCGTTGTGAATCTTACAGATCTAACTCAACCTTATTAAATACAGACAATAATCCAGGAACTAATTATAAACCCACTAGTCACCAAACTCTGGTCTCTCACTCGTGCTGTTTCTTTCTAGCAGGCTGCAATTACAAAAAGGAAGCACTTTATCTCTCTCCAGACGTTACTCACAGTCTGCTTTAAGCAGACAAAGCTAGGTCACTTCTTGAGTCATGATATCACCGCTGGAGCTCTGCCCCTAGATTCAGCTCCAGCTTGATTCTGACTGACTCTATTCCTTGTTCACCCCCAGCATCACTCTTACTGACCCTGCTCCTCAGGTATTTATCCTGCTGTTCACCCCCAGGTTCACTCTGACAGACCCCCCCCCTCAGGTATTTATCCTGCTGTTCACCCCCTAGGTTCACTCTGACAGACCCCCCCCCCCCCCTCAGGTATTTATCCTGCTGTTCACCCCCCAGGTTCACTCTGACAGACCCCCCACCTCCTCAGGTATTTATCCTGCTGTTCACCCCCCAGGTTCACTCTGACAGACCCCCCCCCTCCTCAGGTATTTATCCTGCTGTTCACCCCCCAGGTTCACTCTGACAGACCCCGCCCCCCCTCCTCAGGTATTTATGCTGCTGTTCACCCCCCAGGTTCACTCTGACAGACCCCCCCATCTCAGGTATTTATGCTGCTGTTCACCCCCCAGGTTCACTCTGACAGACCCCGCCCCCCCTCCTCAGGTATTTATGCTGCTGTTCACCCCCCAGGTTCACTCTGGCTGACCCTGCTCCTTAGGTATTTATTTTGCTTCAACTGTTCACCCCAGGTTTGCTCTCCTTTGCTCTGTTGCTGTTTGGTCTGACCTCCAATTATAATGCACTTTATACCACTAGATACCGCACAAGTTTTAAACATCAAATGTTTTATCTCCTGTTCCATTTTTTTACATTTCTGCTGAATCACATTGGCCTCTGCTGCTTTATTCTGGTTCAATTAACACCAAAGATTGAATTTTGTACCATGACCTGGATTTCCTTGAACACCTCTGCTGCATATTTCTTGAAATGTTGCATTCCAGTTCACCCTTTTAGTTTATCTTGTAATCTCTTTTAGTTTGTTTTCTGTTAATTTTTTTCCAGTGAGTAAACTGCCTTCAATTCGAATATGAAGTTTGCTTATTCGAGGTGTAAAACAAGTTTTAATTCATGTATCACACCTTCAAGAAAAAGCACTGTGACTATTTGATAAATATGCAACCCTCTTCAACCTTTTCCATGCCTGTTTTGTTCAGTGCATGCACAGTAGTTCTATCTCCAGGCTGGAAATTCTGGGTTGGAGTCCCACTCCTGGATTTGTTGGCAATGGTAGGTGTGTTCGTAATGTAGCCAAACAAGTTGGTTATCAGCCTGTAAATCCCCCTAATATCCCTGATGGTAGGCAGTATGAGCAGACAGTCCCCTAGATAGCCATCCTACACAAGGCATTGGCAAACCACTGCAGCACTTCCCCAATTAGCATGGTCCAATCTCAGAAGTAAGAATGGTAACAAGACAGAGATCGCAGTAACTGATTGAATGTTTGACATATGTACAGACTGCCCTCACCTTTTATTTCTAAAATGCAGAAATGACATGTCCCAGTTTTGACATAATGATACGATTTGAATGCATGGACATGGTGCTATCTAGAAAAATCACCTGATTCTATAGATCTTGCAATATAACAAAAGGTTTTTTTTGGGTCTATGAATTGCTGCTCTGAAAGATAATTGTTTATAACGGGATAATAATATTCACTGTATTAAAGGCCACCCAATCTGTTGATGTGATACAGTCTCAGGAAGACATTTCAGGAGAATAGCTGTGGATCTTGAAGTGACAGATGCATCATCCATGTCTCCCATTAATCTAAGTAGCAATATCCGACTAGTTAATGTAATTTGAACATAATTACTATTCCATAATGAACTATATTTTATTAAGACAAGAGCTTTTTTTGTTGACTCGCTAGTAGTTGTTCCCCTGCTGCTCTAAATTGAATATATCCTTAGAATATACCCAGTCTACAAATAAGGAATAGTGGCATCCTTCTATCTTTCATCCCTCTACATTATGTATTGACTAGACATTTTCGCTGTTGAGCCTTTTGTTATTTCAAAATCTCATTTGGGGGAGGAGAAATGAAGAAATTGGTGATATAGAGTTACAGTCTCCACCCCCACTCCCAGCTCCAGCCCTACACCAGGTCCTAGCTCCCAGCCTTGCTGTGTTTTCACCATCCCCCCGCCAGACCTCCCCCTCGCTGAGGATGAACGATCAGTCCTCAGCAATGATCAGACCTTTATCCCCCTCCACTCCCAGATCAAAGAATTCATCACTCCTTCTGATATTGAACACTTCTTCTGCTGCCTACGCCTCTGGGCTAACGTTTTCCACCAAGAATCCCGCTCACCTTCTGAGGACCCCTTCTTCTGCCTCCAACACACCCCATCCACCTGGACACCCTGTGCCGGTCTGTTACCTGTCCCCGTCCTCTTTATTTCCAACTGCCACTGGGGCATTGACCACCTCAACCTGTCCACCCCCCTCACCCACTCTAAACGGTCACCGTCACAACGTACAGCCCTCCACTTCCTCTGCTCCAACCCCAACTTTACCATCAAACCAGCGGACAAGGGGAGGGGTGGACAGTGGTAATTTGATGCACTGACCTCTATTCTGCTGTAGCCAGGTGCCAACTTGAAGACACCTCCTCATACTGTCCACTTGACCATGACCTCACCCCCCCCCCCCACCCCATCACCAAACCATCATCTGACAGACTGTACACAACCTCATCATCTCAGGGGACTCCCACCCACAGCTTCCAACCTCATAGTTTGGAAACCCTGCACCGCCCGATTCTACCTCCTACCCAAGATCCACAAGCCTGACTGCCCTGGCCGACCCATCGTCTCGGCCTGCTCCTGCCCCACCCAACTCGTCTCCACATACCTTGATACAGTCCTATCCCCACTGGTCTAGGAACTCTCAATACACTTGGGACCCACCCACACCCTCCACCTTCTCCAAGACTTTTGTTTCCCTGGCCCCATCTTCACCATGGACATCCAGTCCCTATACCCCTCTATCCGCCATGACTAGGGCCTGTAAGCCCTCCTTCTCTTCCTGTCTCATTGTCCCCACCAGCACCCTTCCACTGACACACTCATTTGTTTGGCTGAACATCTCACCCTCAATATGTTCTCCTTTGAATCCTCCCACTTCCTCCAGATGTAAGGGGTAGCCCTGGGTGCGCACATGGGCCCCAGCTATGTCTGTCTCTTTGTTCCACGTAACCGACAGTCTATCTTCCGCAGTTACACTGGCACCATTCCCCACCTTTTCCTCCACTACATTGATGACTGTATTGGCGCCACCTTATGTTCCCATGAGGAGGTTGAGCAGTTCATCAACTTCAGCAACACATTCCACCCCACCTTAAATTCACCTGGACCATCTCAGACAGCTCCCTCCCTTTCCTGGACCTCTCCATCTCCATCAATGGTGACCAACTCAACACGGACATCTTCTATAAACCCACCGACTCCCACAGCTAGCTGGACTACATTTCGACCCATCTTGCCTCCTGGAAAAACGCTATCCCTTATTCCTAATTCCTCTGCATCCGCTGCATCTGCTCCCAGGAGGACCAATTCCATCACAGAACATACCAGATGGCCTCCTTCTTCAAAGACCGCAATTTTCCCTCCCAAGTGGTCAATGATGCCCTCCAGCTCATCTTATCCACTTCCTGCTCATCTGCCCTCGAACCCCACCCCTCCAACCGCAACACGGACAGAGCACCACCCACACCCCCACCTCCCCCGAGTCGTCACCTTCCACCCCATCATAATTTCCATCCACCTACAAACCGACCCCACCACCAGAGATATATATCCCTCCCCTCCCCTCCCCTCCACTATCTGCTTTCCGTAAATACCACAACAATCTTATCAGGTCCATGTCCCCCACCAACTCACCCTCCCTTCCTGGCACCTTCCCCTGCCACCACAAGAATTGCAAACCCTGCGCCCACACCTCCCCTCTCACCTCCGTCCAAGGTCCCAAAGGAGCCTTCCACATCCATCAGAATTTTACCTGCACTTCAACACGAGTTATTTACTGTATCCTTTGCTCCCGATGCGGTCTCCTCTACACTGGGGAGATAGGACGCCTACTTGCAGAGCACTTCAGAGAACATCTCTGGGACATCCTCACCAACCAACTCCATTGCCTAGTGGCCGAACACTTCAACTTCCCGTCCCACTCCATCAAGGACATGCAGGTCTTGGGCCTCTTCCAACGTCACACCCTCACCACCTGATGCCTGGAGAAAGAACGCCTCATCTTCTGCCTTGGGACCCTCTAACCACGCAGCATCAATGTGGAATTCACCAGTTTCCTCATTTCCCCTCCCCCACCTTATTCCAGTTCCAGCGGTCTTCCCACCTCTCCGCTCCACCCTCCTCTCTGACCTATCACCATTACCCTACCTCCATCTACCTACCACACTCCCAGCTACCTCCCCCCAGCTTCACCCCCTCCCATTTATCTCACCACCCCCTTGGCTCACAGCCTCATTCCTGATGAAAGCCCTTGCCCGAATTGTCTATTCTCCTGCTCCTCAGATGCTGCCTGACTTGTTGTGCTTTTCCAGCATCCCACTCTCAACCTTAGAAACAATATAGGCCTATTGGCATATCAAAATAAAACACTGCTGATGCTGGAGGTCTGAAATGAGAACAGAAATTATTGGAGTAAGTAGGTCTGGCAGCATCTGTAGGAAGAAAAAGAATTACATTTTGAGTCCAATTTGACTCTCTTTTTTTGGCCAATTAGCACACCTCTGGAGCAGATAGTTGAACCCGTGCTTTCTGGATCAGTGGTAGGGGCTCCACCACTGTACCATTCAAGGCCTCTGAAGCTGCTTTATTGTGTAAAACAAAAACCCTTGTTTTTACTTAATTGAAGGTCTTGTCTACTTCTGTCCACAAGCAGAAGAGCACAGGGTTGCTATAAATTGAGCAGGGCTACTTTCCACTGTCAGCTTCATTGAAAGGCTGAGTTAGAAGTGAGGCGACACTGAGATTTGAACTCCAGATTACCTGTTCACAGGGCAGGTATTTTCACCCACCAAAACAGTGCCACATCTACATCTGCTTTTCAAAAGGCTCATTGATGAAGAATTCCAGTCAGGCAGGCTATTGCCTGTAAAAAATGAGGTCTGCAGATGCTGGAGATCACAGCTGCAAATGTGTTGCTGGTCAAAGCACAGCAGGTTAGGCAGCATCTCAGGAATAGAGAATTCGACGTTTCGAGCATAAGCCCTTCATCAGGAATAAGAGAGAGAGAGCCAAGCAGGCTGAGATAAAAGGTAGGGAGGAGGGACTAGGGGGAGGGGCGATGGAGGTGGGATAGGTGGAAGGAGGTCAAGGTGAGGGTGATAGGCCGGAGTGGGGTGGGGGCGGAGAGGTCAGGAAGAGGATTGCAGGTTAGGAGGGCGGTGCTGAGTTGAGGGAACCGACTGAGACAAGGTGGGGGGATGGGAAATGAGGAAGCTGGAGAAATCTGAATTCATACCTTGTGGTTGGAGGGTTCCCAGGCGGAAGATGAGGCGCTCCTCCTCCAGCCGTCGTGTAGTTGTGTTCTGCCGGTGGAGGAGTCCAAGGACCTGCATGTCCTCGGTGGAGTGGGAGGGGGAGTTAAAGTGTTGAGCCACGGGGTGATTGGGTTGGTTGGTTCGGGCGGCCCAGAGGTGTTCTCTGAAGCGTTCCGCAAGTAAGCGGCCTGTCTCACCAATATAGAGGAGGCCACATCGGGTGCAGCGGATGCCATAGATGATGTGTGTGGAGGTACAGGTGAACTTGTGGCGGATATGGAAGGATCCCTTGGGGCCTTGGAGGGAAGTGAGTGTGGAGGTGTGGGCGCAAGTTTTACATTTCCTGCGGTTGCAGGGGAAGGTGCCGGGGGTGGAGGTTGGGTTGGTGGGGGGTGTGGATCTGACAAGGGAGTCACGAAGGGAGTGGTCCTTGCGGAACGCTGATAGGGGAGGGGAGGGAAATATATCCTTGGTGGTGGGGTCCGTTTGGAGGTGGCGGAAATGGCGGCGGATAATACGTTGTATGCGCAGGTTGGTGGGGTGGTAGGTGAGAACCAGTGGGGTTCTGTCTTGGTGGCGGTTGGAGGAGCGGGGCTCAAGGGCGGAGGAGCGGGAAGTGGAGGAGATGCGGTGGAGGGCATCGTCGATCACGTCTGGGGGGAATCTGCGGTCCTTGAAGAAGGAGGCCATCTGGGTTGTACACCGCACAACCCAGATGGCCTCCTTCTTCAAGGAAAAGGCTATTGCCTGTTACCAAGGGAACTCGTACTCCGTTGGGAGATTAAGCAATGATTCCCCATGGGCCTTGTCAGGGTTATCACAGGTAGATAAAGTGAATATATGTGCGACAGATGATTTTAACAGCTTATGTTTGACGACAATTCCTTTAAGCTTGAGCAGGTTCCTAACTTGGTGATTATATAAATCTACTTAAAGTGACACTTAGTTTTTATGTATCAGCTGTTGCAATACAAATAAGCAATTAAATCTACGAAATGAAAGATTTCTTTTCTTACAGCACAATGTGTAATAATCTGTCAAAAATGCAATGGAGGCAAATAATTGACAGTGTAAACCAGATTTTTGAGACAGCAAATTTGGTTCCATTATATGAAAATGTGTGAGCGCCAATAGAATGAGCTGTGTATACCTTTTTCCTGATCATGCTTGACATGGGCTTGCACACACCCACACAATAGCACACAGGGACTTCAAAAAAGCTTCATTTCTTAGGCAAGAGGATTTATCTGATGGACAAAATCTAAATCATCTTGCGACAGATGGGGAGGTGACAATTTGTCCCATATAAATGCAGCTGAAAATCCAAAACAATTGGACAAAGCTAGAGCTGGCATAGTCAGGGTTTCCAGTTGATAGACTCACAGTCCTGAAGGAGTAATGTGGAATCCATAACTGTTCCCAAATTTTATTTCACAGAGGAAGGATGTTTGGCATATGATGGCTGTGCCACCTCAAAGTATTACCAATGAATCCCATCACCGTATTCTCCTCCTATAAGCTTTTTTTTGCTGATGGACAATTCCATTGTATCTTGAACAATCAGAAAGAATCCCATTAAAGTTGGTGAATTCAGAGTTAATAGCGACTCTTCAAACATTAGAGGACTTAAAAAGTTGCTATAATTCCTGGGGAGATATTCAGCTAACATGCTGACTCACCACTGACCAAACCCACCCACCACCACACACACCATCCCCTCCCCCAACAGCAAACCTATCCAACAATTTACATGCTCCCAAATGTGTGATAGCCACTACAGACTACCCCGTGGCCAGATGCTAATCTCCTCCCCCACCCCACCCCCGAGCCACCAACAGAGCCTACATCCACCCTCGACCTAACACCTGACTCCTAACATCAGATTCCTGCCTGTCTGATCAGATACCCCTGGATGAAAGAGGGAACAGTATTTTCATTTAGCTGGGATACTGATAGCTAGGCTAAACATTCCAAGTATATGAGGTGAGCAATATTTAACTGAGGTGGGAATCGCTGCATTCTTCAGACACAGTAGTCACAGGATTAAAAAATATTTGCATTTGTATAGCCCACAGGAGTAGAAGGATGCTCAGTCTTTATATGGTGATAGAATCCGTATATTCTGCAGGATTGTAGGGATAGTGAATGAAGAATAGACTATTGACATCAGCTAGAACTGGGCAGCATTCTTTCTCCTCTTTGCTTGAGGCATGGCCCATTATCCTGCTACACTCCCCGAGCTGCTGGCTGTAGGAGTATCCCCTGCGATGCAGCCACAGTTTTGCACAGTGAGTGCAAAGGCTAGGTTTATGTGCATTGGTCTGTCTTTAATGTCCTCCTGCTTCACAAAGGGATCATATTGCAAACCGATTAAAAAATAAACGTGTGGCCCTTATTGTAAAATAATCATGCAAAATGAAATCTTGTACAGTCTATGGGATATTGTTGCATAGCAGTGGTCTCCCAGTCAGCATGCATATGAAAAAGAAATCATTAATAGAAACATGTCATGGAGCTCAGTCATCTTGGAAATAGGTGGCTGTGAGGTTTGTCATGGGCATCTGGCTCATGGGACCTTGGTCTTGTCTTCTTCCTCATTTTCATCTTGCTCACCAGCATATCCTCTTAATCCCTTAACTCTGTCTCTGAATCTGCCTTTTGTTGAGTCAACCATGTTGCGAACCATGACAATGGGGGACAGTTTGTCTATCATATACTACAATGACTTGTCCAAGCATCTGAGTGCAATTTCAAGAGGCCTATGATCTCCTGACAGTGGGCCTTGTGGAAGGATGTGCAACGTTGAACCTCTATTCAGTGTGAATCTGTAGCAAGATGTATTCCACCAGGTTTCGATGGGGTAACCTTTGTCACCAAACAACTAGCCCTGTATGTGCTGAGGGGGCTGAAAGATGCACGCATCTATGAGTGTTCCAGAATGTTAGAATGATAACAGCTTCCTCAACACCATGCTCAGACTTGCTTGTATGGTCACACATCAGCTGCATTCTGGTAAATCTCCATTGATTTATCTCAAAGATTCTCACACCCTTCCTAAATCGCAAATCTTGTATCACCAATCATTTTCTCAACCATTCAGTGTATAAGGTGTAGAATCACAAGCTGGAACGTTAACATTTACCCTGTTCTAGAATGAAAGGTTGAGCCTGTGAATGTCTTAGTTTAGTTGGCAGCATTCACCTTTGATTGGGAATGTTGTGGATTTGAGTTCCATATCTGAGACTTGACTTTAGAAATCTAGGCTGCAATACAGAGTAGTATGAAAGAGTGTTGCAATGTTAGAGGTGCTATCTTTGTGATGTGTCCCATCTGGTTTTCAATTGGGCATAAAAGATCCCAAGGCATTATTTCAGAGAAGAGCAGGGACATTATCCCTAGTGTCCGAGATGATATTTAATCCACACTAAGATCACTGAAAATGGATTATTTGGTGATTATCATAATGCCATTTTGAAGGAACTGCTGCATTTCCTATATTGAAACAGTAACCATACTTCAAAATAACTTTAGTTAGCTATTAAACATTTGAAATATCCTGAGACTGTAAAAGGTACAATATAAATGCAAGTTTCACTGTATTTAATATATGTTGGGATTTTGCAGTATAGTAATATATTTGGATTCCCTTTTAAAAAAAAAGCAAAAATGCAGCAATATCCTATTGTTCATATTACTCAATCTGTATACATTGAGTCCAGTGAAAAGGAATTCACAATGTAAACAATGACTCAAATGAGGATTCCTGTGGAAGAGCTGTAAGGATTTTGTGCTAATCTGCTTACACTGATCAAGACTGGAGGTCCAATGCAATGAAACTTTTGTATGTTATGTCTTTCATAACATCGTGCTAAATTGATAATACCGTGTGAACACCTGCTGATTATGTTTAATGAACACATTACATTAATATTAGGGCATAGGTTAATTCTGTTTAAGTTTGAATGACATACAAACATGTTAAGCAGTAAAAGGAACCAGACATTCAGTTCCTGAGCTCCCTCAGCTATTCTGTAAGCTCATAGAGTCACACAGCACAGAAACAAACCCTTCGGTCTAATTCATCCATGTCAACCACATATTCCAACTCAATTTAGGCCCACCTGCCAATACCTGGCCCATATCCCTCCAAACCCTTCCTATTCATATACCCATCCAAATGCCTCTTAAATGTTGCAATTGTACTAGCCTCTTATCACTTCATCTGACAGCTCATTCCATTCACATACCACCCTAACACACTAAACCTATGCCCTCTTGTTCTGGACTCCCTCACCCCTGGGGAAAGATTTTGTCTATTTATCCTATCCATGCCTCTCATGATGTTATAAACGTCTATAAGGATACCCCTCAGCCTCCAATGGTCCAGGGAAAACAGCCCCAGCCTGTTCAGCCCCTCCCTATAGCTTAAATCCTCCAATCCTGGCAACATCCTTGTAAATCTTTTCTGAACCCTTTCAAGGTTTGCAACATCTTTCCGATAGGAAGGAGAACAGAATTAGATTAGATTACTTACAGTGTGGGAACAGGCCCTTCGGCCACCCAGACCCATTCCCCTACACTTACCCCTTCACCTAACACTACAGGCAATCCACTTAACCTGCACATTTTTGGACGGTGGGAGGAAACCCACGCAGACGTATGGAGAATGTGCAAACTTCACACAGACAGTTGCCTGAGGCGGGAATTGAATCCAGGTCTCTGGCACTGTGAGGCAGCAGTGCTAGCCAGGCCGCCCATAATTGCATGCAATATTCCAACAATGGCCTAACCAATGTCCTGTACAGCCGCAACATGACCTCCCAACTCCTGTATTCAGTACTCTGACCAAAAAAGGAAAGCATAACAAATGCCTTCTTCAATATCTTATCTACCTGCGACTCCACTTTCAAGAGGCTATGAACCTGCACTCTAAGGTCCCTTTGTTCACCAACACTCCCGAGGACCTTACCATTAAGTGTATAAGTCCTGCTAAGATTTGCTTTCCCAAAATGCAGCACCTCACATTTATCTAAATTAAACTCCATCTGCCACTTCTCAGCCCATAGGCCCACCTGATCAAGATCCCGTTGTAATCTGAGATAACCTTCACTGTCCACTACACCTCCAATTTGGTGCCATCAGAAACTTAATAACTATACCTCTTACACTCACATTGAAATCATTGATATAAATGACGAAAAGTAGTGGACCCAGCATTGATCCTTGTGGCACTCCACTGGTCACAGGCCTCCAGCCTGAAAAACAACTCGCCACCATCACCCTTTGTCTTCTATCTTTGAGCCAGTTCTGTATCCAAATGGCTAATTCTCCCTGTATTCCATGAGCTCTAACCTTGCTCACCAGTCTCCCATAGGGAACCTTGTCGTACACCTTACTAAAGTCCATATATTTCACAACTACTGCTCTGCCCTCATCAATCCTCTTCGTTACTTCTTCAAAAGACTTAATCAGATTTGTGAGACATAATTTCCCAAGCATAAAGCCATGTTGACTATCCCTAATCAGCCCTTACCTTTCCAAATACACTTGCCTGCATTTGATGGATATCCCTCCATTCATATACATAAAACTATCCAGATTCTTTTAAATGTTGTAATTGTATCTGCCTCTACCCTCATTCCATACATACAGCACCCTCTGTGTGAAAAGGTTACTCCTCAAATCCTTTTTAAATCTTTCCCCTCTCACTTTAAACCTATGCCCTTTAGTTCTGGACTCCGCAATCCTAGGAGAAAGTCCTTGGGTACTCACCCTATCCTCTCATAATTCTATAAATGTCTATAAAGTCATCCCTCAACCTCCTACTTTCCAGTGAAAAATATCTCAGCTTATCCAGCCTTTCCTTATTACTCAAACCCTCCAGTTCCAAAAGCATCCAGGTAAATCTTGTCTGCACCCTCTTCAATTTAATAATGTTTTTCCTATAGGAGGGCAACCAGAACTGTCCACAGTATTTCAAAAGTGGCCTCACCAATGTCCTGTACAGCCTCAACATGATGTCCCGTCTCCTATACTCCATGATCTGAGCAATGAAAAGAAGTGTGCTAAATCTCTTCCTAACCACCCTGTCTACCTGTGATGCCACTTTCAAAGAACTATGTGACTGAACCCCTAGGTCTCTCTGTTCGATAGCATAACCAAGGCCCTACTATTAACTGTGTAATCGCTGCCTTTGTTTGTTTTTCCAAAAAGCAATATCTCACATTTGTCCAACTTAAACTCCATTGGCCAAATTGATCAAGATCCCTTTGTAATCTTAGATTACCTTCTTCACTGTCAACTGTACCACCAAATTTCATGTCATCTGCAAACTTACAAACCATGCCTCCTATATTCCCATCTGATTTTGGAACCTCAAATTAGCATTGCCACCTAGCTTGCTTTTCAACTTACTTGCTTAACAAGAATCTATCTATCTCTGCCTTTAAAATGATGTAAGGTCTCTGCTTCTACCATCTTTGCAAAGAGTTGCAAAGACTCATGACCATCTGAGAATTTTTTTTTGACTAATCTTTGTGTTAAATGGTGACCTGATTTTTAACAGTGACTCCTAGCTTTAGGTTCTTCCGCAAGAGGAAATATCCTCCCCATATACACCCCCTCCAAACATTTCAATATTTTGTTTCAATTAAATCACCTCTTATGGTTTGAAACTCCAGCGGATACAAGCCTAACCTGTACAACTTTTCATCATAAGATAACCTACACATTTCAGGCATCAGCCTAGCAATGCCCCGAATGCAATTGCATCCTTCTTGAAATCTGAAGATTAATACAGTCCACGGCACTCCAGATGGGGTCTGACCAATGCTCTGCATAACCAAGCATAATTTCCCTACTTTTTTTATTCAATTCATTTTGCAATAAATAACATTCAACTAGCTTTCCTAATTACCTGCCATACCTGCATACTGACCTTTTGCAATTCATGTATGAGGACACCCAGTTCCCTCTGCTTCTCAGTGTTCTGCGATCTCTCACCATCTGGATAATATGTTTCCTTTTTATGCTTCCTGTCAAAATGGACAGTATTATATTTTCCCACATTATACACCATTTGCCCCATCTTTGCTCACTCACTTAACGGGTTGGACCGAAGGGTCTGTTTCCATGCTGTACATCTCTATGACTCTATAACTTATCTTCCTACCTTTATTTGTGGCATCAGAAGAGTTGGCGAACATACCTTCTTTCCTTGCATCAAAATTACTTATGTACACAGTGGCACACCATTTGTTACATCTTGCCAACCTGAGAAAAGATCCATTTACAACTACTATCCGCTTTCAGTTAGCCAGCCAACTTTCTATCAATGCCAGTACGTGACACCGTACTTCATCAGCAATAGCTGCAATAGCAATCGATGTGATGGCACTTTATCAAATGCCTTTTGCAAATTTAAATACAGTACATACACTGGTTCTCCCTTATCCACACCATGTGTTACCTCCTCAAAAAACTATGGTCCCTTTCTCAAAACCATGTTGAGCCTGCCTGATTACCTTTAATAGAAGTACAAAAATGTTCTTAAGAACGTTTGAAAGCAGATTGGAGGCAGATGTTTGCAGAAAAAGGGACGGCTAGAAAATGGGAAGTCTTCAGGAATGAGATAACAAGAATCCAGAGAAAGTATATTCCTGTCAGGGTGAAAGGGAAGACTGGTAGGTATAGGGAGTGCTGGATGACTAAAGAAATTGAGGGTTTGGTTCAGAAAAATAAGGAAGCATATGTCAGATATAGACATATCCTTAGAGTATAAAGGAAGTAGGAGTATACTTTAGAGAGAAATCAGGAGGGCAAAAAGGGGACATGAGATAGTTTTGGCAAATAGAATTAAGGAGAATCCAAAGAGTTTTTACAAATATATTAAGAACAAAAGGTTAACTAGGGAGAGAATAGGGCCCCTCAAAGATCAGCAAGGCAGCCTTTGTGTGGAGCCAGAGAAAATGGGGGAGACACTAAATGAATATTTTTGCATCGGTATTTACTGTGGAAAAGGATATGGAAGATGTAGACTGTACGGAAATAGATGGTGACATCTTGCAAAATGTCCAGATTACAGAGGAGGAAGTGCTGGATGTCTTGAAACAGGTAAAGGTGGATAAATTCCCAGAACCTGATCAGGTGTACCCGAGAACTCTGTGGGAAGCTAGAGAAGTGATTGCTGGGCCTCTTGCTGAGATATTTGTATCATTGATAGTCACAGTTGAGGTACCGGAAAACTGGAGATTGGCAAACGTGGTGCCACAGTTTAAGAAGGGCAGTAAAGACAAGCCAGGGAACTATAGACCAGTGCGCCTGACCTCAGTGGTGGACATGTTGTTGGAGGGAATCCTGAGGGACAGGATGTACATGTATTTGGAAAGGCAAGTACTGATTAGGGATAGTCAACATGGCTTTGTGCATGGGAAATCATGTCTCACAAACTTAATTGAGTTTTTTGAAGAGGTAACAAAGAAGATTGATGAGGGCAAAGCAGTAGATGTGATCTATATGGACTTCAGTAAGGCATTCTACAAGGTTCGGGTAAAAAATGAGGTCTGCAGATGCTGGAGATCACAGCTGAAAATGTGTTGCTGGTTAAAGCACAGCAGGTTAGGCAGCATCCAAGGAACAGGAAATTCGACGTTTCGGGCATAAGCCCTTCATCAGGAATGAGGAGAGTGTGCCAAGCAGGCTAAGATAAAAGGTAGGGAGGAGGGACTTGGGGGAGGGGCGATAGAGATGTGATAGGTGGAAGGAGGTCAAGGTGAGGGTGATAGGCCGGAGTGGGGTGGGGGCGGAGAGGTCAGGAAGAAGATTGCAGGTTAGGAGGGTGGTGCTGAGTTGAGGGAACTGACTGAGACAAGGTGGGGGGAGGGGAAATGAGGAAACTGGAGAAATCTGAGTTCATTCCTTGTGGTTGGAGGGTTCCCAGGCGGAAGATGAGGCGCTCCTCTTCCAGCCGTCGTGTTGTTATGTTCTGCCAGTGGAGGAGTCCAAGGACCTGCATGTCCTCGGTGGAGTGGGAGGGAGAGTTAAAGTGTTGAGCCACGGGGTGGTTGGGTTGGTTGGTCCGGGCGTCCCAGAGGTAACCCCGTGGCTCAACACTTTAACTCTCCCTCCCACTCCACCGAGGACATGCAGGTCCTTGGACTCCTCCACTGGCAGAACATAACAACACGACGGCTGGAGGAGGAGCGCCTCATCTTCTGCCTGGGAACCCTCCAACCACAAGGAATGAACTCAGATTTCTCCAGTTTCCTCATTTCCCCTCCCCCCACCTTGTCTCAGTCGGTTCCCTCAACTCAGCACCACCCTCCTAACCTGCAATCTTCTTCCTGACCTCTCCGCCCCCACCCCACTCCGGCCTATCACCCTCACCTTGACCTCCTTCCACCTATCACATCTCTATCGCCCCTCCCCCAAGTCCCTCCTCCCTACCTTTTATCTTAGCCTGCTTGGCACACTCTCCTCATTCCTGATGAAGGGCTTATGCCCGAAACGTCGAATTTCCTGTTCCTTGGAAGCTGCCTAACCTGCTGTGCTTTAACCAGCAACACATTTTCATTCTACAAGGTTCCCCTTGGGAGACTGATTAGCAAGGTCAGATCTCATGGAATAAAGGGAGAACAAGCCATTTGGATACAGAACTGGTTCAAAGGTAGAAGACAGAGGGTGGCGGTGGAGGGTTGTTTTTCAGACTGGAGGCCTGTGACCAGTGGAGTGCCACAAGGATCAGTGCTGGGTCCTCTACTTTTTGTCATTTACATAAATGAATTGGACGCAAGCATAAGAGGTACGGTTAGTAAGTTTGCAAATGACACCAAAATTGGAGGTGTATTGGACAGCGAAGAGGGTTACCTCAGATTACGAAAGGATCTTGACCAGATGAGCCAATGGGCTGAGAAGAGGCAGATGGAGTTTAATTCAGATAAATGTGAGGTGCTGCATTTTAGGAAAGCAAATCTTAGCAGGACATATACACTTAATGGTAGGGTCCTAGGGAATGTTGCTGAACAAAGATTTGGAGTACAGGTTCATAGCTCCTTGAAAGTAGAATCGCAGGTAGATAGGATAGTGAAGACATTGTTTGATATGCTTTCCTTTATTGGTCAAAGTATTGAGTATAGGAGTTGGGAGGTCATGTTGCGGCTGTACAGGACATTGGTTAGGAATACTGCATGCAATTCTGGTCTCCTTCCTATCGGAATGATGTTGTGAAACGTGAAAGGGTTCAGAAAAGATTTACAAGGATTTGCCAGGGCAGAAGGAATTGAGCTACAGGGAGAGGCTGAACAGGCTGAGGCTGTTTTTCCTGGAGCATCAGAGGCTAAGGGGTGACCTTATAGAGGTTTACAAAATAATGAGGGGCATGGATAGGATAAATAGACAAAGTCTTTTCTCTGGGCTTGGAGAGTCCAGAACTAGAGGGCATAGGTTTAGGGTGAGAGGGGAAAGATATAAGAGACACTTAAGGGCAACGTTTTCACGCAGAGGGTGCTACGTGTATCGAATGAGCTGTCAGAGGATGTGTTGGAGGCTGGTACGATTGCAACATTTAAGAGGCATTTGGACAGATATACGAATAGGAAGGGTTTGGAGGGATATGGGCCGGGTGCTGGCAGGTGGGACTAGGTTGGGTTGTGATATCTGGTCGGCATGGACAGGTTGGACTGAAGGGTCTGTTTCCGTGTTGTACATCTCTATGACTCTAAGTACACAATCCTTTATCCGAAATGCTTGGGACCAGCTGGTTTTTGGAATTCGGAAATCTTTGAATTTTGGAATAAATGACAACTCAACAGTGAAATTTTTAAAAAAATCTTACCAAACAGCAGACTCAGTGTGAGTAAGAGTCCCTAACATGAAATTGAGGACTGCCAGTGATGGACCATGTTTCACTCCCCGCTCTGCGCCCCCCCCAACGTCACATCTGAGTGACGTGCATCGAGTGGTTGTGGCGATGGGTTAACTGTTTGCATGCCAAACAACCTTGTTAATGAGATAAAAACTTCACAAAAAAGCCTTCGGATTCTGGAGCTTTCCAGGATTTTGGATAAAGGTTGTATACCTGTACCCTATTATAGCATCTAACAATTTTCTTTTGATAGATGTTAATCTAATAGTTTCCTGCTTTCTCTCTCCTTTTTATTAATAAAGAAGTTAAATTCTCTATCTTTAAAGCAAATGGGACTGCTCTTGAATAAATCAAGTTTTGGAATATTAAAATCAATGCATTAACTATGTCACTAGCCACACCTTTTTATGACTATGGAATCAAAGGTTATAGGGAGAAGGCAGGAGAATGGAGTTGAGAACCATAATGGTCATGATCAAATGGTGAGGCAGACCTGGTGGGCCAAATGTCCTCATTAAGCTACTTTGTCCTTATGGTATTTTGGGATGAAGTCCATCAGGACAAGGGAATCAGCTAGCATAAAGCTCCAATCTCTGACACAATTCCACTTCTCCAGTGATTGTCATTTTGCTGAGTTCCCCCTTCCTTCTATTCCTTGATTTATCACTGTGTCTGGGATGTTACTTGTATCCTTTATCATTGGACTAACATTGGTAAAGTCCTTGAGAAAAACGTAGTGTCATAATATTCATGCTTTCAAAAAATGTTTGCCAGTATTTTATTTCTTAATGATTTGACTTGGTGCCTAGAACATAGACTGTGTTTGCAGATTATTGGTCTGTCAATGTTTGTTCACAATTTCTAATCTTGTCCTGAGTATGACCTCTTAGAGTCCACTGCTGAGAAATATTTAACAAAATTATTAGACTCTAAAAGGTGGAATTTCAGAAAAGAGAAAATATTGGAGAAACTCAGCAGGTCCTGTAGTATCTGTGGAGAAAGAAACAGTGTTAACACTTTGGAGTCTGATAGGGTCTCCCTTCTGTTTTTACGGTTCTGAAGAAGAGTCACATTAGATTTGAATCATTATATTTGTCTCTCCATAGATGCTGCCAGACCTGCAGAAGTTTTCCTGCATATGCTTTTTATTTCATATTTTCAGCAACTGCAGTATTTTGTTTTCATTTAAACTGAAACACATCGTTTTATGTTTGTTTTACATTTAATATGTAATGTCATCAGTTTGATTCTGATTTAACTTGTAGATAGCATTGATATGTTCGTTAAGCGTAAAACAAACTAGAAATAAATGATTACTTTAGCATGGCTTTAACACCTATTCTGGACTTTCTTTCTGTCGTTTTCAGACATTCTGAATGATGCTATCTTTGATGAGGACCACGATGAAGTAGTTATTGTGAAAGATATCGATATGTTCTCACTTTGCGAACATCATTTAGTTCCATTTTTTGGAAAGGTTAGTATATGATGCAAAGTAATTCACAAAGTAATATTCTTCAGCAGCTTGAAAAGAGGAATTTTGACTCACTGCTCCAAACTGCCCCTCAGTAAGCAATATCTCCTTTGTCCATTTATGTGCCTCTCCCAGTGTTCTTTTCTTTTTCAAATATTTATGCACTTTCCCCACAGAAACTATTATGCTTTCTGACTCCATTGCTGTTTTTGATGGCGTACTCATTCAATGTCCTTGCAAGGTTTGTGAAAGTTTGTAGCTCAGGTTGAGGTTTAGGGTGTAGAATTGCTCACTGAGTTGTAGGTTTGATATCCAGACGTTTCATTACCTGACTAGGTAACATCATCAGTGGCGACCTCCAAGTGAAGCAAAGCTGTTGTCTCCTGCTTTCTATTTATGTTTGTCCTGGACGGGGTTCCTGGGGTTTGTGGTGATGTCATTTCCTGTTAATTTTCTGAGGGGTTGATAGATGGTATAAATTACTTACTGTTAGGTCGGGAGTTATTCAGTTCCTGGAGGCAGTAGGAGAGGTCACGGGGTTACATATTTGGGCAGTTGCTTTACTTGAAACGCTACTCTGGTAGTGTCTCCGACCCATCCTCCTCCTCTAACCAGATAAAGTGTTCTGTGCATTGGTTGGTCAGGTGACAAATGTTTTCTTTCGTGTTTCATTTTTTCAGCGGTCTATTTGGGAATTTAGAACAGTGGGAATGGAGGTTAGGGCAGTTGAATGTTCCTCCTACAGTATGTGGAAGGTAAGGGTCACCACTAGTGTCCCTCTGACTTCATTGGTGGGAAGTGCACCCAACTCCAAGAACCATCTTAGGGAACGGGAGCTGGAACTGGATGAAGATTGGATCATTTTGGGAGGTGGAGGGGGTTATTGAGAGGAGTTAGAGGGAGGTAGTTATTCCATAGCCACATGAAGAAGGTAGATGGTTACCATCAGGGGTAGGAAAGGGAGTGCTGGTATCTCCTGTGGTGGTTCCCCATAACAACTAGTTCAAAGGATCTTCGATTATCCGAACGAGGCGGGCGGGCACTATTTTGTTCGATTAATTGATTATTCGGTTAATTGATTTCCTCTGACGCTCAGAGTTTTCTGTGAAGTCAGCTCCCCGTTTAGGAGACTAGGCAAAAACGTCTTTTTCTTCAGATGGTGAAGGCTAACACGAGGGGACATAGCTTTAAATTGAGGGGTGTGAGACTTAAGACCGGTATCGGGGGTAGTTTCTTTATTCAGAGAGAAGTAGGGGTGTGGAATGAGTAAAAAGTGAGGTCTGCAGATGCTGGAGATCAGAGCTGAAAATGTGTTGCTGGTTAAAGCACAGCAGGTCAGGCAGCATCCAAGGAACAGGAAATTCGACGTTTCGGGCCAGAGCCCTTCATCAGGAACCCTTCGAATTTCCTGTTCCTTGGATGCTGCCTGACCTGCTGTGCTTTAACCAGCAACACATTTTCAGCAGGGGTGTGGAATGGCCTGCTTGCAACAGTAGTAGACTTGCCTACGTTAAGGACATTTAAATGGGCATTGGACATACATATGGATAATAATGGAACAGTGTAGGTTAGATGAGCATCAGATTAATTTCACAACTTGGGGCAACATTGAGGGCCAAAGGGCCTGTACTGCGCTGTAATGTTCTATGTTCTATGAAATCTGGCTCTTGCTTTCAGTCAGCCTGAGACTAAAATACAGAAAAATTGGGGAATTTTGTGCACTTTTGTAAAATCTTTAACTTTGATGATTCTGTAAATAGCATGGCTTGATATCCTGTGTGTTACCCCAGTGAGGCATAATAAAAGAATGAATTAGAACTGACAAATTGAAAATAGTCACAGGCTGAATTCTGAAAATCATCGTTTCTCCTTGTCTACTGTCAACAAGTGAACATGAGTGAGTCTGTTGTGTTATGTGACAGATGCCTAATTCTGCCATCAGGTAGTTTGGAGGCTCCACTCTCTCCATTGCATCCTGAGGCTCTTCTTACTTCCTGTGCATCTTCTTCGAAAGTGGTTGGGTTGGCCATGACTGGAGGACCTTGCTCCTCTGTCTCTTCCTGACAATCTGAACATCTGTTCCCAGGAAGGAGGAAAAGTAAAGGATTGCAAATGTGAGGAATAGAATACTTTGAGAGGTTGGGATGAGAACATTTGGGGAGGGTGACCATGAGGGATTGACATGGGATGACAGCAAGATGAGGGTGAGTGTCAGTGGTGGATGGTCAGGTTGGGATATGATGAGTTGCCTCAATACAGATAAATGGGTGAAGTATATCGGTAGAAGAAATGCGGTGCATGAAAATGTTGGGAGAATCAGATTGATGGGGTTGCTACTTGCCTTTGCTGCCTTGATGAGGTTTTCTATCCAGTTGCAGCTCTGTCCATTTGCAAGGTATCATTCTCCTGCTCCCCAGCTTCTCAGTCACTTGTAGCCATGTCTCATTCAAGGCAAGCTTCTTCCTTCCATCCACTGTGAGGAAATAAACATGATTCTGTGGGTCCATGCAGCCTGCAACTTAAAATCCAGGGATGCTTAGAGAACTGCAGGCAGCCTTCTTTCATTCGAGACTCCATTATTTGAGTTGCTGCCTCTCTCTTGCTGGTCATCGAATTCTGTCACTAACCAGGATCGCCTTAAACAGTGAAGCATAAACAGAGAGTTGGAGGTTGTGATCGCGCCCACCCAGTCTAACCAGAGAAAACCAGAAGTGTGAAGCTTAGTCAAACAGTCATGCTCGTTGAGCTTGCAGATTCCCAGTCATGCAGTTAACCTGCCCAATGCTGCAAGAGGATCTGAAACCCCCCTGGTGGTTCTCGTGTTTTGATTTTAATAATTGAAAATTGTTCCATTCAGAATGTATTTGCACATTTGTACAATCATCTTTCTGAATGTTTTGAAAAATATCTGCACCCTTACACTATCCAGCTGTGTCCCTTTCCCATGGAGCATAGAAACCTGATGAAGTTGAGGAAAAGGATATTGTTAGTGCAAAGAAGGAATCTCAGCAAGCCAACCTTGGTCTGAAATGCTGCTGTGTAATAAATAGATGTTTGCTGTTCTTTAACCAACTCACAAGAGATGAAAGGTCAATAGCCTGAAAAAAAAACTAACCCTACCTCTCTCTGATTTCCTGGCTTATTGCCTGAAACATCGATTCTTCCGCTCCTCAGATGCTGCCTGACCTGCTGTGCTTTTCCAGCACCACACCATCTACTTTGATCTCCACCATCTGCAGTCCTCCCATCCTCCTACCTCTCTCTGTAGATGCTGCCTGACCTGCTATGCATTTCCATCATCTTCTGTTTTTATCTCAGCATCTGTAGTGGTCTGCTTTCTGTATATTAGGTATGTTATGCCCTGAACAATTTTCATTATGTATGGATCTCAAGACACCTGGACATGCAAAATGTGAAGGGCAGAAAATTGGAGCCATTATTAGGAGCATCTGACAATCTGTCCAGTAAAATAATAATTCCTGAACTGCAGCATGGGAATGGGGTTGCTATAACAACACCAGTGCATTTACTTTGAATATCTGGCCATCAAAAGTCAGTTCTAGCATTTTTTGCATTCAGTCAGAGTTTCTTCATTTCATCTCATCTTGTTCACAAATCCAACATTTCACAGGACTAAAGCCTTCATCAGAAATGTGTTTTACGTCAGATGAGAGCCCATAGGCATTTCTTAATTCTTACCATTTTATTTCTCACCTTAGGTACACATAGGTTACTTACCGAATAAGAGAGTGGTTGGACTAAGCAAACTGGCAAGGTTAGTAAGGTGTCAAACAATTTTTTTTTACATTTGTTGACATGTGTCATAACAGGTATAATGTTAGTTAAGGAAAAGCTTTTGGCTTTCAGTGTGCCATCAGGCTATAAAGAAGCAAGTGTTGTGATGCACATTGTAGCATGAAAAGCAAAATATGTATGTTACAAAGGATGCCATTTTAATGAACAATGGAAGGCCAGATCACATACTGAAGAGCTAATGGGCTAAAATTTGCAGCTTGATGTAGCAATTATAGTTTTTTCAACCATGATCATTCTGCTTTTTTGTTTTAAATTACTTGTTACGTGTTGCTGTCACTTTCACAGAGTAATGACAGCAAACGCCAATAACTTGGTCTTCTTTAAAACTGTAAAATCTGGTCTGACTTATTGTAATTTTACAGCAGGAACTGAGCCACACAACCTGAGTGTATTTCATTCATCCACAACTGCACAGTAGAATGAGATGGAAAGCATAGAATGCAATAGCTGTCAAAAAGAAATATTGGTTATAATTTTTGACCCAATGAAAACTAATTCAACAGAATTAACAAAGTGCTTGAAATTTGATCTTTGACAATTTCAGTCCACTTCCTGTTATTGTTGTATGTGAAAACAGCCACTGGCTTCAGGAAAGCAAATAATAATTGACCCCTCCATTTATATGAGGCAGGTGGGGGAAGGGAAGGTCTGGGAGGGAACTAGTGTATCAGGATTGTGTGGTGGGGGTACCAAATCCTGTGATGTTTGAGATTGGTTTGACGGTCATGTTCAAACTCAAAGCCATACTTATTTTCCACATAACATGTTTAATATACATTTTTGAGAGATGCACGCACATATAATCCTTGTTTAATATATCAAGTCTTCTTTAGGTTGCTAATTTTAGAGAAAGTGCTTTCACACAACTGAGTGGGCATGAATATGCAAGTGATCTTTCCACCTGTTTTTGTGAAAAATAAATGGGTACAGTCTTTAATTATATTAAATTTACATGGTCTGTAAAATGAATGGGCTTGAAGGGCCATTTGGTTTTATCATTACGCCTTTTTTCCCTCATTATTTAAAGACAGAAAATAGAAATTCAGAGATGCATTGGAATAGAAAATCTGCAAACTCTGATTCCAATACCATCTAATACTTTGGTGGAGGCAGCTGCTTGACTGAGAAAGGGGCAATAATATGCAAACTCACCACTTTCACACCACTATACATTCTTAAGGGAGACGCAGTTGCAATAGGTCACTTTGCTACAGGGTGAACTGTCTGCCCCATACTGCAAGTAGACATTATGGGATAACTTGACAGTTTCTGTCTGATTGGTAGTTTGTCTAAAGTATATGACAGAGATTCAGTCATGGAATAATGCAGCAGTGTTGGGCTGTCACTGACAGTGAGAAAGAATTCTGCTCCATGGATATTTTACCAGGAGGTGAAGGGGACACAGATAGCTAAAGAAGAAATTAAGTCTTTGATATAGATGGGTTAGCATTAGTGGGTTAGCCAAACAGGCTGAACCCAGATCTTCAATTATGCCAGGTCCAATGTCAGGACCTATTGCTCCATCTGATGTTTCTTTGATCATTTAGGATGTCTTGATTTCTGATATGTCTGCTCACAGTGAAATTGAACAGAGGGATCTTACCTCCCTCCTATCATCCTGTTGCTATCAACTGATGGACTTACAAGCTGGATCATCATGACATAGAACAATATGAATTGTAATGTAATAGTACTATTTTCCAAATGGTTGCGAACCATTTACTGATCTAGTCAGTGCATGTTACACAATGTAACACAAATCACAAGCCAAATATATTTTTGCACAGTTAGCAAGCTTATTAAGGTCAACAAATTTTAGAAATGTAGAACCAAAAGCAGAAAATCAATGCCAACAGTTCAGAGAGATGACGGACACCTGATAATAAAAGTCAGTATCAGCACTGTGGAGCAAGTAAGGCAGAAGCGGTGCCCAGCCATTTTGAAAAAATACTTTGACTGTAAAACGCTGGGTTAGCTTTAGGAAATATGCTGAAGAAGGACAGTCACCAAGCACTAAGAAATCAAATAGCTACTCACACATAGAACTTCATGAGATAGTACAGGTTACAATAAAAATGAAAGGTATTTTTAGAGAAAATAGGTGACATAGATATTTATGGGGATGTTCACCTCACTGATTTTATGCTCCGTACAAGGGCTAGGTTCATTTTATTGTTTTATATTGCATCATTGTTGAAGAAACACCATCTTCAAGCTATAGCAGTACAACTACGTAATCCAGGAGATATGCCACTTCAGTAAAGGTAGGCTGAAACCAACTTTGCAACACAGGGGGTGTCAGATGGTACAACATGTTTATGTACTTCACAATCGAGAGTCTTCACTTTTAAGCACTCTTGTATTGCCCTGAATCATCTTTAAAATGTCAAAAAGGACAACCAGCAAATCTTGAATAGCTTCTTTACACAAGGTTTCCTCACATTGTTTACAGGTTTAGTGAAATTAAATACTGAATAAAGCATCATACTTGAGACCGATGTTAAGCCATTATGTTGATATGTACCAAGGAAGATTCCATACCTTTTAATGAAGGAAGTTACCATACAACTTGAAAGGTCCGAAATGGCATCAGTTCCCTGGTAATGAAACCAAACGAGTTGTGCTCAGTTATGGCTACTGCACCCAAACTAAATAGTAAAGCTGAATTTATGCTTAGTTAAAAATCACAACACCAGTTTATAGTCCAACAGGTTTAATTGGAAGCACACTAGCTTTCGGAGCGTCGCTCCTTCATCAGGTGGTAGTGGAGGGCTCAATCCTAACGCACAGAATTTATAGCAAAAATTTACAGTGTGATGTAACTGAAATTATACATTGAAAAATTGATTGTTAAGTCTTTCATCTGTTAGAATACTGTGATAGTTTCACTTCTTTCATGTGTAAATCACAAAACCTTTTTTTTAAAAAGTTGCATTCTCGGGTTAGCTGTTAACAATGGTGATAGCTAGACAATATGTTGAAGGTGTTAGCCCCCTGTGTTCTCTGTCTATGCCATGATGTTTAGATTGATTCTAATCTAAAAAGTGAGATAACAGAGTTTTACATAAATTCATGCAGTTTTTGAGCTCCGAGTTCTACATGAATGCATGCAGTTTTTGAGCAAAGTTCAATGTAATCCTGCAAGTACAAATTCCTCCCACAAAATATATATGTGCATGTGGGTCTTTGTCTGTCTGTCTGTGTGTGTCTATCTGTCTGGGTTGGGGGTTGTAAGTGTGAGAAAGTGTGTGTGTAGTGAGTGCAGAGTGTCTTAAGTCTGTGAGGGGGTGCATGTGTGAGTGTGGAAGTGTGTGTGTCTGTAATGGTGTGTGTGGGTGTCTGTGTATGCGTCTGTGTATATGTGTGTCCGTGTCCGTGTGTGTGCATGTGTAGGAGTATCTGTGTGTGTGTGTATAGTGCAATGGTGGTCACCTGCAATGTGACATGAACCCAAGGTCTCGGTTGAGGCCCTCCCTATGGGTACCAAACTTAGCTATCAGCCTCTGCTCGGTCTGTCCCAAAATCCACCTTGGAGGATGGTCACCCGAAGGTCCGAGGCTGAATGTCCTGGACCACTGAAGTGTTCCCCAACTGGGAGGGAACACTCTTGTCTGTTGATTTGTTGTGCGGTGCCCATTCATCCGTTGTTAGGATTGAGCCCTCCACTACCACCTGATGAAGGAGCGACGCTCCGAAAGCTAGTGTGCTTCCAATTAAACCTATTGGACTATAACCTAGTGTTGTGTGATCTTTAACTTTGTACACCCCAATCCAACACCGGCATCTCCAAATCATGAATTTATGCTGGCCTGATGAAGCTCAACAGAACAATGCCATCCTATGTCTATAGTAAATGAAACCTGAGCCAAAATATTCAAAAATAGAGTCTTTATGAGGCTTAATGGAAACAGTGCACACTGACAATTGCTATCGGATAGGCAATCAAGTTTGCTTACCACACTTAGAACTCCATTTAAAAGCTTCGGCTGCAACAGACTACCTTTTGGGCTCTAGAGATTTTCCAACATCTACAACCAAAATCTTAGAGGCGTTATAAGCCTTCATATTCCATATGCCATATATTGATGAACACTCTATGAAATGGTTGAGAAACATGAGCAGTTTTTGAATGCATCCTAAATGGGAGATGTGAATTCACAAAGGGATATGTTTGGTTATAGTAACAGTATTATTGTAACAGTAATGATATAATGACATACCCACAGAAAACAAAGGCAATTGAAGGAGCTTCCCATTCGGAAATTAGTTCATGATACGTACATAGTGATGGTAAACCAGCAGGTAGAAGTTTTTCTTTATTTGGCAACTGCAAAAGAGCCCTTGAGGCAATTCTTCAAGAAGACACAAGGAAACGTGAATGCTTTTTCAATTGTTTGCAACACTGATTTAGAGACAGTCTTTACTGTAACATTGGGTAACTAATGTATAGAGGGGATGTCGGAGGGGGGTTCTTTACACAGAGAGTTGTGAGAGCATGGAATGCGTTGCCAGCAGCAGTTGTGGAAGCAAGGTCATTGGGAACATTTAAGAGACTACTGGATATGCATATGGTCACAGAAATTTGAGGGTGCATACATGAGGATCAGTGGTCGGCATAACATCGTGGGCTGAAGGGCCTGTTCTGTGCTGTACTGTTCTATGTTCTAATGGATAGTTCTTTATCTGTAACCTTCACAGCATGCTAACACTTGAACCCAACTGGTACATGAGTGTTCAGTCCTACCAGTCCACTCCAGTAGAGTTAAAACTTGTTTTTCAACCCCTTTCCTTGTTTATCCTGGAGGGTAAAACAAGAGGTGCTTTTCTGTCATGAGGGCAGAGCTAGTCAACCCCCTTCTTGTTATGTCACTCCTTGTTTGAGGTTTTCCTAACAATTGTCATGTGTCATTAATCTTCTTTCGGAACTGTTTTAACCTGGGCACTGCACTGACCCAGACAGTATGTCTGTCCAGGCTGGCCTTGTCTGGTGGCTTCACTTCCTTTGGTGATCTGGAGGTAAAAAAACATTGCATCCATTTTGATCACCTTATGCACTGACACTTCCAGGTCCCTGTCACAAAGCAAGGAGCTAGATTGCCTTTCTGAGCTAGTTCATTCAGGTTAACTGCACAGGACCACAGTGAAGGGCAATTCCTGGCTTGCTGAGACTGAAGTGATCTGCAGCTGGGGTTTAAACATGGTACCAGTGATGTGAACATCACAAAGCCCCAGCAGTGGCGAGCCCCTCTCCCCTTCCTGCTACACGATTCCATCAGTCAGGCAAGACGATTATCCTTGAAAACCTTGTATCACCATGGTGGACTGTCCACCATAAATCTCAGCAAAATACAACATTTTACTGAATAAAAAGAAAAATAAACCAATTGATTCTGCTTTCCCCTAGCCACAGATGGTGCTAAGCTCAACATTGCACCATGTACCATCTTGATTTTAGGAATTTGTATAGGCCTAGCATCCTTACATTCAAGGTAAAGATATATTTATGAATTTCTTAAGTAGACTTCTGCATAAGTTCTATTAACTGGTCATTGAATGATTAATGGGTAGGTACTATATACAACAGGATAACAATAAAAAACTTAAATTATTAAGAGAATCGATGTTTTTAGTAATAATAAAGAAATGCTTTTTGTGGATGTTTGCATTGTGCTTGAATATTTTTGTGCTCTACCAACTAAGAGTTGATCCTCTTCTTGAGTGCAATGAAGGGCAAGTCCATTCACATTTAGAAGAATGAAAGGAGATCTTAGTGAAACATGTAAGATCTGAGGAAATTTGATGTGATGGATTGTGAAAAGTAATTTTCCCCATATCTAAGAGACTAGAACCAAGGGCCAAAGTTTAAAAATAATTGGTCTCTCATTTAAGATGGAGATGAGCAGGAATCTTTTCTCTGAGGGACGTAAATCTTTGGAAATCCCTTCCCCAGAGAACAGTGAAGGCTGGGTTGTTGAAGGTTTTTAAGGCCAGGATAGACTGATTCTTGAATAACAAGGAAGTCAGTGGTTTTTGGGGATGAGAGTGTGGAGCTGAGGTCACAATCCATTCAGCCTTGATCCTATTGAATGGTGGATCAGGCTCAAGAGCTCCTCCAGCTCCTAATGCCTGTGTTTGTAGTTTATGAAACCATTTATGACAGCTGTAATTTTCAAACATTTGAAGTTCAGACATAGTCCTTTTTCTCATTTTCATATTAGAATTATGAATATTTTCCTGGAAGTTAAATCTGCAATACAGAACTGCAAAAAGAAGATGGTTGTAATCCAGTCTGTTTATTTACAGGATTGTTGAAATCTACAGTAGAAGACTTCAAGGTACAATTAATTCAAGTATAATGTGCATTTTTATTTCCTCACGAAATGTGATAGAAGGCCTTCTGTGTTTTTCTGCCCCTTGATACAACGTTTTTTTGTTTCAAACCCATGATCTAATTTATCAATGTGCACGCCTAGTTTTAAACATATAATCCAAACCTTTCAAACAGATAGGATCACTTTAGTACAGACTGGGATCCCTTGTTGTATCCATCCAGTTTTCCTGTCCATTGATGTCATAGTTCACACAATGCTTTTGATAAGACCAGATGTAATAATGAATCAAGCAGTAGATTTTGGATGCATTTTAGTGATGTAGACCATTATTAGATTCATAAATTAATCTATATTTTAACATATGTTTTCCATGTGCTCCGCAAGGCAGCATAATCCTGTTCCTAATTCTGAGGTTTGAATTGGTGAGGTAAGGGGTGACAGATGAGAAGGAAACCCAGCACTGTCCTCAGCCAGTCCACTGTCTATAAGACCTTCTGGTTTGGATGTGACAGTAGGTAGCTTAGATGCAGCTTTAATTGCTTTGATTCCTGCCAATGCCATTCAAGTAAATGAATCCTCTCGCAAAATCTAGTTGAGCTTTAATAGATGGAATCTAAACTATCACATTCCAACACATACATAAACGTGGATTGTGCCCATAGCTTCAAGAATCCATTCTTCTTACAGCTGCTGAATTTTGGCTTTTTGTATCTCTCCTCATTGATGAGATAATTTGCAGAAACCTAACAGTGTGAAAATGGACCATTCAGCCCTTCAAGTCCACAATGACCTTCCACAGAGCATCCTGCCTACCACCCATTCCCCTCCACCTCCTTTCCCCACTCTAATCCTTTAACCATGCATTTCCTATGGCTAATCCACCTAACTGATACATCCCTGTACACAATGGGCAATTTAGCATGGCCAATCCACCTAACCTGCACATCTTTGGACAGTGGGAGGAAATCCATGTGGACGTGGGGAGAATGTGCAAACTCCACACAGACAGTCACCTGAGGGTGAAATTGAACCCAGGTCTTTGATGCTGTGAGACAACAATGCTAATCACTGAGCCACTGTGCTACCCTTTTTTGAGCCTTAAAATCCAATCTAGATCTTACTTGAGAACTCTTTACAGTAGTTCACCTAATTTCTGTACTAATAGTTTTCTCTATACAACATCCTTCAGTGGCCATGGTTTCTGTGATAAGAGATAACAAACTCCCAGTAACAAGAAACAGGTTAAATCAAATGAGACTATGTGTAGGATAGTTAGCAGGAATAGGTATTATTTTACTTCGAGTGGTATGATGGTTTCAGCTCAAACAAAGAAGTCTATTTTGTAAGGTCAACATCAAAATCGTGAACATATCTTTCAAAACTTGAATACTTAAGAGGATTTCTGCAGTAGCCATTCACCATATATTCATCAATGTGGTTTGAAAAGCCCAGTTTTCATTTTTAGAGTTTTTGCTGGCCCAAAATCATTCACACTTTCTGCTCTTTCTAAGCCCCATTGCAAATTTTTCCCCACTATAAGGGATACTGACAAACCATTTGTCAACTTTGTAAAGCCATTTGATTATTCAAGTAACAGAACTTCACTGTCTGCAAGATGCACTGCAGAAAGTTACAAAGGCTTCTTCAGGAGTATCTTCCAAACCCATAATCTCTACGATCAAGAAAGACAAGGACAACCAACATTAGAAACACCTACACATGCAGGGTTCTCCTCCAAAGCATACAGTATCCTGACTTGGAACTATACCACTGTCCTTTGCTGTCAGTCCGTCAAAAACCTGGACCACCCTCACAAAGAGAACAATGAGTATACTTAGACCATCACAAAAGCTACAGCATTTCAAGAAGGCAGTTCACCACCATCTTCTCAAGGGTAATTAGGTAAGGCCAATACAAGCTGGTCTTGTCAGAGTTGCTCACATACTATGAATGAATCCATAAAAAAAATCAATGTTTCATATGGTCCATATCTTAGAAAATCTTAACTTCAGAAGCATAGCTAATCCTTGCTCCTCGTATTGGCCTATAGACTGAATTTTGCAAACACACATCTCACTATTTAAATCATTGTCCAAATGGAACAAACTTCATGGCTCTATCAACACAAGTTTTTGCAAACTCTGAATCTTCACTCTGGGAAGCTGTGAAGCTATTGCCTACACTCCTCATCAGTTTGTTTTATACCCAGCCCTACTTACTTACGTATGTATCAAACCTCCTTTTAAAGAAAGCTTAAATAATACAAAATATAAATTTGATGTTTTAATTTACTTTTCTAACATCTTCCATTTTTGTACTTTTGATGGAGTTTTCAATTGTCTTTTATATCCAATTTTAATGCCTTCTTTGTATTCATCCCCTCAATTGTCACAAAATCCTTAGCTTAGCCCTTATCTACAAGACATATATTGATGTACTTATAATAGCAATGTAGAGGAACCTCGATTACCCGAATGAGGTGGGCGGGCACTATTTTGTTTGGATAATTGATCATTCGGTTAATTGATTTCCTCTGGGGCTCAGAGTTTTCTGTGAAGTTTCTGTCCACATTTCAGGAGACTAGGCAGCAGCATACTGTGCGTAAACACCTGCCTCTGCCCACCCCCAACCTTATCTCCATGCCCTGCCCACCTCCAATACCCGCTCCCAACCCCATCTGCCCCCCACGCTGTCTGCCCCCACCTCACACACACCACCTTTGACTGCAACCTTTTGACAGGTTCCACCTCTGCCCTGTACAGGACAATGTTGGAGAGATTATCTGTAGAACTCCAGGGAAATTGTAGGGGAGGGGCAAACAGAGGGCGGGAGGTCAGTCATTTAGAGACGGTGCCTGGACTGTCCAGGACTGTTCTTGGCAGCATTTCAGTGAGCTGAGTTCATTTTTAATCATTGTACCTGTAACAAAAGATGCGATCAGGGTTGAAACAGCTCTTTGACTTAATGTTTCTACTGGGACCTTGAGATCCCCTTCGGATAATCCGAAATTCGGCTAATTGATATTCAGATAATCAAGGTTCCTCTGAATCTAGCTCAAGAGCTAATCATTGCAAATGCTGGAAATCTGAATCAGAAACTGTTGGAAACACTCGGAGGTCTGACAGTATCTGTAAAGAGAGAAACAGAGTTAATATTTCAAGTTGATGATCTTTTATCAGAACTATATTTTTTAAATGGGCATAAACACTGAAAGCATTCCCTGTGCTTGTCCACTATAGTTCAAGAACGACTTACCAAGCAAATTGCAGTTGCAGTTACAGAGGCTTTGAAACCAGCTGGAGTAGCTGTTATCATAGAAGCAACGTGAGCATACTTTTGTTTAACTTAAGCCTAATTTTGTTTGTTATGTTTCTCAGTACTGGCTATCTTGTCATTTTGGCTCAAGAGGATTAACTTTACTATTTTTTACAATATTAAAATGAACTAAATAAATTTAACATTAGCATATTTAAGAATAGAGTGGATGAAGAATAATTGCATGCATTTATCCATCATGAAGGGAAGTGTATTCTAAAGAATGATTACATGATTGAAGATATTACGAACATTTATTTGGGTTTTTCAGTTTCAGCGTTATGCTTGAGCATTAATATTCCTAGTCAAAGACCTCATTTGCAAGGAGTGTACATGGATTGATGTCAGATGAAGACGTGTCACTCCAGCAGTGTGATATTTCTTCCATTTGTTACATCAACCATGCTGTGGCTTCTCAAAGTGAGGTTAGCAATTAAGAAGCATGCCATTGTTTGAGACTGCTCTAGACCCTCCTCTAAAAATCATGAGGCCAATTCTCTTGATTCTTCATCAAATTTTGGCATTTTCTGCTTGTCTAGCGAAGATTAAATTCTGTAATGTTGCATGTTGAAGTGTAACCTGCTGTCTGATAAATTATCATGGCAGACTTTAGTCACTTGATAGGACAGAACCTGAGTATTGCTGAAAGAAGCTATATTATGTCAAAGCTTTTCTTCTTGCACTTAGCCAGACAATTGAAAGAATACCAGATGAAAGGGAAAACCAACATTTATGCTATATGAGAGGCCAGTGCTGATTGGTTGCCAAGTGCAAGCTGAATTGATAGAGATGTTGCCTTGGAGAATTGACAGTTAACTACCAAGCTTTATTTACGTTTTAAACCTGACAGATGTGCTCTGAGTGGTCAAATGCTGTTTTTTTTTTACTGAAACTGTTGGTGTTCTTAGAAATTGTCAAAGATTTGTTTTAAAAGACAGACAATGTTGAAGGAGTGGCTACAGTTTTGAAAGCTATGTTAGCTGGCACCATGCCAGGAATCATGTAAATTATTGTTAGACAAGCAGTAATTGGACAGCTGCAGGTAATTTGTAGCCAAGGAGCTATACTGAGCAGCTTTTGGTGCCAACAAGAAGTTGATTGATCTCGAGATGAGTGACCAGTTGTCAATGAGTTTTGCCAGATTCTCAGGTAACTGAACAGATGGGAGCTGAGAACATGTTACAGAAATAGGGAAGTGTTCAGTTCTTCCCCTGCTCAGAGACCAGTCTTTGTGTTTTCTACAGTCAAAACTCACTGTAAACCTGAAGAAAACCAGCTTATCTTTGCCCCAACAGTTGTAATATGCTATGACTTTTAACGGATATGTCAGAGGCATTTTACAAATGTGTCAGCCATCGTATGTCTCTCATCAACCAATAGAAGAAAGATGATTAAAGCAACACACTGACCAGCAGAAGAGTCACAAAGATCATCACAACAATCTATTTTGGGAAAGACTATTGAACTGTCTTCCCAGTTTCCCCTTAGTCCATAACCTGTTTTACCATATTTGTCTCACTTTATGTCCATCTGGGGACATTTATTAGGGAATCAGAGTTTTGATTATATGCCAACAGTTTAAAACTCTTTACTTGCAGCTAACATTTAAGCACTTGAAATAAATAGTTATTCTTGTCCAGTGCTTCCTATCAATCTGGGTCTGAAAGTCTGGAAATTAAGTAACTTTGCACAATTTAGAAAATCTTTAACTTGTGCGCCAGCCAATGCGTCATAACAATTCTGACATCTTACCTCATTGATGTGCATTGTTTAGTGCCTATAAAATATTTTGTATCATTGCAGTATTATTATGATTCACGTGTTAATCCAGTATTGGTAGGCTGCTTGACTATGGGTGGCATCACAACCAATTTCAATCCTGTCCTCATTGACTTTCCAGCTGGGATCTAAAGGTGCAGAAAACCTAGGTGACAGTTCTTCTTCCTAGTTTAAAATTATTGAGGACAATATCTAACTGCAACAAGAATAATACAAATCAGACAACACGGCACAGAAAAGAACATTCTTGGACATTGGAGTCTGATGGTTTGGTATCTCAACACAGTTGCCAGCTAAGTAATAAAGATATGAAATGGATAAGTCACTACCCAATTGTGAAATGAAACAGAAAAAGGTGTACATTTTTCAAATATGGTTAGAAATAACATTTCAACAGTTACACATATTTTGCACTCTAAATTAGATGAGCCTTTAACTCCTAGGTGAACTTAATACTATTGGGTAATAACTACCAGAGGCAGCATGCAAACTAGATCAATGTTAAAAGGAATGGGCAATTGCTGTCCCAGTCACCTTAATTGTGTCAGTTTGAAGAGACAACTGTCTATTTAAATTGATTAGTAACTAACTTAAAATGTTATTTGCAGGCACATGTGCATGGTGATGCGAGGTGTGCAGAAAATTAATAGCAAGACGATGACCAGCACGATGCTTGGAGTTTTCCGTGAGGACCAAAAGACACGGGAAGAATTTCTCACACTGACAAAGGAGTAGAAGAACCATTCCAATTCTATCTCTTGCTACAACTTTAAGAAAGTCTGCTGACCTGCCATGAGAAGTGGATTATAATGAAGCAATAACTTCTGTTTGGCTGAAGGTTTTAAAAAAAAATGTTGAATTGTGTACATTACTAATGCAGAATATTCCAAACAGCACACTTATTTCAAGCAGGGACCAAGATACTCCCAGGATACTGCGGGAAAACAATGTTTTGGTGTTGTTATGCAATATTTAAGTAGGATAAAATGCATAATTTTTAGTGTAAAACTGTGGGTTTCTGTTAACTATTAATCTATTTATTATGTAGTTCTACTGCATCATTTAATACTATGAAATGTTTCTGACTTTCTAGGGACCAATATTTAATAATGCAAAAACGTTTAAACCAAGAGTGATGTGTTTATTGGCAACTGTTCTGATTAATTTGCCAGGCAGCAAGTTCACATGATTATAAAGTAGGAAATGTTCAATCAACTGAGTAAGTCTGAACACAACCATTTATTTAATATGTTCAAATTTCAAAACTAAACAAGGCAATAGCCTACATGTTTGAGAACCTGGGTAAAAGTCAGCCTAGTCTGATTTAACTGACTAGTTAGATGCTGAAATAACTCCCTAGGGACCATCACCAAGTCACCCTTTATTTACACATGAAGAGTCCTTGACACTGATCCAGCTCCCTCAGAGTGAACAGGGTGTTGGACACTCCTGTTCTTATCTGCCAGCTAGGGCTCCCTGATTAGACCAGATTAACAACCCCAGAGATATTTTCGTATTCTATGAGGCCCATCTGCTTGACCTCGTTACAATCACTACAAATGCTCTTCTCTCTGCTGACTTCATGACTCTCACCATTTCAGTTTCTACTACTAGCAACCTCTGACCACAGGATAGCATATGTGGTAAATATAAAACTTGCAAAATGAAGTGCACTTCTGAAGTTTTAGCTGAGGTATTTTGTTGCAACTAAGTAGAGGAAGATTCACTTTACAGTCAGCCATTAGTGTTTTCCTCTGGGAACATAAAATGAAAGGTTTCAAAACCCCATTGACATCGCTCATTTGAATGAACGTAAAACAAGGAGCAAATTTTCTTATTAAAGTCAAATTTAGTCAAAGTTTGGGAGAAGATTTGTAGTTCGGGTGCTCGTTGTTGTGGTTCTGTTCGCCGAGCTGGTAGTTTTTGTTGCAAACGTTTCGTCCCCTTTCTAGGTGACATCCTCAGTGCTTGTAAGCCTCCTGTGAGGCGCTTCTGTCATGTTTTCTTCAGCATTTATAGTCCTCGTTCCGTTGTCTGTGATACTTCTGTGTATATTTCTGGACATCATCAGAAATATACACATAGACAAGGAAGAAACCATGGTCTCATTCGATGTAACGGCACTGTTCACCTCTATTGACAAAACCCTAGCCAGAGAAACAATATCCAACCTGCTGGACATACAGAACAGACAACAGGATGTTGAACAGATTAACAAAGACGGCATACTTAAACTACTGGACCTGTGCCTCACAACACACTTCACATTCAACAAACAGATATACGAACAAATCAATGGAACACCCACGGGCTCACCGATCTCTGGACTCATAGCAGAAGAAGTAATGCAAAGGTTAGAATAAACAGTCTTACCGCAAATACAACCCAAACTCTGGGTCAGATATGTGGACGACACCTTTGTAATCATTAAAAACACAGAAATAGAGAACACACACCGGATCATCAACGCCACACTCACAGGAATCCGATTCACGAGAGATGAAGAAAAAGACAACCAGCTCCCATTCCTAGACGTGATGATACAGAGAACACCGAAAGGAGAATTCACCACGAAGATATACAGAAAAGCCACACACACAGACCAAGTCCTGAACTATGAAAGCAACCACCCCAACACACACAAACAAAGTTGCATCAGGACACTATTCAAAAGGGCCACAACACACTGCAGTACACCAGAACTGCAAAAAGAGGAAGAAGAACACCTAAACAAGGTATTCACCAAAAACCCGCGCAATTTCATCAACAGATGCCTAAGGGAAAGACAACGGAATGAGGACATGCCACAACCCAAAGGACTAGCCACACTACCATACATCAGGAGCATTTCCGAACTGACAGCCAGACTGCTGCGACCACTAGGACTCATAACAGCACACAAACCAACAACCACCCTCAGACAACAACTCACCAGGACAAAGGACCCGATACCCAGCATGAGCAAAACCAACGTAGTGTACAAAATCCCATGCACGGACTGCACAAAACACTACATAGGACAAACAGGAAGACAGCTAACAACCCGCATCCACGAACACCAACTAGCCACGAAACGACACAACCAGCTATCCTTAGTAGCCACACACAGAGACAACAAACAACATGAATTCGACTGGGACAACACTACTATTATAGCGCAAGCCAAACAGAGAACAGCCAGGGAATTCCTAGAGGCATGGCACTCATCCACTGATTCTATCAACAAACACATCGACTTGGACCCAATATACCGGCCACTGCAGCGGACAGCAACTGACAACCGGAAGCGGCAGAGACAAACCACTATAAATTTCAAAGGAAACATGACAGAAGTGCTTCACAGGAGGCTCCCAAGCACTGAGGATGTCACCTAGAAAGTGGACGAAACATTTGCAACAAAAACTACCAGCTCGGCGAACAGAACCACATCAAATTTAGTCAGCTTTAAAAAAATTACATTTGAAATGCTGTAAAGGCCCTCTTTTCCTGTTGTATTCTGCAGTGTGAATTGGCTTTTGCAAACAAATAGATTTGTGCTGAGTTAGCCAAAATCTGCCTGTATTGCCCATTCCTATTTACCAATTAGCAGAAGGTGGTGAGCTGCAGTCCATGTGTTATGGTGCTCCTCCCCCGTCATTCTGCTAAGAAGGTAGTTCCAGGATTTTGACAGAGTAACAGTGAAGGAATGGTGGCTTATTCCAAGTCAGGATAGTGCATGCCTTGATGGGGAATGTACATTTGGTGATGTTCACATGCACTTGTTAGCTTTGTCCTTCTAGTTGCAGCTTTGGAAGGTTCTGTGTGTAGAGCTTTGAGTTGCTGCAGTGCATCTTGGAGACAGAAGGTAGTTTTTATTGCACTGTTACTCTTGGGGGAAGTGAATGTTTAGATGACGGTTGGGTTGCTAATCAAGTGGGTTCCGTTGTTAAGATTTTTTTATAAGCTTCATTAGTGTTATTAGAGCTGCTCTCTTCCAGGCAGGTGAAGAATATTCAATCATATTCCTGAATTGTGCCTTGTAGATGGTGGATGGGATTTGGAGTCTGTAAATTTAAAATATTCAGCACAGAATTCCCAGTTCTTAATACAAAAAAAAATTTCCGTTCAGTATTAATTCCAGGATGTTGTTGGTGGTAAATTCAGTAATGGTAATGATGTTTTCATTTGGGGAGGTGCTTAGCTGCTGTCTTGCTTGAAATAGTCATTGCTTGGCACTTGTGTGACATAAAGATTATTTGCCAATTATTGGCCCAGCCTAAACTTTGTTGAGGACTTGGGCGTAGGCATGAACTGCTTTGTTGCAACTATTACCAAACACTAAGCAATCATCATTGACATTCTGCTTCTAACTTTATAATACAAGGAAGCTCATTGATATTGGGACACCACAGTTGTCCTATGTAACCCCCAAGCTAGTGAAAGGATAGGTTAGCTGAGCTTTTTACTCCTGGTGAACGTCCATTTATCACAGCTGAAGCACTAAGAGCAGAATTAGCCTTGATTGGGTCACCTTCATAGTTGACTAGCCGACTAATAATCACAATTTAGATCATCTCATAAGCCCAGGCTTCTTAAATGAATTTTTGGAAGATGGGTGTTGCCCTTAGGAATGTAACTCAATAAAATGCAGTGCCTTCAAGGGAGGAACGAAGAGAAAACTGGAAAGGGAAATGTCCTGCTTTTACTGTACATCCAGCTTCAATAGTAATTTATGTGGAATATATTTTAAAGAATCCATTTGATGTAGAAATTGCAGCTGGTGATGTTGACATAAAAGCGAGAGAGAAATTTGCTTCAGGTGATAGTTCAAGATGGATGCTGGTTCATCATCAGCCTATTGTACAACTGAACCATGCTTTCATTGTAAAGTCAATGGAAAAGCAAAGTGGGGAGATTGTCACTTGGCCTGCCTTGTTTATCATCTGCTAGATCCTATCACCTATATTTTGTGTTATCACCCGTTGTGTGCTCCCATCCAATGTGAATTTTACCTCCTATCTGTTTTTATCAATTCTTCTAATTCTGCGGTTTAGTGAACCTATTTAATGTGTTTAACTAAAATAGGTTAATGCCTCCAATAAAATCGCAGTTAGAAGAATTTCAGGTAAGCATGCGAAATATTTGTAAGAAGACATCAGCAACAACAATTTTCACTGTTGCCTTCTTTGTCCCATGGGTTTAACATTATAAATTACAGAGAACAACACAGATCAACCTATTTTACTGTATAATACTTGCAGTAAATGTAAAAGTCCTTCTCCTATTTAGATTAACACAGTATTTATCATTCTGATGTAATTTATACCCTTCTGAATAAATGGAATTATCAAGATTAACAATAACCTGTATTGAGAACAACAATCCATAGTCTCACCAACAAAATTACTAAAACAGCTAACATTTATAATAGCGCCTTTCATCACCTCAAGAATGCAGAACATGATCTGCAGTTCATGAAGTATATGTGAATGTAGTCACTATTGTACGTAAGAAACAGAATAGTAACTTTGTGCACAGCCAGCTCCCACAAGCAGCAGTATAATAAATGGCCAGTTATCTGTTTTAAATGTTAGTTGATTGAAGGGTAAATATTGGCTTGAATAACAATGTTCTTTTGTGGGAGGGACCCAATAGATGGCAAATCTGACTTCCTCAATAACAGCCTAAATTATGTGCTCAATTACCTGGTGTGGTATTGGAAACCATAATTTTCCTGATTCAAAGGCAAAAATGCCACCACTGAGCTAAGACACCTGTTGATAAAGTAAACCATTTTAAAAGGTATTGCCAAATGGTGCTTTGTAATTAATTCTTTCTTCAATATAACACTATAATTTACAACATGACCTTAATGACAAGTTAGACATAAAATTTCTTATGAAATAAAGATTTAGAAGTTCAGTCATGCACTAGAAGCTAAATGCTATGCTTGTTGCTGAACTATTTTTTAAACTATCTTAACCTTTCTGCTGCAGTTATTCAATTATCCTTTTTTGTATATGCTGCAGTGCTTCATCATATACATTGTAGTCATGTCACTGTAAAATGAAAAAGGTTTTTATTTTAATAGCATGGGGTTTGTATATTTCTATACATCTGTTGTGCCTTTTTAATGTGGATATTGATTGTGTGCAATATGAAAGAATTAGAAATTGGGGATGGTGTGATGTAAAAACATCTGTGAAAACATTTATCATTCTGTTTAACTAAATATAATATTAACATATGTATACCAATTTATAAATGTACCAATATACATATTGCACCTATTAACAAAAGTGTTTTTCATGATTAATACAATTCGGATGGCATTATGTCCTTTTTGGTTATATAGGGCATTATAATTCATTTATAAATTATACTTATTTCATAATGGCAATATCCTTGCGATTATAACATGAGACATCATCATAAGGACAGAACATATTTGATTAAATTCCTTTTCTAATTTGACAGAAGCATTCACTCATTTAAACATTAAAAAAGTGATATTTTTTAGAAAAAGTAAACACAGTAAATACAATAATTTTGTGCAGTGTATTTTCTGGCATTGGTGGTTATAATTGAGAGGGAAACTACAAAATTCCTATGCAGCATATGGAGGCAGCGTAATATCTACATAGAGTTGTACAGCATGGAAACAGACCCTTTAGTCCAACTCTTTTGTGCTGATCAGTCATCCCAATCTGACCTCGTGCCAGCATTTATCCCATATCTCTCTAAATCCTTCCTATTCATATACCCAACCAGATGTCTTTTAAATGTTGTAATTGTACCCGTCTCTACCAACTCATTCCATACATGCACCACCCTCTGTGTGAAGACGTTACCCCTCAGGTCCTTTTTAAATCTTTCCCCTTTCATTTTAAACCTATGCCCTTTAGTTTCAGACTCCGCAATCCTGGGAAAAGTACCTTGGCTATTCATCCTATCCATGTCGCCTCATGATTTTATAAACCGCTATAAGGTCACCCCTCAGCCGCTTTTCCTCTATCCAAAGAAAAAATGCCCCAGCCTATTCAGCCTCTCCCATAACTGAAACCTTACAGACCCAGAAACATACTTTTCTGCACCTTTCAAGTTTAACAACATCATTCCTAAAGAGAGGCAATCAGAATTCTATGCTTTTTCTACAAGTAGCCTAACCGATGCCCTGACCAGCCAAGGCATGACATCCCAACTCTTGTATTCAATGCACTTTTCAATGAAGGCAAGTATACCAAATGCCTTCTTCACCACCCTGTCGAACTGCAATGCTAATTAGAATAATAATTTCCATTTTTATTGAGCTACGGTGGCAGAAGGAGCAAATAAGAGCATAAAAAAATTGGAGCAGGAGTAGGCTATCCAGCCCTTTGATCCTGCTCTGCTATCCAATACATACATGACTGATCTTCTACTTAAGTATTATTTTCCTGTACTACCTCCATACTCCTTAAATGTTTTTAATATTTACCTCAGTCCTGAACATTTCAATGACTGAACCTTCACTCTCCTCTGGGTTAGCAAATTTTAAAAATTGACCACGCAAGAAATTCCACTCCAGCTCCTTCCTTAGAGACAGTACCACCTAGTTGAAGAACTCCCTCCTACCTTCCTAGCCAGGGGAAATCCCCCTGCCAGAAGACAATTGGAATTGGTGAAAATTCAGAAACAATGGAAAGTATGATTTCTGAACAAGATACATTAACTTTCCAAAACTCTCTTCATTCAGAAGTGGCCCCATTCGAATGGAAGATAGCAAATGTAATTCCTTCATTCAAAAAGGGAAGGGTACATAAAAACAGGAGATTACATACCAGTTAGCTTAATATTTGTCATAAGAAACATTTTAAAAACTTTGTTTAAGTCAATTATAGCAGGGCAGTTGGGGACGTTCAAGGTAGTCAGGCAGAGTGGAGATTAATAGTCTAGTAAAATTACCAATACACTACTGCCTCCCTGCCACCATGTCAGAGGTAATTGCAAATATTAAAAGCTGATGATGTTGTGTCTCCTATATTGGTATGGATACTGTATTGGTTGACAGGAAGCGGACAGTTGATGTAAATGGATCTTTTTCAGATTGGCAGATTGTAAACAGTGGTATGCCTCAGGGATTGTGCTGGGAACCTCAACTGCTTATAATTCACATAAATAACTTAAATGAAGATACAGATTGGGTTGTCAAATTTGTGGCAACACAGAATGAAGTACAAAAATAAATTGTGAAGAGGATTGAGCAGGTCACAAAAAGGTATTGGTAGGTTAAGTGATTGGGCAAAGTTATGGCAAAAATAGTATGATGTGGGAAACAGTCCATTTTGGAAAGGAGAAATTAAAACAGAGTATATTATCTAAATACAGTAGTGGGAGATTGCTGAGCTCTGAGACACAGAGGGATCTGGGTACTTTGGCATATAAATTGCAAAAGTTAGTATGCAGGTCCAGCAAGTAATTATGAAAGCATGTAGAATATTATAATTTATCATGAGGGGAACTGATTTCAAAAACAGGGAGGTAATGATTTAGTTATATATGCATTGGCAAGACTGCACCTGGAGGACTGTTCACAATGCTGGGCACATTTTTTAAGGACATAAAAGCATTGGAGGCTGTTCAGAGAAGGTTTACTGGACTAATAACTGAAATGGGTGGATTAAATTAGAAAAGATGAGATAAGCTTGTAGCTGCTGCAGTTTAGGAGAAGAAGTTAAGTGAAACAAGTAAAATCCTGAGGGATTTTGACAGGGTAGGTGTAGAGAGGATGTTTCCATTTATGGGAAAATCCAGAGCTAGGGTGTCACTGTTAAAAATCAGTGTTAAATTTAAAATTAATTTTAAAAAAAGCTTGGGCATTTTTTTGTCTTTGATGGTTGTGAATCTTTGGAACTCTCTTTCTGAAATGGTCCTTAGATATTTTTAAGGCAGGAATAGATAGACTGTTGTTAAGCAAGGAGGTGAAAGCTGATCAAAGATAGGCAGGACTGTGGATATAAACTTACAGTTAGATCAATCATGATCTTATTGAATGACCAAGCAGGTTTGAGGGCCTGAAGGGCCTACTCTTGGTCTTCATTCATATGTTCACATGTGTAAGAAGTTTGGACAGTATCTGTCTATGGATCAGGATTCCACTTAGTTTTTTCTATCCCTTCAAATTCCGACAGGAATTGCTGGGACTCAAGAAATTTGGCTAAGGGTGTTTTAGGTTCAGATAGTTGTACATAGAATAAATAGGTCAGTTCTCATTCTAATCACATTTTAGGACATACACAACACAGCCATCCTTTTAGATGCGATATATGTTCTTCAGCCATATCAATAATACTATCCTTGGGATTTAGAAAACAGCCAATGGTTTTGGACAGAGATTCTATTCTTCTGCAATTACAATTTTAAGAGTGCACGCTAGGGATTCAAGGGCTATCGTTGCCTGGCTGGGGAGAGGGATATTTCGGCTGGTGTTGCATCTTCTGATTAGTTTTGTCCAGAGTTGATGTGTGGACATTGCAAAGAACTTGGTTACCTTTGTTCTAATTTGTCTGAAAACAAATAGCTTGCTGACATTCACATTTCAGACTTAAACCTGAGTAAGGTGCCAGAGATTGAATAACACCAGTACAACAATTGAGCAGGAAAATCATTAAGAGAATGGAATAAGACAGAAACCACCAATAATGATTCTCCTTTGCCAATAAGTTAACTTCTGTAGATCAAAACATGTGATAAAAGAGCGTATATTTTAGCTTGACAATATATTCAAGAAACATGACAGGCATTGACAATAAGCTTAAAAATGTGTTGCTGGAAAAGCGCAGCAGGTCAGGCAGCATCAAAGGAGCAGGAGAATCGACGTTTCGGGCATAAGCCCTTCTTCCAGCAACACATTTTTAAGTTCTGATCTCCAGCATCTGCAGTCCTCACTTTCTCATGCATTGACAATAATCCAAATTGTGCAAGTTTTCAATTAACTGCAGATTATTTTATGTATTATGACAAGTATCTTTCTATTTAATTGTTATGAAGTCCTACCATTTATAACTGTCCATGTCATCTAATAATTCACATGGAGGTTGTTACCTGTTTAACTTTGGGCCATGGATGACTTAATTCTTGATTACATTCTTTAAAATCTCGAAAATACGTAAATCAGATAAGAATCTTTTTAAAAATCACATGTCAATTTTCCATATACTGATGTGTTGCTAGCGTTCTTTCTTTGAGGTTTTTAAATAATTTTCAAGACAAGCAAGCCAAATGCCATCTTACAGTTTATGGTGCCTTTATTATTGTAAAATATTTCAAGGTACTTTACCAGAACAAAATTCAATGTCACACTACACCAGGAAAAAAGAAGACTGATGCTTCTTCGATGAAGTAAGTTTTAAGTAGCATCTTAAAAGAGGAAGGAGGTGAAAGGTTGAGGGAAGCCATTCAAAACCTAGGCAATACTCAACATCTCACAAGCCGTGTGATCAAGCCATCAAAAGAGATAATGGTGAGATCCAATTGGGTGATCAAGCCTTGACTGTATCTGCCCTTCATTGTCTATCCTATCCACTTTTAAAAAAATCTTTCTAATTCCACGTTTTAAACATGTGTAGGCTAAAGCTATAGTTTTCAAGACTCATCCAGTGATGTGATCCATAAGAACTTAAGAACTAATAGCAGGAAGAGGCAATTCAGCCCTTTGAGCCTGCCCCACCATTCAGTATGACCATGGCCAATCTTATCTTGACCTGAACTGCTAAGTCTAAACTTTCCTACCCACTCCCCATAAAAATTTAGCCCATTACTAATTAAAGGTCTGTCTACTTGCTTCTTAAATTTATTCAATGTTCCAGTAATCACTGAACTCTGTGGAAGTGAATTCCATAGATTCTCCATCCTTTTAGAGAAGTAATTCTTCGTCTCTGTTTTAAATCTGCTACCATTTAGCCTAAAACTATATAGTTTTCCCCACAAGGTCCGCCCTTTGTCTACCTTATAAACCTCCCATAGCATCTTATATACCTCAATTAGCTCTTCTCTCATTCTCCTGAACTCCAGCAAACACAGGACTAAACTGTTCAATCTCCCTCATAAGACAAACCTTTCATCTCTGGAGTTATTCTAGTGAATCTTCTCTGAACTGCTTCCAGGAGACATTGAGGTATTTTAAGAACTTGAATGACATATTCAATCTCCTGTACCCTGCAGGGAAGTGCTCTTTTGCTGAAATCACTGCTGGGACAGGGAATGGAGGGCAAGAAATTGAAAGCTCAAAGCCTGTTCTACCAAAGTACAAAAAGCAGTTGACATGCCGTTGTCAGTAATAATATGTGTAGGTGAGGGGAAATACTTGAAATAGCACGTTGATTTCCACGTCTAGATTGGAATTTGTTCAGTTGAAGGTTTGTGTTGTTGGATTAGAATGGTGAAGTCCACAAATAAAACTACCTAAGCTTCATATATATTCTTAATTTTACCAAATTTTTGTTTGATTGTCAAAGCAAGCATTTTATAACTTCTGGAACACACCAGTGTAAAATCAGCTCACATTTATAAAATATCTGAATTTTGAAGGAGAGAAAACACTTCTGTTACTGAAGATGTCCCCCGCACATCCCATCATAATTCATTGGAGGAGCCATGGAAATCTCTGATTAATAATAGTTGCTTCCTTTGTTCTGAGATCTCTGTGGCTCTTTCACTGAAGTTATGAAGTATGAGTTTAAGAACCCTTATTATGTTCATAAGTAGAACACAGCAAGTAAATTATGTAATTAGCTGAAGAGCGATGTTTTAGTATGTGTTATTAAACTGTCAGCTTTATTATACTAACTGTAAACCTCCCCAGGTTTCTCTTTCAGAAAATGTTCCAGCTCGCCCACCCTTCAAATTAAAAATAATCATCTACATTTCATGCTCTTAGAACATAGAACAATACAGCGCAGAACAGGCCCTTTGACCCTTGATGTTGCGCTGACCTGTGAACTGATCTAAGCCCATTCCCCCACACTATCCCATCATCATCCATGTGCTTATCCAAGGATTGTTTAAATCTCCCTAATGTGGCTGAGTTAACTACATTGGCAGGCAAGGCATTTCAACGCCCTTACCACTCTCTAAGTAAAGAACCTGCCTCTGACATCTGTCTTGAATCTATCACCCCTCAATTTGTAGCTATGCCCCCTCATACAAGCTGATGTCATCATCCTCGGAAAAAGACTTTCACCGTCTACCCTATCTAATCGTCTGATCATCTTGTATGTCTCTATCAAATCCCTCTTAGTCTCGTTCTTTTCAATGAGAACAGCCTTTTCTCATAAGAGCTTCCCTTCAGACCAGGCAATATCCTGGTAAATCTCCTTTGCACCTTTTCCAATTCTTCCACATCCTTCCTGTAATGGAGCGACCAGAACTATGCACGATATTCTAAGCGCGGCCACACAAGCATTTTGTATAGGTACAGCATGACATTACATCTCTGAAACTCAATCCCTCTACCAATAAAACCTAACACACCGTATGTCTTCTTAACAGCACTATCAACCTGGATTGTAACTTTCATGTCTATGAACATGAACTCCAAGACCCCTCTGCACATCCACACTATCAAGAATCTTTCCATTGACCCAGTATTCTGCCTTTCTGTTATTCTTTCCAAAGTGAATCACCTCACATTTATCTGCATTGAATTCCATTTGCCACCTCTCAGCCCAATTAGATTAGATTCCCTACAGTGTGGAAACAGGCCCTTCGGCCCAAAAAGTCCACACCAACCCTCCAAAGAATAACCCACCCAGACCCATTTCCCTCTGACTAATGCACCTAACACTATGGGCAATTTAGAAGGGCCAATTCACCTGACCTGCACATCTTTGGACTGTGGGAGGAAACTGGAGCACCCAAAGGAAACCCCACGGGGAGGATGTATAAACTCACATAGACAGTCGCCCAAGGCTGGAATTGAACCTGGGTCCCTGGTGCTATGAGGCAGCAGGACAGTTTATCCAAGTCCCCCTACAACTGGCAACATTTTTCCACACTGTCCACTACTCTACTGCCATTAGTGTCACCTGCAAACTTACTAGCCCATCCACGTATGCCTGCGTCTAAATCATTTAAAAAAACAGATGGTCCCAAAACAGATCCTTGTGGCACACCACTAGTAAGCGGACTCTAGGCTGAATATTTTCCATCAACTACCACTCAGCCTTCTTACAGAAGGCCAGTTACTATCCAAACTGTGAAATCACCTTCAATCCCATCTGCATTTTCTCCAACAGCCTACAATGTGGAACCTTATCAAAGGCCTTATTGAAGTCAACTGCCCTACCCTCATCCACATGCATGGACATTACCACTTACCCCTTTCTGACCTCCGGGTGAGCAAGTTGTTGGAGGAAGTCCTGAGGGACAGGATGCACATGTATTTGGAAAGGCAAAGACTGATTAGAGATAGTCAACATGGCTTTGTGCGTGGGAAATCATGTCTCACAAACTTGATTGGGTTTTTTGATGAAGTAACAAAGAAGATTGATGAGGGCAGAGTGGTAGATGTGATCTATATGGACTTCAGTAAGGCATTCGACAAGGTTCCCCATGGGAGACTGATGAGCAAGGTTCGATCTCATGGAATACAGGGAGAACTAGCTATTTGGATACAGAACTGGTTCAAAGGTAGAAGACAGAGGGTGGTGGTGGAGGGTTGTTTTTCAGACTGGAGGCCTGTGACCAGTGGAGTGCCACAAGGATCGGTGCTGGGCCCTCTACTTTTTGTCATTTACGTAAATTATTCGGATGCGAGCATAAGAGGTACAGTTAGTAAGTTTGCAGATCACACCAAAATTGGAGGTGTAGTGGACAGCGAAGAGGGTTACCTCAGATTACAACAGGATCTTGACCAGATGGGCAATGGGCTGAGAAGTGGCAGATGGAGTTTAATTCAGATAAATGCGAGGTGCTGCATTTTGGGAAAGCAAATCTTAGCAGGACTTATACACTTAATGGTAAGGTCCTAGGGAGTGTTACTGTACAAAGAGACCTTGGAGTGCAGGTTCATAGCTCCTTGAAAGTGGAGTCGCAAGTAGAGAGGATAGTGAAGAAGGCGTTTATTGGTCAGATTATTGAGTACATGAGTTTTGGTGTTGTGTTGCGGCTGTACAGGACATTGGTTAGGCCACTGTTGGAATATTGTATGCAATTCTGGTCTCCTTCCTATCGGAAAAATGTTGTGAAACTTGAAAGGGTTCAGAAAAGATTTACAAGGATGTTGCCAGGGTTGGAGGATCTGAGCCACAGGGACAGGCTGAACCGGCTGGGGCTGTTTTCCCTGGAACGTCGGAGGCTGAGGGGTGACCTTATAGAAGTTTACAAAATTATGAGGGCAATAGATAGGATAAATAGGCAAAGTCTTTTCCCTGGGGTTGGGGAGTCCAGAACTAGAAGGCATAGGTTTAGGGTGAGAGAGGAAAGATATAAAAGAGACCTAAGGGGCAACTTTTTCCGCGCAGAGGGTGGTATGTGTATGGAATGAGCTACCAGAGGATGTGGTGGAGGTTGGTACAATTGCAACATTTAAGAGGCATTTGGATGGGTATATGAATAAGAAGGGTTTGGAGAGATATGGGCTGGGTGCTGGCAGGTGGGACTAGATTGGGTTGGGATATCTGGTCGGCATGGAAGGATTGGACCGGAGGGTCTGTTTCCATGCTGTACATCTCTATGACTCTATGTCTCTAAATGGATAGCTAGGTTGAAATCTTGAGTCGAGCCATGTGTATATTAGGCACGTGTGAGAATCATGTGGAGTAGATCAATTAAAGTTAGGCAATAGAATTCAAAGAATAGTATCTGAAAAAATGTCATAGTAAGATTGGAGCCTAGTATCTATCATGTATTGCAATGATTATCACATTTGGTGAATAGTGTTATAAAAAAGCCCAAGCCTGAAGTTAGTTCTTGACTTTGCCTTCTCCTCAACCAGTCTATATTGTCTAAACTCAGAGCTCTTGGATCTGAGCAGTAAAAAACAATCAAGAAGACTATCCACTGAGTATCCCTAAGATTTCTAACAGCCCTTCCTAGTAACCAAAGCAGCTTAAGGCATAAAGAGATCCTGTAACTCATCCTGTTTTGATCAACCTCTTCCTACTCATTGCCCAGGCTCTATGGTGAGGGTGATAGGGTTGGATTCTGAAACTCATATTAAATGGTCTAGAACAGATGTATTGAGAATACTTGCAGCAAAATAAAATTGATGACAGTTTAATGTATTTCAGTTAAAATTTGACAATTACTATCCTCCATGGCAATAAGTAATTGTCACATCAGCAACACAATGAAACAACAGCTGGATCAATGAATTTTTACACAAAAATAAACATCTTCATATCACAATCAGAGGCATTTTGTTTTATAAACTTGACAACATTTCTGAAGTGTCTCTTCACTATATTTACCTTTAATCAATCAATCATTGCTCAATCCACGGAAACAACAAAAAGGCCAAGAGAAACAAGTCAGGTGCTGGGGAAGACACCCAAACTACATAATCAAAATACTTACAGTAAAAAGAAACAGCAGAGTTTTATTCTCATTTTTTTTTTATAATCACACAAAGTATTTATAAGACTGTACGTTACAAATTGCACATCAACAAATTCCCACCCTACATGGCAATATCAATTTAACAACGGTGATCTATGATATAGAACATAGAAATATACAACACAGAACAGGCCTTTCGGCCCATGATGTTGTGCCGAGGATTATTGCTAATCTAAAATAAAATAACCTAGTCAATGCAGCCCTCAATTCACTGCTGTCCATGTGCATGTCCATCAGTCACTTAAATGTCTTGAATGATTCTGCTTCCACCACCAACACTGGCAACGCATGCCATGCATTCACAACTCTCTGCGTAAAGAACCTAATCTAATGTCTCCTCTATACCTTCCTCCTAATATCTTAAAACTATGACCCCTCGTGCCATTCAATCCTGCCCTGGGGAAAGGTCTCTGGCTATTGATTCCATCCATGCCTCCCATTACCTTGTACACCTCGATCAGGTCACCTCTCTTCCTCCTTCTCTCCAGAGAGAAAAGTCCGAGCTTAGTTAACCTCTCTTCATAAGACAAGCCCCCCCGGTCCAATCAGTGTCCTGGTAAACCTTCTTTGCACCCTCTCCAAAGCCTTTGTATCTTTCCCATAATAGGGTTACCAGAACTGGACACAATATTCCAAGTGTGGTCTCACTAGGGTCTTGTAGAGCTGCAGCAAAACATGTGGCACTTAAACTTGATGTCCCTGTTAATGAAAGCCAAAACACCATATGCTTTCATAACAACCCTATCGACTTGGGTGGCAACTTTGAGGGATGTATGCATTTGAACATCCTCTGTTCCTCCACACTGCCAAGAATCCTGTCTTTAATCCTATATTCAGCATTCAAGTTCGACCTTCCAAAATGCATCATTTCACATTTATCCACGTTGAACTCCATCTGTCATTTCTCAGCCCAGCTTTGCATCCTGTCCATATGCCATGATAGAATTTTGATTTGGAACAAAAGATCATTCAAGTTGTGATTCAACAAATCATGTAAGTTTATTTTAGTTTATACAGGACTTATCTGCTAATCAATAATGCTTCAAGTCTGAAATGCTGTGCCTGGGAGTGCTGTCGCAGCAAGTTCAATCAAGGTTTTCATAAGGAGATTACATAACTATTTGAATAGAAACAATGTGCAAGGCTATGGGATTTTGGGGGTGTGTGGGGGGGGGGGGTGGAAGGGGAGGGTTATGACATTGGCACTAAGTCCTGATGCTTATTTTGGAGTGCTGCTGTAGAGATGGAAACCAAACAGTTCCCTCCTGCACCGGAACAATGCTGAATGTACTGCAAATGGCTGAGTTGTCTCTGGTTGGAAATGGTTATTAGTTGGCCATTTGTTAGCCTGAAGTTTGTTTTTATCCAAGTCCTGCATTAGTCTGGCATCAGTTATTAACTGAAGGTGTCATGAGCAAAGATGAAGATCTCCACTCCTGACATGAAGACAGGGATGGGGTTAAAAAGTGTGGGGGGAGGAAGTTGCAGAATGTTGTCAAAATCCCCGATGAAGCAACTGGAGATGGTCATAGACATTTCCTTTCAGTGACATCTTGATTTGGTAATTAATAACAGACAACAAATATCCTGGCTTCTAACAGCAATGCCTCAAGCCACCGAAGAGTTTTCCTTTTCATGCATAAGGTTGAGTAGGTTATCTATTACCTGCCTCATTGCTGGCAACATACCAACAGAGGTGGGTAGGCAACAGGCACAATATCCCCCATCAGCCAGCCCACTCTGGGGAGGAAGTATAGGATTCTGGGTCTTGTGTCATGGATACCCAGTTCTGTATTAATAGATTTGTTGCAACTAGTATATGGTGGTTATTTGTTATGTTGCACTGTCTCTATAAATGTCTCTAACTTCATCTTGGATCACTGGAAGCATGATATGCTTATGAAATTATACAGCTCTCTGTGATCAGACACCACAATACTAGCCCAGACATGTATGCATCCATAAACGTAATGATTGCATATTTAGTAAGATGTCTGTTAAAGCTTTCAATATCAAGTTACCTATGTCTAGCTCTGATGTAACAAGGAATAAAATAAAAATATTACATCAGGTAAATATCCTGCTGGACTCAAAACCCACATCAGTCGTGGCATACTACACAGAGAAATGCCTTCATAATTGTGAGAGGTTGGCTTCTCAAAGACTTTTACATGTCTGGTACCGCTATGTTATTGAAGAGAAGGTCAAGTACATTTGCCTCTAATGTTGAATTTAGGAAATGCATCAGGCCTCTCGCAGCTTGATTATTGATGGTGTTAACAAGCTTCTCATAGTAGCGGAGATTGAAATCTTCCATTCAGAGTATATTCTGGGCCCCCTACTTCTTTTGGGATTTCTCCAAGCGATATTGAATCTACTAACAGAGGGGATAATGGTAGGCAGTGAACAGCAGAGGTTTAACCTGAAGCCATGAGAAGTCAGCAGTCAGTGTTAATGAGTCCAAAAGCCAGCACCATTTAACATAGAAACAAAATCACGCAACACTAGGATATAGTACAACAGGTTTATTTGGAAGCGCTGCTCCGAAAGCTAGTGCTTCCAATTAAAACTGTTGGACCATAACGTGTTGTGTGATTTTTTTTAACTTTGTACACCCCAGTCCAACAGCAGCACATCCAGATCATAGAAAATAAGAGTAGGCCTTCAACCCTGTTCTGTCATTAAATAAGACCATGGCTGATCATCTCATTCAATACCTTGTTCTCACTTTCTCCCAATGTGCCCTTCAGCCCGAAGTACACCAAAGTCTTTCATCAAAACATTCAATATTTGGCCTTAATCATTTTCTGTGGTAGGTAATTCCACAGGCTCATCACTCTCTAGGTGAAGGTATTTTTCACTTCAGTCCTAAATGGCCCATCCTATATCTTTAGGATGTGACCCCTGGAGTTGTCCTCTCCAGTTATTGGGAACTTCTTTCACTTACCCTTTCTAGCCTTGTTGGAATTCACACCTCAAAGGCTCACACCTCTACTGGGTCTATCCCACAAGTATAACAAAGTCAAGAGGTCTTACTAGAGGTCTCTGGAAATTAATTAATAGACATAGCTAAGTCAGGCACATATCGTGGTATTGAGAGATTTTCTGTGTTCCTATGTTAAATGGTGCTGGCTTTTGGACTCATTAACACTGACTGGTGACTTCTAATGGCTTCAGGTTAAAGTTCTGCTGTTCTGCCTACCATGACCCCTCTGTTTGTGAAAACAACTCTGATCTAGCTTCCCAACATAGAGTCTTTACATGATCAACTGTATGGGCATTGCCTCCAATCTTCAGTTACCTTACCCTATCTTATGACACTTCTAATGTCAACTTTCATTCCATCCACCCTACCACGTGGGTACATTCAAATTAGTTCCAAATGACAAAAATATAGCAAGTAACGTAGTTTGGTTCATGTTTACTACCGCAATGTTGCCCTGGCACCTTCATTGCAAACAGGTCCTTTCTGGATGGCTAAACCCCCCCAAGAAAAACCTTCATAATTCCGGCACAACCCCAAACTGCCAATAACCCTGTAACACAACAAACCTTCTACAACAGACTCCACTTAATGTCTCCGTGCAGATCGGCAAATTTACACAAACAACTTTGAAGATACAGAAACTGGACAGGATTGCAATGGTATTTTTTGTAATGAGCAGAAATCAAAGCTTCCTGCAGATGCTCCCCAGCGAACACCTCTTCCTCAGATTACTATTGCGTGCTATTGTTGAATCAGTTAAGTACACGTAGGTTGTAACATCAACTGAATACGCTTAAAGATCACAACACCAGGTTAGAGTCCAACAGGTTTATTTGGAAGCATCAGCTTTCAGAGCACTGCTCCTTCATCAGGTGGTTGTGGAGTATAAGATCGTAGGAGACAGAATTTATAACATAATTTACATCAGTGAGATGTAACTGAAATTATATATTGAAAGAGACCTGGAGTGTTAGTTAAGTCTCTTATCTTTTCGAATGACCTTATTGGTTTCAGTTCTTCCATATGTAAATTCTAAAACTTTGTTATTGTTAAAGTTCACTTGAGAATGTAACTAAGTGGCATGTTGGCCCAGATAATGCACTGAAGGTGCGAGGTGCCCATGCCCCAATATTCAGATGGACTCAAATCTCAACAAGGGATCTACAGAATGTTACATGGATTCATGCAGTTTTTGAGCAAAATAAAATGCAATTCTGCAAGTACAAAGTCACCCCACAAACTTATGGGGGTGTGTGAGGGCTGCTGTGAGAGAGTGAGAGAGTGTGAGTAAAGCAGAAGTCTGTGAGAGGGTGTGCGAGAGTGTGTGGGAGTGTGTCTGACTGTATAAGAGAGAACTTGCATATGAAAGAGGGTGTGCATGAGTGTATGGGTCTGTAGAAGTTTCTGTGTGTCTGAGTGTGTGTCTGTGTGAGAGACTTCAGGACAGACAACAATGCACAGTAGCTGAGCAGAGACTGATAGCCAAGTTCAATACCCACGGGGATGACCTCAACCGGGACCATGGGTTCATGTCACACTACAGGTGACCCCAGTGCACCACACACACACACTCCCACACTTATACTGCTTGACATTCTCACACTATCTCACAGACACTCATACCACCTTCTCTTCTCTCTCTCTCTCCCCTCCTCCCCCCACGTTTGTGGGATGAATTTATACTTGCAGAATTACATTTTGTTTTGCTAAAAAAACTGCATGAATCCATGTAAGATTCTGTAGATCTCTTGTTTAGATTAGAATCAGTCTGAATATTGGGGGCACAGCCAGCCTCACAGGGCACATTACATCTTCAATGCATTATCTGGGCTAACATGGCACCTATTAAAGTTCACTTGAGAATGTAACTTCAAGAAAGTTCTGGAATTTAAATGAAAGAACTGAAACCAACATGCCCATTCTAAAAGATGAGAGACTTAACAAACAATCCAGATATTTTCCAATATATAATTTCAGTTACATCATACTGTAAACTTATGCTATAAAGTCTGTCTCCTACAATCTTATACTCCACAATTCCCTGATGAAAGAGCAGCACTCCAAAAGCTGGTGCTTCCAAATAAACTTGTTGGACTCTAACCTGGTGTGTGATTTTTTTAAAACTTTGTCCACCTCCACATCATGACGCCTGAAAGAGGCATCCTCATTCCAGGGATAGACTGCCATCTTGTGGTTACTTTGAACATTTTCCATAATAATTTGGGGCAGCTCCATCACCCTCCTCTTTTCCCCCTTCAGTATGTTAACTAATTTGATGATAGGAAAAATCTGATCTTAACCAAAATGGTGATTTATTTAGAAATTCCTTTATAAAATGCCAGTATAAATTGCAAGGTCAATATTTATCACCCTTCCTTAATAATTGACTAGCTTGCCACAAGTTTTAAAGAGTGAAACTGTTGGAGATTTGTGGGCTTTGAATTTTATTTGACTAATCAATTTAAACTTTCACTTATTGTGATGTGACTTGAACTCACTCTGATTTGTTATCCCAGATCTATCTGGATTTACTAGTCACATAACCAGATGCTACCAGATTCCGCACAGTATGCTACAAGTGACCTTGTACCCTATACAAGAAAGAGGAAAATATTCCTCACCATTCAGTAATTTGCTGTTGTAAATTGTATATGTACAGATGTTGTTGGACGTCAGCATCTGACTTAACTGTGATGCTCTTCACAGCTGAATAGTCTGATGCAATATAGGCTTCACTCACAGTGTACATTCACATGTGGTTATAATAAATGTTTAGAGACTGAGGTGATTCTACACCAGTCCCCACCAAGATGCTGAAAATAATACCAGCAACCATAATGATGTTAAATGGATAGGAGTCCAAATATCAGCTTCTCGTCTTTGATATAAACTTTCACAATTAAGTCCTCTTACCTTAGATGGTTAGATCACCAGAAGCCTTTTTGTCTGTAGTTGAATTTCATTAATTAGCCTCCTCGCAAGAAGCAACACCTCCTTACCAATTAACTTCTGTCCAATTCAAGAACTCAACTGTTAATCCAGGCATGTACTTGGCAACTTTGGCCCTCTGTCTCCATTCCAGTTGAGTACACAGGTTTCACAGCTATGCCTCTTCTCGCCATTTTCACTGGAGCTGCTATAACTGCAGTAATACAGCTATACTGGCAAAGGCATGATGTGCCCCTGGACCCAATTACACTCAACTAGTCAACAGCAAGTCATCTCCTTAGTTGCTCAGCGTTCAGTCTGCAGGGTGAGGTAGCAATTATGCTTCAGAGTGGGCACTTCGCATAGAAGGCAAAGATTGCAGCTTGTGGCCGTAGGGAACAGTGAAGAGCCAATGTAAAACAGGGGGTATGTGTCCCTATCAGCAGAGGTAGTGCATGTACCTATAGTTTATGTGGTTAATACAATGTACGTGCCTGAAAATACAATCACTTGTATAGGGCCAATTTTAAATAGGACCTGACTACATAAGTTATCAGAGAGGAATGCACAGAATTGGGTTGTGAACAATGGGGTCTACTGCATGCATCACAGGACAAGTCTCTGTAGCAAATGCCAAGACCAAACCACATCATATTGATCTGAAAATCAACCCCACAGAGTTACAGTATCAACAAAGCATTGCCCAAAGAGAGAAGAGAAAGTGCATGTTTCCTCGAGACAAGATGGAACTCAGGGCTGGAATCTGAGGTCTCCTAAAGGGCTACTTCAGAATCTCAATGCTTTACATCTGTAGTCAATTCACAATCAATCACAATCTTTGAACAATTGAAAGAAACAAACTTCCTTTGCTCACTGAAGGTTATTCAAAAGAGAAGACAGTGTGCAGTCTGAAAGAAAGGGCGCAGTATCACCACAAAACTGATAATGAATTAAGCAAAAGCACTGGCATGAAGGTAGAAAGATGCCTAGGGAACCCAATGTTTACAAATAAATGTGTTAACATAGTGAGATTAAAAGTAAGAAAAATAGATAGAATGAATATAAAAACCAAAAGAACTGTGGTAAATCTGAAACCAAAACAGAACCTGCTGGAAAGGTTCAGCAGGTCTGGCAGCATCCGTGGAGAGAAATCAGAATTAACGGTTTGGGTCAAGTGACCCTTCCTCTGTTAACTCTGATTTCTCTTCACAGATGCTGCCAGACCTGATGAGCTTTTCCAGCAATTGCTGCAGAATGAATAGAACTTTGCCAGAAACCATTTAGTGGCAACTTATTTACAAGTGGATAGTGCTAGACACTATTGACAAAGATTTTAACAATGATGTCCAAAACAATACTAAATGGTTAACTGAAGTGCTTCTGAGCAGAGCTGAAGAGGTACAGAAAGCAGAACATAACCAGAGGAATGCCCAAATTTTAAACCACATTAGCAAACTTGGAGCATACAGGATTTTTAAAGTTATAGATTTAGTAGATAACTATTGATATAGGAGATTACCTTTAAAATTAAGGGCAATTAAAACAAACTAAATACAAAGTTTTATTGAATTAGTAAATTATCATTTTTCTCCATATAGAGTTTATGTCCAATCATTGCTTACATAAGTTAAAGAAAACCCAAAGATTACAAAATCACACAAATTCTATAGTTAACTAAATATATTCATTTTAGTAATGCAAAAGCACAAATTACAGAAATTTAAATTTATCTCAAGTCTAGAACAGAGTAAAACCAAGGTAGCAAAACAGCAAGGAAAATTCTATCTAGAAATTCCCAAAGAGTAGTCACTGATATTAGACCATTTCTACTTCTTACAGTAGAATGTGTACATTGTGTCTTCCTACTTCTCCAATTACTTTCCCCATTTTCAGAGTATTTACTGATAGGAATTTTTACATTTATTGCAGTCGACAGAACTCATAGGATGTCATGCACTCTACACTTCACTGCTATCACTTATTGCCAGTTTCCAGCTCAGGTGATTGTAGCTCCACAACTTCACTTCAATGTGTTATCACCTGCCAGCTGTAGTGACAGCACTGCACTTCTTAAAATATACATTCTAATAAATGTTAATGAACAAATAGACTTAGTTGAGAAGTTTTGTTTAATTGACAGTCTTCTACTTTTGAAATATGCAGGTATAGAACCCCAGACAGGCTCATAACATATAGATATTAACATGCTCACGGCCTTATTGGTCATAAGTTTCCATGATAACCAATATACCTAGCAGCATCTCTGAAATGAAGTTAGACAGATGTCTGCTTGTAGTTTTTAGTATCCAAGATTTTTTTGCCACACATTGCACAGATGCCTGTAACAAAAGAAAAATTGTGTTACTGTACAAACATTTGAGGTTTCAGTTGACCATAGGTTAAAAAAAATTACAGATATGGGAAGTGCTGGATGCAAACAATAAATCACACAGCATCTGTAGGGAGAACAGAAAAGGGCATTTTGGGAAGGACCCTAGACCAATTCTAGAAGACTGTATGAAATAAATAGGAATAGAAATACTCAGTAGAGTAAAAAGTGAGGTCTGCAGATGCTGGAGATCAGAGCTGAAAATGTGCTTTAACCGGCAACACAGCAGGTTAGGCAGCATCCAAGGAACAGGACTCAGACAACAAATGAAATAGAAACACAGGAACAAAACTGAACATTTTGCATTTCAAGCCAACTCCATCACTCAATTACATTATGGCTGACCTGTACCCTGACTCAAGTTACTCACCTTTGCACCAATTAACTCTTTCTCCATGTCCCTCTGTCGAATTTGAACCAGCAGTTTCAAAGAGAAATCTAGTCAGTCCTACCACTGCACTCCTATTTGTTCTTTTCCCTTTCCACTGCCTTTCCCCAAGAAGGATTTGCTTTATTTCCTTTCAATCACTAAGTTAAATCTATGCCCACAATCTGCAAAAAAAAAAAAGAACTTGCGACATAAATAAACAGAAGTGATTTAGATTTAAGCATTACTACAGAAACTCAGTTACAAGGTGAAGGAAGGCCGGAAATAAATATTCCACCATAAACAGTCCCTTGGAGAGATAGTGAAATGGCAATGAAAAGGTAGTTCTGTTTGTAACAGATGACAAAGACAGTGAGACAGGACCTGAACTCAGAAAATCATCAAGTAGAATCATAATTAGTGAAAATTAGGAATTGAAAAACTTAGAACACCCTGGTGGGCACATTTATAAACTCCAATAACTTCTGGTATAATGTTCTGACCAAAACACATGATATTTGTGGGAGAGGTTAACCTTCATATAGACCGGGACAAACTAATAGACAAGTACACTCCAAAAGAAGAGTTGGTAAAATGTTTTTTTTAACAATTTATTGGATCAACATGTGGAATAATTTAGGAGGAATGCTAGAGTTCTGTAATATTGAGTAATTTGTCAGAGCAAAGTACCATCTGAGAAATAATACATTGAATTTAACATCAGGTTTGAAAGTGACATACCCCAAACACAAACAATCTTCGACTTCAAGCCAATTAAATAGGTATGAAACCAGAAATAAAGTTAACTGGGTAAATAGATCCAAGGGTATCAGGGATACCAGGGAGCATTCATAGATGGCACAGAGGCTCAGTAGTTAGCACTGCTGCCCCTCAGTGCCAGGAGAAATTAGTGGAGCTCTGTGAAACATAGTGGTGGGGAACCCTCAGTTGAGGAAGATGGCGGACATTTCATTCATTGTCTAATATTTTACTGAAAGCTTTGTCAACATTGCACAGCTAGTTTCACACCTATTGTTGAAGTTGTCAGTGTTGTCGATGCTCCCAGGCAACCTCCATTAAAATATGTTTAAATGTGGTTTTCCCATGTAAAATAATTAAAACAAAAAGTGATCAATACATACCTTTTTTGTACGCACATCCTTGACAATAATTAGAACCAGCCTGGTGAACTGCACTTTTACAGATACGGCATACTGAAAATCTGCTCTTTCCGTAGGGATCAAATCTAAAAAGACCAAATAATTCTGTTAGATTCTCATTTAACTGGATTTTGGAAAGGCAGATTTGAAGGAATGAAAAGGTTCAGAAAACTGGATAATCCTGTAAAATAGGTATTGAAGATGCATAAATGTAGAAGTTCAGAAATACTTCATGGGATACAGAACAAGCATGTTTACTCTTCTTCCCTGGTAGTACAAGGATTGATACTGACAATAAAATAATGGAAAATATATACAAGAACATATAAAGAAACCTAAGAAATTAGCCAAGAGATTTGAATACACTTTAAATGGTAACTGTAGTATCAAGCTTATTTTGCTTGCAGGAAATGGGTACGAAATAGTGAATAGTGATTGCTGGTTGTGAAAGACCGAATATTAATTTTGATTTATGCCTTCACAAAAGTATTCTTCAGTAATGCAAACAAGAGTTTGTCCAAGATTTAAAACATAGATAAAGCAACACCAGTCTTCAAAAATGAAAATAAGAATCAACTAGGAAACAGCCTAATATTTGTTGTGCATTCACTGTTAGAGGTATTGTATAGGCACGCCAACTCACGATAGTGTATGAACTGCTGTTTATGCTGAAGGTTGCTGCCATTCATTAAGTGCAGGAAACTACAGGGCTAGTGTGGTAGAGGGACATCACTGCCCGGTCTAAGTAGAATTCTCTCTTGTAATTAACAAGATATAGGTTATTGCACATTAGCAATTAGTTATAGGTTCCATTGACATGATAAACATCACGACATTGAGGCGGCTCAGGGTTAGATCTCATTCTTTCGAAATTCCAAGCTGTTCTGCTTATAGTAAGTAAGCATGACATCACCACAGAACACGTTGCTCATCATACTCCTCTTAACTCTTTCAGACTCATCTACAACAGAAAGGATCTCAAACATTGAGCTAATAAAAGAGACAGGCACTCCATAGTGAAAGGAAATCAGCATTAAGTTGTGGAAAGTCCTGGCCAATAACTTTTCTTACCTGAGGAAATTAAGAATTTACAAGTGAGAATATTCAACATATTTTGACTGAAATAAAGCTATTAACACTGGGCTACACCATTAATTCTCAAGATAGGTTTTGGCAACCACTGTCTTTGCTGCAGAATCTTTCTTGCTGCATTTTCTATGCTTCCAAATAAAATTTTTAAAAATCAGCAGATATTGCATCCAAATTACATCAGGAAGACCAAGCCATTGTCTGTGGCCCTCATCATAAAATCCACTCTTGAATCACCAAGTTTGTCCTGCCTGACCACTATCTCAGGCTGAATGTGCCCAACTTGACCATGAGATGATATTCTTCTGATGTGACATTCTCCCACTCACCAAAACCACTTGCTTCATCATCATTTACAGCCATCTCTGCCTCCGTTGACCTGCTACTGAAGCCCTTGTTTGGTGCTCCGTGAACTGCATATTCAACTACTTCAGTATTCTCCTGGTTAGCATCAACATCTAAAAACCTCAACTCATCCAAACTTCTGCTGCCCATATCCTCCTTCAAAGTCTTGTGCACCTGACACCCTGTGCTCACTGACCTATAATGGTTGACAGTTCAGCAATAATTTGATAAACAGAAGTTCAATGCTGTTTTCAAATCCTTCCATGGCCTCAACCCATTTTCTCTGTAACATCTTCCAGCCTCTCAGTGCTGAGATATCTACATTCCTTCAATGCCAGCCTCTTGCAATTCCCCAATTTTAATTGTTTTACTCCAGTTGGTAACTTTGATCTTAGCTCCATGGCCCCATGTTCCAGAATTCTTCTGGAAATTTACATTAGGACAAACAACAGATTTGTGACCAATTTCTCAATATCCATCACGGTGTTATATTTTGTTTGATAATGCTATTCTGAAACAACTTGGAGAATTTTACCATATTGAAGGTACTATATAAATGTATGTTGATAGTTTTGGGAGATTGCCCTTTTTAAAAAAGTAGCAATTATAGTGGGCTTATATTTTGAGAAATCTAAAACAATAGGCTGGCTTTATGTAAATTAAGTAAACATGCCAAGGTAGTTCACAGAATGCATTTAGATCAAAAACTGACACTAAACCAAAGGAGATATCAAGGAGGAAGTCAAAAAGCTCGGTCAACAAGATGTTAAGATAGATTTTAAAAATGAGAAACAAAGATACTTTGGAAAATAATTCCACAGGTTAAAGCCTCAGTGACAAATGGAAGTGCTATTAACAGTGAGAAATGGCAAATACACAAGGTCAAAGTTGTAGGAATGCAGTATTATTGGAGCTTGGTAGGTCTACAGAAGCTCAATAGCAGGTGGTTGAGGCAGAATCGGAGACAGATATTACATTGCCTTTATGATGGAATGCACATGATTTCAGAAGTTCATTTCTGTGTGCCAAGATAGAGTAGTCAGTGATAGGGATTGAATCAGAGGCAAGAAAACCAAAACATTACCACACTGGGTCAAAGAAAGTGGCTTTCATCCTTTCAAAATTTAAGAAGTGCAGTTTATCTAGGATATTGGATAGGCAATCAGTACAATGCTAACTTGGAGGATCAGGTCAGACACAATGGGTTGAATAACCTCCTTCTGCTCTGCAATAATTCTTCAATTCTCTGAAACAGTAGTCCAGGTGGTCAAGAGAGCTTGTAGAGAGATAAAAACGGGTGGCACAATGTACTTCTGGAACTTTATGTCACACCTTCGGATAACAGATGAAATGTATACTGTGAATGCTGAAGAGTTGAGATGATTTTACAAATCAAAAAAATGTTAACCACAAACAATTTAGAAATGTACATTTCTTAAGTCTCCTTTCCGTCATGAAATTGTTTATCATTCCGTATACAAACTATTCAAATCAACAGAGTGGGGGAGTCCAAAATTAGAGGGCACAGGTTTAAGGTGAGACGGAAAAGATTTAAAAGGGACCTTAGGGGTAACTTTTTCATGCAGAGGTGTGGACATGGAATGAGCTGCCAGAGGAAGTGGAGGAGGCTGGTACAATTACAACATTTAAAAAACTGGATGGGATTATGAACAGGAAGGGTTGAGGGCTATCGGCCAAATGCTGGCAAATGGGAGTAGATTAATTTAGGATACCTGGTTGTTGTGGACAAGTTGGAGCAAACAAACAGTCTGTTTCCATGCTCTATAACTATGTGACTAGATTAAAATTTAAAATCTTTTTAACAGTTTTGGAGGATGCAACCCTCTATGAATTATATAGATATGAAACTGTCAATGCAATGTTTCTTAAAATCATAATTCAAATAAAACATATAAATAAATATATTCTAATCAAACACAGTAGCAATCTATAGAACAGAGATCCCTGGTCCAAATTTTAGACCATGCTGCTCGCTAACCTCAGTCAACCTAGAAGCTGGACCACTGCCATTAAACCACAAGTCACTCAAAATCCAAATCCAAACTTTTACCCAGCAATGTCTGTTGAAAGATGATAATGATTAAGTTATTAAGCTGCTAATCACAAGAGCAATCAGAAAATCTCAATGCGCAAGCTTAAAACATAAGAACAACCACTCAATTTGACTACTGGAATTTTGCATGTACCTACCAAAATTCATGTGCATAGTCAACATTTAGAGACCTTATCTTTGAAAATCTACTGTTATACCAACCTTGCTTTTTTAGAAGTTAATGCTTTATTTTCATTGATCTTGCGGCCACCGCTTTCTGTGTAAATGCATTGCAACTTAAATTAGAATTACACGCTCTCAATGAGTACAAAAATATTTAAATCCATGTGCAGCCAAGTAGCAATGGAATTTGATTCGTACCCATCGTGTTCCTTGACCCATCTTTCCAAGTGTCTGGTGTGATAACTCTTCCCAGCTTCTTTTCACCTACAAGAATAAAATAAGCAATAGCTTGAATGTCACGAACGTTTAATGAGAAACCAGCATGGGGGGGGGGGGGGGGGGGGGGGGGGGGGGGGGGG